>NC_139702.1:14089935-14172435 GCF_964188405.1 Protomyctophum parallelum
GAGGGGGGGGGGGGGGGGGGGGCAGGGGGAATTGCACCACTCAGTTCACACGGGTGTGATTTTTTTTTAATGATATTTATTTTGGCCCATGTCATGTGGTCTACCTGCAAAGCCTTTGTGATCTACCTTCTGGGCACCCCTGCTGTATAGGCTATTCTTTCACAGCAAATCTCTTAACTCATATATCTTTGCTTATCGGGGGGGTCCCTGGAACAACATATTTTCAGATATGTTGTTGACAGATGTGTCAACCACACTGACATAGAAACATATGGGTTCTTCAGAAAACTGTCATGATTTAGAAGAGATTTTATAGAATCCGGTCCACAGTCCTAAAAGGGTTAAAATAACAGTTGTCCAACTTAACCCATTTTGGGCGGGAACCCCTTTTGGTGTTTTAAACATTATGTTATAATTTAGCTATTGGAAAATAGCAGATCTACAAGCTCGTAGCGCGCCACCGAGTGGCGCTCTACGAGCTTGTAGGTCTGCTATTTTGGAAAAAGCATGAACATGTGGTGCAAAGCTTTGAATAGATATTCTTTCAGAGCGAACGTTTTTAACTCAAATCTTTGCTTCTGGGAGGTGGTCCCTGAAACAACACATTTTCAGATGGGGGTCGGAGGCCAATTACAGATCATTTTTGGGGTCCTTGACATGAAATATTGAGTGATATAGGCCTAGAAACATATATGTATCAGGATTTTTTCCCAGGCCTAAATGGGTTAAAGTCCCACACAGTATTATGTCTCAGAATATGGTGGTGCTCATTAGCGCTGCATCAAGATCTCTGAATACCACCACCACCCCTGGGCACAGAGGAGGATCACCCCATTTGATGTGTGCACCGTCTGTAGGCCAGCAGGGGGGTGGTGGGAAGGTGGGCATGAACTTTGACGATGGAGAGAGAGGGCCACAAATATAGCAAAAGCTAAATTGCTGAAATTAAATACAATACTCTGAATACTGTTTTGCTATTTTTGAGGGACGCTATAGCCCCGTTTGTTTTTAGTTCAACGTTTGTTTAAAAAAAACGCCATTAACAATAAAATATAATGTAATGTTTGCTTTGTCACCGTTTGTTTTACATCATCATTACATGCACCTAATCATAGCCTCCTCGATGTTTTAAGATGATAAGAGCCGCCCCTCACTTCACACAGGTGTGATTTTTTTAGATTCCCCATTAACCCATTTTGGGCGGGAACCCATTTTGGTGGTAGCATCATGTCGTGCTTTAGCTATTTAAAAATAGCAGATCTACAAGCTCATAGCGCACCACCGAGTGGCGCGCTACGAGCTTGTAGGTCTGCTATTTTTGAAAAATCGAAGAGCAACTGACATAGAAGACATTTTTTTTAATCTGATCTCAGGTCAGAATGAAAACTGTCAGGATGTAGAAGACATTTTTAGAATCTGATCTCAGGTCAGAATGGGTTAGAGTCTAAGGTCCCGGACCACTGTTTGGGAGCCTGCAGCGCTTTAGACAAGCTGCACAATCAATGTGTGAGTCGATGTTTAATGCTGAGCAGCAGCATGCGAGGCAACCGATTGTCATCACATGCGCTCCTATATGCAACAGCAGGCATGCAGCCATGCACAGAACAAGCTATATTTATTTACACAGCTGTTCTTTACCCATTCTGACCTGAGATCAGATTCTAAAAAAATGTCTTCTACATCCTGACAGTTTTCTGAAAAAGCCATGTTTCTATGTCAGTCGTTCTTTGATTTTTCAAAAATAGAAGACCTACAAGCTTGTAGCTTGGCCGGGGAAGTATAGGCAATTAAGTGGCGGAAGAAGGCATTCCACAAAGCAAAAGAAAAAATGATAAAAAACAAATATATATATTATTAGGCGCTTGTTATCAAGCAGCTTTCTGGTGTTGGCCTACAGCGTTGGATCAATTGCCAGACAAAAGCTTCCCACAGCCACGCTACGCCAGATGCCACCGTTACGAGGAGAACGACACTTCTACGTCGTTTGAGAACAACACACCAATTATCTCAAGGACATTTACAAAAAAAACTCCTCTGTGATCTCTCTAATTTGAAACCCAATTAGCATATTCAGACATCCACGACACACTATAACAATATTTGAGTTACAGTATAGGAGAGGGATAATTGGGGCTTTTATAGGCAGCATACTTTTCTTTTTCAAAGATTTTCCGAGGGAATGTGTGTCGCGTCATGTTCAATGACGAGTACAAAAAGCCTTTTCACACTCTCACACGCAATATAGTTATTAGATCAAAAAGACTTAACAGGACGTTGTGAATGAAGTTTCAAGTTTATGTAAGAAAGAAAGCGTTACAGGAAAAGGGCAATATAAAATTAATCTTAGGTATCACTGGTCATAAGAGGTTTCCCTCGGCTGGTCTGCTAGTATAGCTCGTATCTCGTCTCGACACATGGTTCAACACGGGACATCCTGAAACAGCTATTCTTAATGAATTAAATTATTTTTGAACTCCAACAAGTCTTTTTAAACTGTAAATAATAATACTATGACGGACGCATCTTGTGATTCACTTTCAATGAGAGGCACAGGACGCTGTGCGTGGGCGCTGGGGGCATGTTCTCTCCTCCGCGTCATCAGTGCCCATACCCGAGGTGGGGTTTTGGCAAAAGGGCCTTTCTGTGTGGAGATAGCATGTTCTCCCCGTGTCCCCTACAATTTTCAGCATGCAACCAAAGTGTAAAATATGTCATCAAGGCCTGTCAAAACACAATTTAGTCGACTAAATCAACAGTAGATTTAGTCAAAATCGTATGACATTTAGTCGACTAAAACTAGACTAAACACTAGAACATTCCAGGTGACTAAAATCATGACTAAAACTAAAATAGAAATTTGCTGCCAAAAACAACTGGAACACTGGTAAGGAATACTTCTGCTCCCCTGGTTAATTAATTCAACGTTTTGATCACTGGGACCTTCTTCAGAAAAAAGTACAGTCCAAGCCTTATAGCAGTTAGTTAGTCCTTCACGTGCATTGGCGGCTCGGGATATCATTAAAAACACGTTAAAGAAGTCGTTAGCGGGGGATGAGTTTTAATGCCAGTAGATGGATGGAGCCCGCACACCATATCTATAGGTTTAAAAAAAATACTTCTTTATTTTATTTATCTGACAAAAAAACGTTACCGCCCTCGGCTCCCCGACTGTCACCATGGTAACAAGTGTCGTCTATCCAGCTAGATAGAGAGACATCAATTATCGCCCATCGAATAAGGGAACGGGATGTTATTTTCAAAATTGGTGGTGGAATGTTCTATGCATCTCTCTCTCTCTCTCTTTTAGTCATATAGTCTTTGGAATAAAAAGTTTATAAATTTAGTTTTAGTCACATTTTAGTCACCTGGAATGTTTTAGTGTTAGTGTGGTTTTAATCGACTAAATCTACAGTTGATTTAGTCGACTAAAATGTATTTTGGCGGGCCTTGATGCCGCCGTAATGACAATAAAAGTTTACACTTGCTGAAAATAGCCGATCTACAAGCTCACAACGCGTTGCAGCGCGACACTTGCAAACCAAGTGTAAAGTTACTTGATCTCTTGTCCCTTCCTGACATTTCAGTCTAGTTTTTATTTGTTGACGGAATTGTCAATATATTAGTTTAGTTTTGGTTTTCATTTTGTTTGACCTCAGACTATACTAATCCATGTGTGACTCATTTTTTTAAATAATTTATTCCGAGAAGCTTTGAGTCTTAATCCATTCTGGACGGGAACCCCTTTTGGTGTTTATACTGTTATATAGTATATAACTGTTATACTTTAGCTAATGAAAAATAGCAGATCTACAAGCTATGAACTTGTAGGTCTGCTATTTTTGAAAAATCATGAAAATGTGCCTCAAATCTTTGAATAATATATTATTACAGAGTGAACGTTTTTAACTCAAATCTTTGCTTCTGGGGAGGTCCCTGGAACAACATATGTTCAGATGGGGGGGGCGGAGGCATATTACATATAATTTTTGGGGTTGTTGACATGAAATATTGAGCACGACTGATATAGAATCTGTCAGGATTTTGAAGATTCTTTTTTCATTTCGACGTCGGGTCTAAACGGCTTAAGTCTGAGACAAGAACACACCGTTTCCATTATCATTTTCCATCACAGCCAACTTGACATTTTACCACGGTACACACTCGTCGAAAATAAGGAGAACATCTCGTTCTTCATAAGCACTTTACAGGTCGCTTTGCATAATTGGCAGAATGGTGTGTGTGTGTGTGTGTGTGTGTGTGTGTGTGTGTGTGTGTGTGTGTGTGTGTGTGTGTGTGTGTGTGTGTGTGTGTGTGTGCGTGTCTCATGCCGGTGTTGCAGTGGTTATTAAACCTTTTGCATGTCGAGGACCTCCAAATAAGACACTCATTAGTCCGCAGACCCCCATTTAAAAACATAAATGGACCCCCCATAAGAGAAGGTTTTTACAGCTCAAACAAATCACAAAGGGATTGATCTGAAAAGAAAGAAAGAAAGAAAGAAAGAAAGAAAGAAAGAAAGAAAGAAAGAAAGAAAGAAAGAACAAACCATGGCTCACGCTTGCATGCAAATGTTGCCCACATGAGTACAAAGACGACTAACACAGGGATGCTGTAACAGCAAATTGCTTTTTGCATTGTTTAATTTAGAGGGAATATAATAATGTGAGTGAACAAAACCCTGCATGACTAATTAACCCTCAAGTTTCATACCACAGTACGCGTGTGCTCGCGCGCGCGTGCATGCACGTGTGTGGTGGTAGCCTACTACCAACAAGGAAGTTAAGCCATTGTAAACCAGGCAATATTATCCCATTTTGAACGGGAACCCATTTTGGTGTTGGCATCATGTTATGCTTTAGCTATTGAAAAATAGCAGATCTACAAGCTCATAGCGCGCCACCGAGTGACGCGCTACGAGCTTGTAGGTCTGCTATTTTTGAAAAATCGAAGAACGACTGACATTTTTAGAATCTGATCTCAGGTCAGAATGGGTTAATCAGACCAGTGTGTGTCCAGTGGACACCTCGTATGAATCTGATCTCAGGTCAGAATGGGTTATGCACACCTAACGGTGAATTAGCCACAGAAACACAAAGAGGATTTACTGTATCTAAAGCCATAATGATGCCCTGTCATCCGACTTATAGCAGCAGGAGAGTGGCCTGCTAAATAAGCTCATGCATCAATCACTATTACACATGTTGCCCTTTAGTGCACGCATCCGTCTCTGTGGCTGCAAAGTGAGAGAAAATACCACAGTGAGTGAGACATTGGCATTGAATTGAAGACAGCGCTATTCTCCATATGCAGACCGCGGCCATCTTAACATATATTAAAAGTTAGGCAAGGTGCTACCTAGGTGCAACCTCCAATGGCAGCCCATTCATCCAAACAGAAAAGTCCTGTCTGATTGTATTAAACAACGTCAAACTCACCAACATTGCAGCTGTACGGAAAGCTTGAATTATTCTCTTTCTATCCTCAAAGTGTTTGTTTCATAAAAATCCACTGTAGACATGTTATGATGAGCTATACTTTGTGTCCTTGCAGGTGATTATTTTTCTAAGTGCTGGAGTTTGGAAGTGCTCGTTAGATATCACTCAACTGTCCTGTGTGTGTACCACCTGTTTTGAATTAGCACATAATGCAGGAGGCAGCAGGACGTTTGCTTTACTGAAAACGAGTGCTTCCAAACTCTGATGGAAACATGGCCTCGGTCTGCACATGGTCTAGGGTTGGAACCAAGGGGCTAGCTAGGCACTCCAATGTTGAAGCGCTGGGCCCTAGTGGTAAGAGGAAGGACTGCAGGGCAGACCCGTGGATTCATGACGAGGAAACCCCCGTGCAGCAGCTGAGCTTTAACATTGAGCGCTCGGTTGCACTTCCGCATTTGACCTCCAAATTTTGGAGGTCAAATGCGGAAATGCGCCCAAAAAGGCGGAAATAGACGGTCCCTGCGGCGGCTTCAAAACGCCACTGAGCAACTTCCACTGACATGAATAGCGGAGGGGGCGGAGCTTCACGCCAGATCAGTCTCTATCCTTTTAATACTCTATGGTTGGAACATGGTTAAAATGGCCTAACCCATGCGGATCAGTACTATGTCCATATTGTATATATTCATACATACTCCAAAAACGCACACTTAATCAAATATATCCCACTTTGTTTTAATGAACACTTTATTAGAGAGAGTGGCAAAAAACAAAGTGTGAGGGAAAGAGTGCGTGTGTGCGTAAGAGCTAGCTGATAAAATTAATAACATTCCCAGCATGTGTGTGAACTTCCTACCTACATATAATGCACGAGTGCACGCACGGACGACGCACGCACGCATGCACGCACGCACGCATGCACGCACGCACGCACGCACGCACAACATGACGTTCTAATAACATCACATTATAAACTTGCAGGCACACACAGACCTATAGTATACAGTATGTCCAGATTGTAAATTCATGCTCATACTCCAAAACACACACTTAATCAAATATATCCCAGTCCCACTTTGTTTTAATGAACACTTTATTAGAGAGTGACATAAAACAAAATGCAGGGAAAAGAGTGTGAGTGTGTGTGTGTGTGTGTGTGTGTGTGTGTGTGTGTGTGTGTGTGTGTGTGTGTGTGTGTGTGTGTGTGTGTGTGTGTGTGTGTGTGTGTGTGTGTGTGTGTGTGTGCGGTTGGCTGTGCACATGTATTGCACATGCATTCACGGGATTTCTCTAGTTTGTGTACTCACTTAAGAGAACCTTTATTATACTTTCTTATTTCCGTGAGCAGACAAAGACAGAAAGCAAGGGCATAGAAAGGAGGGAGAAGAGGAAACGTATACATAATCTCCCAGTGGCGTGCACAGATAGACACTAGGGGGTGCTAGAGCACCCCCTGCCCTTTTGGCAATGTGTTAAAAATATATATATATATATATATTTTTTTTCTTAATTTGTAGTGTGTGGACCATGGTGACATTGATCAAATATTGATAAAAAAACGCTTCTACTATATTATTTAGGCCCCCACAATCTAAAGCTATGTTTCTATGTCAGTGGTTCTTCGATAAATAAATAAAATAGCAGACCTACAAGCTTGTAGATCTGCTATTTTTCAATAGCTAAAGCTCCAAAATGGGTTCCTGCCCCAAAAAAAACAAGGTGCCCTTTTTTTTTGAGCACCTGCCCCTCTAAATGTCTGTGCACGTCACTGTAATCTCCCCTCCTCCGCTCATCTGGAAGGAGGTAAATTATTATTTTTTTCCCTCGTTCCAAAATTAAAGCATGTCTTAAAAGTGAGTAAAAATGCATACATGTCAATTATGGCAGTCTGGGAATCAGTGCCGGAAGTTCTTCAAAATAGCTGCTCTGGGGTGCCAGAGTAAAAGCTTTTACTCTGAAAACCACGACCCGGAAACACTCCACAAAAGAAAGTTTACTTTACATTGCTAGCTTACATTGCAATCGTTTTAATTTATACGATATATGATCCAAAAAGCGTTCATATTTTGCAGGAGAGACGGATGAGAGGATCTGCTATTTTTCAATAGCTAAAGGATAACGCCAGGCTCCACTGGGCGCGTCTGCGTCGCGTCTGCGTCGCGTCTCCGTTGCGTCTCCGTCAACGTCGGGAATGTGCCCTTTTAATCAATGGAGGGTGGCTCCACTGCCCGCGTTGCGTCGCGTCACCGTCACCATAAAATTGAACCGGTTCGTTTTTTGATGCACGCACGCGTGACGCAACGCGCCCAAACGCGCCCAGTGGAGCCCTGGCGTTACATGATGCTAACACCAAAATGGGTTCCCGTTCAGAATGGGTTAAATGTCTTCTAAATCCAGTTTTCTGAAAAACCCCATGTTTCTATATGTCAGTGGTTCTCAAACATTTTCATGTCAAGGTCCCCCAAAAAATATATGTAATTGCCCGTCGTCCCCCATCTGAAAATATGTATTTCCAGGGAACCCCCCCCCCCCCAGAAGCAAAGATTTGATTTTAAAAAACGTTCGCTGTGAAATAATATACATTCAAAGATTTGCGTCACGTGTTCGCAACTTTTCAAAGATAGCAGACCTACAAGCTCGTTGCCGTTTTCCATTTTCGCATTTTTCGCATTTTTCCGTTTTTCGCATTTTTTCGTTTTCGCATTTTTCGCATTTTGCCGTTTTTCCGTTTTTCGCAAAGGGCGGGTGCAGTCTTTAGTTCCGACATACTATTGATCCGAAACCTCAATCCTAACCTAACCCTAACCGCAAGCACGGGAGCAGCGCATGTCGGACCATCGCTTTTTCGCATCGCATCGCATGTCCCCCCGCTTCGGATCTTCGGTGTGTCGGAAAAGCGTGCGCACCCCAAAAGGGCAGGGGCTCAAACCCCCTTTGACGTCTATGTGTGCACGTCCCTGCCACCAATGTTCAGCGACGAAAAATAATAATAGTGTGATTTGTCAAAGGCCGACCCGTTCATTAGCCTCTTTCGCGAACCTTCAGCGCTGCTGTCGAACAATTCGGCGCTCACGCACTCTTTGTGATCATACTTTAAATAATAAAACAATAACACCCGTGCCTTTCATAATTTAGTGACATCCGCGCGGGACCGTTGATTAAAGCTGTGCCTTTCCATCCACGCTGGCTGTCGTTCAGTCAAATAGGCTCTCACTCAAAGAGAGCTTTATGACTGTTACATTAAACCACTAAGACCTGACAGCCAAATCTCTTCTAATTATATCATGACAGTTTTGTGAGGGAAAAAAAACATGTTTCTGTATCAGTGGTTCTCAAACAATTTCATGACCCCAAAAGATTATCTGTATTTGGCCGTCGACCCCCATCTGAAAATATGTTGTTCCAGGGACCCCCCCAAGAAGCAAACACATGAGTTAAAAACGTTTGCTGCATGGGGAAAATATTATATATTCAAATGTCACGATTTTTCAAAAAATAGCAGATCTACAAGCTCGTAGATCTGCTATATATAAAAGATGACACATGCGTTCCCCGGTCTTAGTGGCTTAATGATCTACCCATTGTGAATCCTTGATAGGTTCCTGCTCGCCTCCCTTTCATCTGACGAGCAGAAGAATGAAGGACAAGGGAGAGGAGAGAAGGGATGAAGGTATACACCAGGCCTCATTACAGCTTTGGGGACTGCTGTCTTCTCTGTCTTCATCTCCGCTTCCCCTCGGCGTTTCAAATCTCTCGCTCTCATGTCCTCCCCTCTATGTCTTGTTAGTGGAAACAGGGCTTTGTATTGCCGTGACAACTTGGCGCGCGCGACAACTTGGCGCGTGTGCGTGTGTGTGTGTGCGTGTGTTTGTGTGTGTGTTTGTGTGTGTGTGCAGGGACGTGTAGAGAGTGTTAGAGGGGCAGGGGCTGAAATCTCCGTACGAGGGCACTTTTGGACAAAAAAATAGCAGATCTACAAGCTCACAACGCGTCACGCTGCGACACGTTGTGAGCTTGTGTATCTGCTATTTTTGTCCAAAAGTGCCTTCTTAACGGGATGCCAGCCCCTGCCTCTCTGACACTCTCTGCACGTCCTTGCAGAGAGGTCCCTTCTTCCAGAATCCAGAAGCAATCAGGCGGCACTCCGTATATATACCGTTTGTCTTTGTCATTCCATCGCTCCGTCTGTCGTTGAGCCATTGATGTACTTTGTCATTAGTAGACGGCAGAAAGTTCTAATTAAGTCTCGACATGCTGCTGGGGAGCAGATGATGACGACTTCTAAGTCATTTCACTCGGGCTGTTTCGTTATACCTTCACCATGCTGCCTGCCTGCCTGCCTGCCTGCCCGCCTGCCCGCCTGCCCGCCTGCCCGCCCGCCCGCCCGCCCGCCCGCCCGCCCGCCTTTTCAGACATTTAACTATATCTTAAACTGTCAATACTCTGTAAACTTGACCTTTAACTCTTTACTTGGTCTAAACCAAACCTCTTTTCCAAAAATAGCCGATCTACAAGCTCACGCCTCGCAAGTACAGTATGGCATTATGTCTCTTCACCATGAAGCTTTAATTTCAATCGATGCTGCTTCTATGCCCTGAGAATCAATCTATAGAGCTTCTAATGCCTCCATATCACCCATTTACCTCATACTGTAACTACACACATGCACTAGTTTAAGTGGTAGCCTAGTAACACACACACACACACACACACACACACACACACACACACACACACACACACACACACACACACACACACACACACACACACACACACACACACACACACACACACACACACACCCCTCCGAAACTAACCTCAGTTCAGATTCTATTAAAAATCATATTTCTGGTGGCTTGTATGCGTGATTGTTGCAGGAGCTGCAGGTCAAAGAGGCACATTGAAATTGGAAGAAAGAAAGATAGGCAAGGGAAGGCTGCGTGTGTGCGTGCGTGCGTATGTGCGTGCGTGCGTGCGGACCAATCTAAGCCTCACTCTGATAATGGTATTTCTGGATATATCCCAAGTTATTACCGTAAATCAGCCGGGCTTTCAAGACATCTAACACAGAGTAACAGTCCCTAACAGGAGCCCTGCTTCACGGCCATATCCAAATTACATGAATATGGATTAGACGGAGAAATGGAATGGATTTGGAGGGGAAACGGAATGCTTGGCGGAGGGGGGGGGGATTTGTTAGCCCATTGAGACCTGAGGACGCATCTTTGTCGCCTCAGCCTTAACCCATTCTGACCTGAGATCAGATTCATACGAGGTTTCCACTGGACACACACACTGGTCCTTGACATGAAACAGTTTGAGAACCGCTGACACATAAAAACCGTCATGATTCAGAAGACATTTTGGTAGAATCTGGCCAACGGGTCTCAGTGGTTTAGGAGAGGACTCAGGAAGAGACGGGATGAAGGAATACTTAGAAAGACGGGTGCTTACAGAGGGGAGGATTATAAAGTGTGAGGGTTGAATCCCCCCCTCCTGTTCTAGAGCTGTGTGGTATAGGCCTACTGTCTAACGGCGTTGGCCTCTCCTAATGGAGGGCAAACCAAACAGGATTTAGTAATAGAGCGACTGATTACTGTGAGTTTGAAGCATGCATGCCGCTTTCCAGCGATGGAAAGTAACGTAAAGTGCATTTACTTAACCCATTCTGACCTGAGATCAGATTCTATAAATGTTCTTCTACATCCTGACAGTTTTCTGAAAAAGCTATGTTTCTATGTCAGTGGTTCTTCGATTTTTCAAAAATAGCAGACCTACAAGCTCGTAGCGCGCCACTCGGTGGCGCGCTACGAGCTTGTAGATCTGCTATTTTTCAATAGCTAAAGCATAACGTAATGCTAACACCTAAAGTGGTTCCCGCCCAAAATGGGTTAAGCACCGTCATTGGTTTAATATCCAGATTCAATATCTTTTAACCGACACTCAGACGTAATGGATGTGCAATAGCACTCACGTATATGAAGAACATTAAAGGGATTGTGACATTAAAAAAAAGTTTTTGTATTTTTTTTTTTTTTTTGCTCAATTGCACCCAAAACACCTGCACTTTTAACATTCAGTAGATTTTCTGTGGTTTTCTGGCTCAAACAAGTGCTCTGATTTTCCTGCTGTTTGTGATGTCACAGCCTGCTAATCGGAT
Organism: Protomyctophum parallelum; assembly: GCF_964188405.1. NCBI lineage: Eukaryota > Metazoa > Chordata > Actinopteri > Myctophiformes > Myctophidae > Protomyctophum > Protomyctophum parallelum. The sequence continues at coordinate 14,101,534 of NC_139702.1, forward strand.
TTGCCAGCAGATGTCACTGTTTTCATTGATTTCGCCTGTTTTCATTGCAGCTCAAAAGGCTTCCAAACCCCAGAGAAAACTCCAGACCACGGAAATTCCACTGAATGTTCAAAGTCCAGGTGTTCTGGGCGTAATACTGTACTGTACAAGCATGTACACGTGCAAGCGTGCGTGTGATCGTTCATAAACCAGCTCTGCAAAGCAACAGTGTCACTGTCCATGGTGCTGAAGGCTGTAAAGCAACAGTGTCACTGTCCATGGTGCTGAAGGGTGCAAAGCTCCTTGGTGCTGAAGGCTGCAAAGCAACAGTGTCACTGTCCATGGTGCTGAAGGGTGCAAAGCAACAGTGTCACTGTCCATGGTGCTGAAGGCTGCAAAGCAACAGTGTCACTGTCCATGGTGCTGAAGGGTGCAAAGCAACCGTGTCACTGTCCATGGTGCTGAAGGTTGTAAAGCAACAGTGTCGCTGTCCATGGTGCTGAAGGGTGCAAAGCAACAGTGTCACTGTCCATGGTGCTGAAATGGAGAAAAGCAACAGTGTCACTGTCCATGGTGCTGAAGAGTGAAAAGCAACAGTGTCACTGTCCATGGTGCTGAAAGGTGCAAAGCAACAGTGTCACTGTCCATGGTGCTGAAAGGTGCAAAGCAACAGTGTCACTGTCCATGGTGCTGAAGAGTGAAAAGCAACAGTGTCACTGTCCATGGTGCTGAAAGGTGCAAAGCAACAGTGTCACTGTCCATGGTGCTGAAAGGTGCAAAGCAACAGTGTCACTGTCCATGGTGCTGAAGGGTGAAAAGAAACAGTGTCACTGTCCATGGTGCTGAAAGGTGCAAAGCAACAGTGTCACTGTCCATGGTGCTGAAAGGTGCAAAGCAACAGTGTCACTGTCCATGGTGCTGAAAGGTGCAAAGCAACAGTGCCACTGTCCATGGTGCTGAAAGGTGCAAAGCAACAGTGTCACTGTCCATGGTGCTGAAAGGTGTAAAGCAACAGTGTCGCTGTCCATGGTGCTGAAGGCCAAAAATATATAAATCACACTATTAAGGCAACCGGCCGGTTACACGCGCTGCACAAGGTGCACTTTTTTCACTTGAGCACCTGCCCCTCTAAATGTCTATGCACGCCACTGGGTATCGTATAAGGCCTCATATCAGCCAGGCGAGATATATAGTGTGCTGCCTCAGAGTACCTAAAAAGCAGATCCATTCATTCATCACCGAAACGAAATAAACGTGTTGGGTCATTTCATATTCACTAAAATATTTAAATTCAATTTCTGAGTTGTCCCGACTGAACTAATGTCTCTTCGTTCGCTCCGTTCTTGCACTTGTCTTTGAAACGTTGCGTCAGTCACTAGAGTTCAATGCAATTTGTCCAGTCAAAACATATATATAATTCTGCGCTTATATAATTTAAGCAACAAAATATTCAACCACATATTATGTGGTTAACTATTTGGTGTTTACACCAGCATCCATTTCCAAGTGAAATGGAATGGATGGGTCTTCACATGATTTGCTCACTGCTATCTAGGGCAGTGGTTCTCCACCTTTTCAGGCTGGGACCCCCAAAATAGTTTGAACTGGGGACCCCCATCCTGAGAAACACTTGGAATTGTAGGAGTTGAGGTATTACATATATATATATATATATATATATATATATATATATATATATATATATATATATATATATATATATTTGTTTTTCTTCAAACCGGGAGTCCACAAAAGCCTGAAGATTACTGAATGATATGAAGTTACAGCCAGGCTTATGACCTATAGCTAAGCCCTTCCCCAAACTGCTATGGTCCAATCACAGCTAAGCATAACATGGGTTAGACAACCTCTCCACCAATAGTCTTCCTATATGACAAAACATTGTTTTTAAAAAGAAAGGCCACGCACGTTGTTGGATTTGGATGAGATTTTGAAGGTCTGGTTCCAAAAATGAACCAGTATTTAATGTGTAAGAATCCATGATATTTACATTGGAATGAATGAGCCTGGCTGGAAAGTGCGCAAGTGGGAGTGTCTAAGTGGGAGAGAACGGGGCTTAGCTAAAGGTGAATTGTAAGGGTCACAGTTTCCTGTAACAGTCATGACACACAAACACACACACACACACACACACACACACACACATGCACGCGCACAGAAAACACACTCCCCCTGCAGAGGTATTCCAAGCCATTACTGTGTTGAAGAACGCCATTAAGAAAGTGCTGCGGTGGCATGTGTACTGTGGAGAGGGTGCACAGCCCTGCAGCCAGCCATCTATTTGAGCAACCTTCCCCTCTCCTCTCTAGCCCATTGAGACCTGCATGAGGAGGACCACATTCTACACTAAACGTCTTCTACATCAGGAGACCTGCATGACGAGGACCACATTCTACACTAAACCTTCCCCTCTCCTCTCTAGCCCATTGAGACCTGCATGACGAGGACCACATTCTACACTAAACGTCTTCTACATCAGGAGAAAACTATGTTTCTTTTTTTTTTTAAGATATTTTTTTGCGGCTTACGCCTTTTATTGATTTTTTAAGGGACAGATAGTAGGCTGACAGGAAACGGGAGAGAGATGGGGGGATGACATGCGGTAAAGGCCGTGTCGGGTTCGGGAGTCGAACCCGCGGCACACCGCGACTGGATCACCAGTCCGGTGCCCAGACCGTTACGCTACGGCCTGGGCGAAAACTATATTTCTATGTCAGTGGTTCTCAAACTACTTCATGTCAAGGAGCCTCATAATGTATGTTATTTGGCCACAGACCACCGACTGAAAATATGTTGTTCCAGAAGCAAACATTTGAGTTAAAAAACGGTTACAGTTCTAGGTTATATTCAAAGATTTGGGCCACATTTTCTTTGTAAAACAAATAGCAGATCTACAAGCTTGTAGATCTGCTATTTTTTGGACAAAGAAATTGTGAGACAAATATATTTTTTTCAACAGCTAAAAAGTTTTAAAAAGATCAACGGTCAAAAGTGGTTTAAAAGCTATAAGGTCTAAACGGGCTAGTCAATGCAACAGAACAGTCATCGTCTCTATATCACACACACACACACACACACACACACACACACACACACACACACACACACACACACACACACACACACACACACACACACACACACACACACACACAGGGAAACGTTCGAGAGGGACAAGCTCGGGGCTTCAGCCCTGACGCCTCGCTCGGTCTACACTCTACTACACACTCTCTGGTGCTTCTCATTATCACCCCCCCCCCCCCTTCACTTCTTCGTCACACTCCTCTTGCTTTATCTCCCCCCCCCCCCCCACCCCGTGTCACATCCGAGCTCTCCCCCTGTTTGTTTTGGCATGGCCGCCCCCGGGGGGGAGGGGGGGGGAGGGGGGGGGGGGGGGGTGAGTGTTTTGTCGTGTCCGTTGTTGTTCTTGTAGTATTCGTTTACGCCGTGTGTCGACGAGGAGGAGTGCAGGAGGCGTGCACGTCTCTCAGAGACAACATGGGGGGGGAGAGTCAGACAGCCAGAGGAGGGTCTGTCTACCGCACACTGTGCAACTGACACGGATATTACTACAGACAGACACAGTAACAGCCCAGACAGGAGGGGGAGTGGGGGCTCGTCTGATATGAGGTTTACTGTAGCAGTCATTAAGTGTCACTCGCGAGCGCGCCTCTGTGTGTGTGTGTGTGTGTGTGTGCTATCCCTTGCTGTCAGGACACTGAGACACACACAAAGAGCATCATCTCCACATTGTTATCCATTGACATTGCAAAACTGTCAAGGAGGAGAGAGAGAGAGAGAGAGAGAGAGAGAGAGAGAGAGAGAGAGAGAGAGAGAGAGAGAGAGAGAGAGAGAGAGAGAGAGAGCACTGTGGAGACACTGGTTAAGCAGTAATGCTATACAGAATATGCCACATGCACATCTATTGTTTCATTGGGTAGTGCAGATATCATGATGAACGCATCAAGCTATGTACACGCCAAACATGCACGCACAAGCACACACGCGCACACACACACACACACACCCAACACTTATACTGTCTCCCTCTGTATGTGAGTGTCTGCAGTTGGGTGTCTGTGTGTCAGTAATCACCGATATGTGTCTGCAAATATGGTGCACAGACCCACCTGTTATTATGTGTGGCTGGGTGCATGCAAGAGTGTGTGTGTGTGTGTGTGTGTGTGTGTGTGTGTGTGTGTGTGTGTGTGTGTGTGTGTGTGTGTGTGTGCGCGCGCGTGCGCATGCGTGAATTTGAATATTTGTGTGAGTGTGTGCATACGGTACATAAATGTATGTGTGTTCACGTTCATGGATTTGTCTGTACATGTACACGTGCGTGTGTGCATTTGTGTGTGTGTGTGTGTGTGTGCCCATACACTGACTGAGCATGATGTTGTGCAGTGCAACAGTGCCCCCCACAGGCCATTCTGAGCACTGACGCACAGCAGAGCCAAGGGCTGCTCTCTGACTGTGGCCTTCTATTCACTCTCACCATGGGATGCACACACACACACACACACACACACCTTTATAATGATCATCCCCTGACCAGCCCCAGGCTTTAGTGTCTGAAATGCCTGCGTGCTGTGTGTGTGTGTGTGTGTGTGTGTGCAGGGCATAAACTGTGTCTACTTCACTTGTTAATGCTCTGTGAACCGCAAAAAAAACTGTGCCTTGAAGTGGTCTCTCTCTCTCTCTCTCTCTCTCTCTCTCTCTCTCTCTCTCTCTCTCTCTCTCCTCCACCAGCACCATTCTCTCCTTTTCCTTCATTTTCTATCATGCCTGTCCAGAGTGTTTCAGCCTGATTCGTTGTGTTCCGTGATTTGTTTTGTCACTTTACGAAACGAAACGGGCTGGAGACCCTCAGTAAAATGGTCTGGATCCGCCACCGGTTTTAGGTCTGAGAGGCCAAATGTCATCAAATGGTAGAATAAATTATGGACCTTGATATGAAAAGGGTTGACAGCCACTGTTCTAAAGTGTAGTTGTACATATGGGCTTGTTTTGAAAGTGTAGTTGCTTATTTTGAACTTTAAAAAAAAGTAAACAACATTTTCATATCAAGGACTCCCAAAATAATGATGAATTTGTCCGCAGATCCCCATCTGAAAATATTTTTATGCCAGGGACGACAAGATTTGTGTTGTTAAACAAATGGTAAATGGTGAATTTATATAGCGCCTTTATCCAAGGTGCTTTACATAGATTGTGTATTACAGTCACCCATTCACACACCCATGGCGGCGGAAGCAATGCAAGGCACCAAACAGCACATCAGGAGCAATTGGGGGTTCACAGCCCAACTCTGGGGGAGCCCACAGGGTTCGAACTGGCAACCTTGCGGTTACCATCCAGTCACTCTACCCCTGAGCCACCGCCCCCCCCCTCGCTGGTAGATCGGGCTATTCTCAAATATAAAACCTGGTTGCTTTTTTTCTCTCCCAAAATCTGGCAACACTGTCCTCCATTTTTGTTAGCAGCATTTGGCAAATGTCAATACTGAGCCACTGTACATTGTAGCTGAACGAGTACATGTTTACGTTACATTACTTATTGACATGAGTCCCGTTAATCTATACCCATCATTTACCCAGTCATGTACATTCCAAATAGCTCATTTTGAATTAAAAAAAACAACCTTCTCTCTCCTCTGGTGGAAAACTGTCAGTCCCGAGATGACTTGCCCGTATCCCGGGTGGTCACAAATATTCTTAAAATTGACTTTTCCCCCCGTAATCCTTCCCTCTGGGTCAGTTCTGTTTATTCTCCAACTGAGACTTATCAGGTCTCCGCTGTCGTCTTGTCCTTGGAACACATAATGAAAGCCAACACCCCACCCCACCCCACACCACCCTCCAACACTCTGGTTCGACTGCAGCCTTTCAACAACAGAGTGCGTCTGAATAGTCTCAATAATCCATTTGACCATTTTGTCATTTCTGAGCGGAAAAGTGACTGCAGAATTACTACAGGCTATCGTTTATATCTGTCACTGAGGGATCATGCGGTGCTTGATGGGAGAGATCCATCATCTTTCTTTGATTTCATTTGTTTGTTTTGACCGTTTGACCGTTCTTTCTTTATGCTTTATCCTTTGTTTGTTATAATAACCGACCGAATGTCTCAGTTGTCTAGTTTTATCTGTCTGAACTATGACTGGTAGCAGCTTGGACTCCTCAAGCATAGAAGGAGGCATGAGGTCAGTCCGCTGCCCCCCCCCCCCCTGCCCCCCCCCCCCCCATCCCCCCCCCAGGTTGGCAGAGGAAGTGTAGCGCCCAGGATTACATTAGATAATAGACACTGGGTCTACAAAATAATAATTTATCATTTTCTGAATGCATGGTGAGGGACCACCTGTAATACCACCGGTTATAAAAAAATATATACTCTACGTCTGCAGGGACCTACCATGGGTCAGACACGGTCAGAGAGAGAAGGATGAGGCTGTCAGGGCACTGGGTCAGGCACCCAGAACTAGAGGCTGGCAGGGCACTGCGTCAGGTACCCAGAACTAGAGGCTGGCAGGGCACTGCGCCAGGCACCCAGAACTAGAGGCTGGCAGGGCACAGCGTCAGGCACCCAGAACTAGAGGCTGGCACTGCGTCAGGCACCCATAACTAGAGGCTGGCAGGGCACTGAATCAGGCACCCAGAACTAGAGGCTGGCACTGCGTCAGGCATCCAGAACTAGAGGCTGGCAGGGCACTGAATCAGGCACCCAGAACTAGAGGCTGGCAGAGCACTGCGTCAGGCACCCAGAACTGGTGGGGAGACAGCTGACACTGTGGGAGCCAACCCAAGTTGAACAACTGCATTGCATTTAAACAATTTAATATTTTACTCATTATAGTTGGTTGAAATTGGTTGATTTAGACTAGTTACTGTAAAAAAGCTCTTTTCATCTCAGCTTAAAGCTGGGCACGTCACAGCTTTGTTTACTGTAATTGTTGTAATTTTTTTTTTTTTTTTTTTTTACTTCACCGCATCACAGTCACACGAAGCTTGTAACTATTCAATTAGACTTTCACTCCTCTCAACTAAGCTGCATTTCCATATCAGGCCTTAATTTTACTGGGTCACTTGGAATGTCAAATTGACGTGTTCTAACTTTGTTTGCATAGTCCCCACACTGAGGGGACTCCATACATAAACACATCTGTCTGTTGAAATAAATGAGAGGCCTATAGTTACACAACTGCAAATCAATCAGGAAAACTAGGCCAATCAAACAAACGTTGACAGTTGAGAATAGGCTTACATAGACATTCTTATCACCCTGCCGGTCATGAACCAATACAGCCTCGTTGTCACAAAAACTCACATGAACCTCAGCAACCACAACACACATAACCTACTGTTTATCAGTCTTCAATTGAAAATAAACCTTTGGAATTGATGGCTGTTAATGTCAAAGTCCAAAACCTCTAGCTCAAACCAAAAGGAAATAGCTAATTCACTTGGAGTTATCAACAGCCACATGACATACTCCCTGTTACAACTCACATACCATACAACAGCAGACACGACAACATACACACTGTACTGTAGAATCACATCAGCATTCAGTTCCAGAGCCAGAAACAGAACACTGAACATGTTTCATTGCCACCCAGTCATTAAATCAGCTTAAATCACATTAGTGCACACAGCATATACAACACCACCAGCTTAAATCACACTAGTATACACAGCATGTACAACACCACCAGCTTAAATCACACTAGTACACACAGCATGTACAACACCACCAGCTTAAATCACACTAGTACACACAGCTACAACATCAGCTTAAATCACACTAGTACAAACAGCATATACAACACCACCAGCAGCAAAGAAGCAATGTCAACCGAAGTTCCGTACCTTGAGCCATCTTCCACTTGATTTCACCAGCCTCATTCTCCTGGCTGCCATCTTGACTTCACCAGCCTCATTCTCCTGGCTGCCATCTTGACTTCACCAGCCTCATTCTCCTGGCTGCCATCTTGACTTCACCAGCCTCATTCTCCTGGCTGCCATCTTGACTTCACCAGCCTCATTCTCCTGGCTGCCATCTTGTCACTCAGACTCGGCCTTGGATGTTTTAGTATACTGGACATAGCATTGTGGTGTAGTGCCGTGGGGACAGGGATTTAGGGCAGGCTCTCTCCAGGGTCCAGCATTCACAGCGTGTCACAGGAGAATGGACTCAGGGCTGAGAAGAAGCTGAACTTGGGGGTCACCCTGGCTGGTGTACCTGTGGAGCAGGTTGAGAGAGACACCATGAGCTTTCAGTATAGAAGTGTGATAATGATGGCTGCTGGCCACAGGTCCACAAGTACATTCTAGGCATTTTATTTACCTTAAAGTGCAGTGCAAATACAAAAAATAAATATTACTGGCCAAAAAGTAAAACGTTACAAAAACAAAATTAACACAAAAGTTAACTATACTAAGGAAACAAGCAGGAACTGTTACAGGCTTGTGCCAGGCTTGCATTTCTCCACTGTTGTCTCTGACTAGCCTCAAATCAGACTGAACTTCCCTCACCTGCTGCACTCCTGCTCTTAACCAGGTGGGGCAAACCATCCCCTAATTAGCAAGGTGGAAAATAATCAACTGAACCACACAGCTATCTAAGGCCTACGAGTAATTTTTCCACATTACTATATTTTTTAGAGGAATATACATTCAACTACATTTCACAGGCCTAATTAATGTACAGAGCCTGACATAAATAGCAAACATAATACAAACAAACACCCCTCCTCCTCTACACTGCTTGGTACCCTCCAATCTAGAGAGGAGTGCCAGCACTGCAGAGGGAGAGGAAGGGGACAAACAATTCAACTTCAGTGTCAATAGGTCTACCAATGATATAAAAACTCCTTCAATCATTGTGTCTATAGGGCATGGGCTGGCCTGGCCCGTGACAAGAAGTTGGAAGGTGCGTTCAAACCTGAAGATATGTGTATATGAGTCACTTTGGTCGTGTAGGTCAGTGTTGGTAAGAAATAAATAAAACTCTGTCGAGTGGTAGATTAGATTATTGATAGATTATTGATCCAACAGATACACGGAATTTAACTTAATTTGGGAGAGTAACCAAATGGACCCGCTCATTCCATTTTGTACCTCGAAACACCTACAGCCGAGCTAGAAATTATGTTAAAGAAATATCTTTAACATAATTCCTGCTACTATATAATTTATGAGCAGTATAAGTAATGTAGAAAGAAAGAAAGTGAAGTGACCAAGAGCCACAGTGCCACCCATACTGAGCGCATGGGAGGGTTTGTAGCAGCCGATTAGACTTTGAAGGTATAATGGTATAGGTATAATGGGAAGCTGGAAGTACCCTCACTAAAAACGCCGGGACAACGCTCCACACGTCCCAAACTCTTCTCCCTTCTGCATGGCTCCAAAACTGTGGAATGCACTTCCCATTGCAGTCAGAACTGCAGCATCACTCCCAATCTTCCGCCGTAGTCTGAAAACCCACCTTTTCAGACTCCATCATGGCCCATAGCACTTATCCTACCCCCTTAGATAGCATTTCGGTAGACTTAGATAGCATTTGATAGACTTATAGCATGTTAAGTAGACAGCACTATAATTGCATTGTATATAGTCATAGCACGCCATAGTACATATGTATAGCATAGTAGTATAGATATATAGTTTATATGTATAGTCTCATAATATAGATATTCCACTGTTACTTTCTAACTTACGCATGTTTCATGATAAATGCTTTTTTGTGAGGTATTCCCATGCTTTTTGTTCCTGCTTAATGTAAATCGCTCTGGATTAAGAGCGTCTGCTAAATGCCTAAATTGTAAATTATAATGGTTTGTATAGGGCTGATTAGACTTTGAAGGTATAATGGTTTGTATAGGGCCGATTAGACTTTGAAGGTATAATGGTTTGTATAGGGCTGATTAGACTTTGAAGGTATAATGGTTTGTATAGGGCTGATTAGACTTTGAAAGCATATGGGGGATGCCATACCTCTGGTTGCTTTGAATGTCACGGTGTGTCAGGTGACGACCCAGAAGCAGAACCAAGCAGGCAAACCGATGCAGTCCAATGGTTTATTAACACAAAAGCTCACAATGCACATGTAGCAGGTCATATAAAGCAGACATCAGGAAACACGGCAACAACATAGACTATATTTTGGCAAGGGAAGACTGGACACAGGGAGGTTTAAATACACAAAGACTAACTAGACACAGGTGCAACATAACTGCAATCAACACATCATTGGCTGAGACTAAACAGGACAGCAGGTGAAATACAATTGCAATGCATACAGGTGAGACAAGGATTGCTAACAAATGGAGCAGACAGGAAACACTGGAACATAATAAAAGTATGCGAGAACAGACTGATATTGTGCCATTGAAGGCCAGCATCAGAGCATCCATGCTAATAGGCACCGATTTGAAAGCATCACAAATCTTTTGAAAAGTGTGTGTCTGTGTGTGTGTGTGTGTGTGTGTGTGTGTGTGTGTGTGTGTGTGTGTGTGTGTGTGTGTGTGTGTGTGTGTGTGTGTGTGTGTGTGTGTGTGTGTGTGTGTGTGTGTGTGACCCACAAACAGACAAGCGAGCACATTTTGTCGGCTGAGCCTGATTGAGCACCACTTGTCGATGCAAATCCATTCCGATTCATGCCAAACGTATACTGTACAAATGACAAAGAAAGAAAGTTCCACAAAAGCCCCAGATTTTGGATGTCATTTTGCCTTTTTTGGCATTGACACTGACAGCTCCCCCTCGGTTGAAAGAGAGCAGGGTGATCCGTGTATGGTGTTAGTTATAGGGAGGACTTTGACATTCTTTTGGAAGGAAAAGAAGTGGAGACTCAAGCAGAGATGATGGGATCTGTGTGTGTTCTGTAAATGTGTGATGTGTGTGGTGTGACTCTGTGTGTGTGTGTGTGTGTGTGTGTGTGTGTGTGTGTGTGTGTGTGTTCATGTGCATCTCCTGGAAACTTATTGTTGTGCCTCGGCTGAAAAAACTGTCATTTTGGGACGAAGGCTGTCAGAGGAACAGGCGTCATTTTCATCACGCTGTCTTTGTTCCCCTCGTTAACCCATTCTGCGCAGGAAAACCCCTTTTTGGTGTTAGCATTATGCTATGATTTAGCTATTGAAAAATAGCAGATCTACAAGCTCATAGTGCGCCACCGAGTGGCGCGCTACGAGCTTGTAGGTCTGCTATTTTTTGAAAAATCGAAGAACGACTGACATAGAAACGTAGCTTTTTCAGAAAACTGTCAGGATGTATAGAAGACATTTTTAGAATCTGATCTCAGGTCAGAATGGAAAACTGTCAGGATGTAGAAGACATTTTTAGAATCTGATCTCAGGTCAGAATGGAAAACTGTCAGGATGTAGAAGACATTTTTAGAATCTGATCTCAGGTCAGAATGGAAAACTGTCAGGATGTAGAAGACATTTTTAGGATCTGATCTCAGGTCAGAATGGGTTAATATAAGAATGCACACATGCACAATTCCCTGCTTGTTCTTCGTGTTCTCTCTTCTACTTTTATCTTCGCTCTATATGGGAGGACAGGAACTATAAAAGCAAGACACACATTTCCATTCGTCTTGTGTGCGTCTGTTGAAGCAGGACAAAGTTTCTACAGGAGGATATTATCGTTGCCTTAATTCTTATGATTCATAATATGGCCTGAGTAAGTTTTCAGGAAAAATAATAAGAAAAAAAAAACTATTAAACAAAAACAAAACTATAATATTTCTAAATCATTTCACCAAAAACGTTTAGACTTTAGTTTAGACGACTGAATTAGGCCAACACATTGCCTATTTCACACAGTCACACAGAATGGCACTCTTATTATGGTCATATTCATTTTACTAAAGGATGAAATGTATAAAAATATTTTGAAAACAGCGCAACACATTGTGCGCTTGTAGATCTGCCATTTTCAAATTAATATAATTAATATAATATATATAGGGCTGAAGTGGTTAATGCATAATCAAAATCTATACAACGTAACTAGTAGTAATTAACCCATTCTGCACGGGAACCCATTTTGGTGTTAGCATCATGTTATGCTTTAGCTATTGTAAAATAGCAGATCTATAAGCTCAGAGCTTGTAGGTCTGCTATTTTTGAAAAATTGCGAATACAATGCTATAATGATTCCCCCCCTCTGCACATGAACGTTTATATTGTCTGATGCAGGTGTGGGCTGGAATTTGCTTCATTTCTTTTTTGGCTACACACGTCATTGACAACATAATATTTAATTGACTTTCAGCTAGATTAAGCACAACCTTTGTCTTACCATTTGTTTGTTTTTTAAAATCACCTGCTGCATCGTATATGCATTTGTGGCCATATTTAACTGTCTCCAATAGTTCATGAATGGCACAGAGAAAATCTAAGAAGCTGTGTGGAAAGTAGATTAGAACAATGTGCAACGATGCAGGGTTTGTTTATGGTTTATTATGATCTTTGTTCATCTATTTGTCTTCCTTTCTTTTCGTATATAAAGGGTTCTTTGCATGTGCAGAAGCTGCTCTGAATATCAATGCCAGGATGGCAGATGCATCTGGCATCACATCCTCATGCATTCTCCTCAGGTGTCAGAGAAGTAACCGCCATAGTTCTGTCTTCTCTTCCTTCTCCTCTCATCGTCCTCCACGATTGTGATTTTTAATCACCTAATATCATGCCACAATGAACAGATTGCATGTGGAGCGTGCACAGGACTAAACAGAGAGGGAGGGAGGGAGGGATAGGGAGGGAGTGGGGCAACACTATTGTAATTAATAAAAGCCAAATCTGATCAGTAAGCGTGTGCTTGTTCATGCTCACATCGTGCACGTGTGCGTGCGTGCATGCGTGCGTGTCCTTGTGCGTGCACGTGTGTTTGTGTTTGCGTGTTTGTGCAGACAGGAGAGAGAGAGAGAGAGAGAGAGAGAGAGAGAGAGAGAGAGAGAGAGAGAGAGAGAGAGAGAGAGAGAGAGAGAGAGAGAGAGAGAGAGATTACAAGCGAATGTAGAGCTATAGAGGCCTCGATCAGCAGACTCCCAAAGTAGAGTTTTTCTACCTTTACCAAGTGTATCAGAGGAGATAGCAGTAAGGAGGATGAGACTAGCTGACCACTGTACGGGGCATTACCAAGTGTATCAGAGGAGATAGCAGTAAGGAGGATGAGACTAGCTCACCACTGTACGGGGAATTACCAGGTGTATCAGAGGAGATAGCAGTAAGGAGGATGAGACTAGCTGACCACTGTACGGGGCATTACCAAGTGTATCAGAGGAGGATGAGACTAGCTGACCACTGTACGGGGCATTACCAGGTGTATCAGAGGAGATAGCAGTAAGGAGGATGAGACTAGCTGTCCACTGTACGGGGCATTACCAAGTGTATCAGAGGAGATAGCAGTGAGGAGGATGAGACTAGCTGACCACTGTACGGGGCATTACCAAGTGTATCAGAGGAGATAGCAGTGAGGAGGATGAGACTAGCTCACCACTGTACGGGGCATTACCAAGTGTATCAGAGGAGATAGCAGTAAGGAGGATGAGACTAGCTGACCACTGTACGGGGCATTACCAAGTGTATCAGAGGAGATAGCAGTGAGGACGATGAGACTAGCTGACCACTGTACGGGGCATTACCAAGGCCCCTTTTCCACCAGTTGGTTCCCAATGGGAACCGGTTCAATTCTTTTTGGTTTTTAGTCCATGAGCCAGAGCTCCAAAATTGGAACGTTAATTATGAATTGGAGTGGGCAAAACCATACCTATATTAGATTGTTATCTCCATGAAACTTCCCCAATTGAATACTTACACGAAGACAATGATTTGTTGTATTACAAATTTTACATTTTTAAATATGCAAATGAGGGGCATTATGTAGGAAAATAAGCTAAATAATCGAAAATATGAAAAAGCTACTACTGTGGAAGGGTTATCATGTATTAATTTACTTGTATTGATCCTATAAACAATTTAATATAGGTCTAGTTTTCCCACCAATTTTGGAGCTCTGGCTCATGGACTAAAAACCAAAAAGAAATGAACCGGTTCCCATTGGGAACCAACCGGTGGAAAAGGGGTCCAAGTGTATCCGAGAAGATAGCAGTAAGGAGGATGAGACTAGCTGACCACTGTACGGGGCATTACCAAGTGTATCAGAGGAGATAGCAGTAAGGAGGATGAGACTAGCTGACCACTGTACGGGGCATTACCAAGTGTATCAGAGGAGATAGCAGTAAGGAGGATGAGACTAGCTGACCACTGTACGGGGCATTACCAGGTGTATCAGAGGAGATAGCAGTAAGGAGGATGAGACTAGCTCACCACTGTACGGGGCATTACCAGGTGTATCAGAGGAGATAGCAGTAAGGAGGATGAGACTAGCTGGCCACTGCCACCGACATCAAGAACTCCCGGCCAATAAGCTTGTACTGTGGGAACCAACACACGGGCATCGATGGAGAGGACGTCCCACACCTATACCTACGTGGACGTACTAAAGAAAGATGCTGGTGCAGAAAGCACAAAGGAGCTAGCCAGATGTATGGAGAACCGAGAAGACTGGAGACGCCGATGGAGGGCTCGTCTGAGGACCACGTAGAGAGATTGTAATCCCCATAGGGGATTTTAGATCGCCTCAAATAAGAACTGTGTTTGAAAAATTAACAAACCATCCAGGCCTCATATGGATATGAAGAATCAATTAACTGTGAGAAAACGCTATTATTACTGCTACTGAATTAGTTTCATTTTCACTAGAAACAGACTATCATATATGAGTGATTGACTGTCCCAAACGATACAGAGACACCTCCCTGACAATAATGCAGAGACATGGCTTGTTTATTAAGGGCCTTTCAAAGATGAAGCGATTTAATGCGGCTATAGTTCATGTCCAAGAACATTCATGTGAGCGCGGTCCCGTGAATTTGTTGCGCGCATGCTCGTTCCGTACACACGCCCGCGACTCACCAGACCTGGATCTGTTTAGCCTCTTTTTTTTTACGCTCGCATTGTTGCGCCCCTTTTCAACAGATCTGGAGGAGACCTGTGTTGATCCAGGCCCTCTTCAACAGACCTGGAGGAGACCTGTGTTGATCCAGACCCTCTTCAACAGACTTGGAGGAGACCTGTGTTGATCCAGACCCTCTTCAACAGACCTGGAGGAGACCTATGTTGATCCAGACCCTCTTCAACAGACCTGGAGGAGACCTGTGTTGATCCAGACCCTCTTCAACAGACCTGGAGGAGACCTGTGTTGATCCAGGCAATAACGTGTGCGTTCCTCGCTTCCCGTTTGAAAGGCCCTTAATCGTTGATAAACATAGTTGCTCACGTCTATAAGAGAATGTACGGATTTGACCGTAAGACCATTCTCTTAACCTCACTTACCTTTGACTTTTCATAAAGATGCAGCTCTTCAGAGTTATTACACTGCCAAATGCTTCTGTATCTGTGGTATAGTTGTATAAAGCGCACAGCCAGTGTCTCTAGAAGATAAAAAATGGTTAAGTACACTATGTTTTGATCTCTCGATTTCCATGACAACCTGCTTCAGCTTGCTCTGAGATGAATGCCCTTTGACCTTTGTAACCTGTACTGTACCTCAGTCCATTCTCGCACTCGCTTTCTCATTCTTTCTCATTCTTTCACTTTCGTTCGTGTTTGTGTGTTCATACAAACCGAAGAGGCTGAACATACTGAACTGGAAAAGTGTGTTCCTCAGATCAAATCACACTATTTATAGAGCACATTTACAAAGAGGTCAAGCAAAGAGGTCAACCAAAGAGGTCAACCACAGTGCTGTACAAGGTCAGAAGACGAAACAAGCATTAGTTTATGTGTATTAGTTTATGTATTCATTTGAAACTAAAAGTGTAAAATGTTTTTTAACTTTTTAACTGGTGATACAGTATAGAGTATACGATACCCTCACATGTTCTCCCCGTGTCCCCTAGGGTAGGTACCCTCACATGTTCTCCCCGTGTCCCCTAGGGTAGGTACCCTCACATGGTCTCCCCGTGTACCCTAGGGTAGGTACCCTCACATGTTCTCCCCGTGTCCCCTAGGGTAGGTACCCTCACATGTTCTCCCCGTGGCCCCTAGGGTAGGTACCCTCACATGTTCTCCCCGTGTCCCCTAGGGTAGGTACCCTCACATGTTCTCCCCATGTCCCCTAGGGAAGGTACCCTCACATGTTCTCCCCGTGTCCCCTATAGGATAGGTACCCTCACATGTTCTCCCCGTGTCCCCTAGGGTAGGTACCCTCACATGTTCTCCCCGTGTCCCCTAGGGTAGGTACCCTCACATGTTCTCCCCGTGTCCCCTATAGGATAGGTACCCTCACATGTTCTCCCCGTGTCCCCTAGGGTAGGTACCCTCACATGTTCTCCCCGTGTCCCCTAGGGTAGGTATACCCTCACATGTTCTCCCCGTGTCCCCTAGGGTAGGTACCCTCACATGTTCTCCCCGTGTCCCCTATAGGATAGGTACCCTCACATGTTCTCCCCGTGTCCCCTATAGGATAGGTACCCTCACATGTTCTCCCCGTGTCCCCTATAGGATAGGTACCCTCACATGTTCTCCCCGTGTCCCCTAGGGTAGGTACCCTCACATGTTCTCCCCGTGTCCCCTATAGGGTAGGTACCCTCTGGGGGTCACTGCACTGGAACAACATATTTTGAGATGGGGGTCCACGGCCAAATACAGAAGAATGTTGAGCACCAGAAAACCTCTTTTGGTGTTTTAAGCATTATCTTATACTTAAAAGAAAAATAGCAGAACTACAAGCTATGAGCTTGTAGGTCTGCTATTTTTTTTTAATCGTGAAAATGTGGCGCAAATCTTTGAATATATATTCTTTCAGAGCAAACATTTTTAATTTGCTGCTGTGGGGTCCCTGGAACAACATAATTGTATTCAGATAGGGGTCCGCGGCCAAATACATAAGATTCTGGGGGTCCTTGACATGAAAAAGGTTGAGCACCACTGACATATAGAAACATAGGTTTTTCAGAAAACTATCCAAACCAAATTATCGCCTCCAATTCTTGTTCCCAATAAACTCCAAAGAGACAGCAGAGCAGAGCCATGATCTCCATCACGATTATATCTGCCAATATCTTTGTCTTTGTTGGTTCTTTGAACAAAACACCATCTGACATGTGTACCTCGTCCAAAGCTTGCTTGGAGTACAGAGGCACATTTCGGGGGATCTTGATTTCATAGAGATTTGCCACTCAAAGTCAATATTTATTCTTATAAATGTTTCATATAGAGTTTTTTTGCGTATTATTTCCAAACATATTAAGTGCGGTAATTGTGGTGACTGGCAAATGCACACATGTTAAAGTATACTCTTTTTAAATTGTGGGTTCAGATGTTGATTTTTAACATGTGTCACATGACATAATGTAATCTTTCATTGCAGAAAAAAAAAGAAAAGATAAACCTCGGCTTTAACCCATTTAGACCTAAGTGCGATTCTACAAATGTCTTGAGCTAAAAACGTTCAAGCAAATATTTGAGCTAAAAACGTTCACTCTGAAAGAATATAATATTCAAACATTTGAGCCACATTTTCACGATTTTTCAAAAGTAGCAGCCCTACAAGCTCATAGCGCGGCACTCGGTGCCGCGCTATGAGCTTGTAGATCTGCTATTTTTCAACAGCTAAAGCATAACATAGACCTAATGATGCTTAAAACACCAAAAGGGGTTGATCCCGCCCAAAATGGGATAATAAAAAAAAAAGTGTCACCGTCAGTCACAGAAGATTATATTCCATTATGTGCCAGCGATCATTATCCTATTGGCCGCCGACAGAGAACAGAGGTGTGTGGTAATCATCATCACATGTTGTCACAGTCTGATCCACAGTCTGATCGGCTCTGGCCGAAGAAGCTAATCTGCCTGTTGCAGACCGATAAACATTAAGCGGGAACCCCTTTTGGTGTTAGCATTATGTTGTGCTTTAGCTATTAAAAAAGAGCAGATCTACAAGCTCATAGCGAGCTTGTAGGTCTGCTATTTTTGAAAAATCGAAGAACCACTGACATAGAAACATAGCTTTTTCATTTTTAGAATCTGATCTCAGGTCAGAGTGGGTTAAGCCAGTCTGAGCGGGAACCCCTTTTGGTGTTTTAAGCATTTTGTTATACTTAAGCTTTTGAAAAATAGCAGATCTACAGTGCAGCGCTATACGAGCTTATACAGTAAGTCTGCTATCTTTGAAAAATCGCGAAAATGTGGCGCAAATCGTTGAAAATATATTATTTCAGAGCGAACATTTTTAACTCAAGTATTTGCTTCTGGGGGGGGGGGGGGGGGGGTCCCTGGAACAACATATTTTTTACATGAGGGGGTTGGAGGCCAAATACATATAATTCTAGGGGTCTTTTGACATGAAATAGTTTGAGAACCACTGACATAGAAACATGAGGTTTATCAGAAAACCGTCATGATTTGTCCTCGGGTCTAAATGGGTTAACATTAGGTACTAGGTAGGGGTATTACACTCCTGGATGGATGTGGGCTCTTGCAAGTATCATGTTATATCAGTGGGCACTCTATGGACACGATATACATTTATTTTTATGCATCAAACACGAGAGGATGGATCGGATCACAACCGAGAATGGTTTTCAGAGTGAACCAGGAACACATTAAGGTATATATGTTAATACTCCTAAAACTATGACGAAAAATGTTCGTCGACTACCATTTTTTCA
Source organism: Protomyctophum parallelum (assembly GCF_964188405.1). Classification (NCBI taxonomy): domain Eukaryota; kingdom Metazoa; phylum Chordata; class Actinopteri; order Myctophiformes; family Myctophidae; genus Protomyctophum; species Protomyctophum parallelum. The sequence continues at coordinate 14,120,275 of NC_139702.1, forward strand.
TTGGCGAAAGCTAAATGGATACTAAATGAAAACTAACTGACTAAATCTAATTTCATCAACAAATATACATACTAGACTAAAATGGAAGGGACTAGTGGGACAAACAAGAGATCCAGTAGAACTAAAAGACAAGTCATTTTACACTTGGTTGCATGCTGAAAATAGCCGATCTACAAGCACACAACGTGCTTGTAGATCGGCTATTTTCAGCAAGCGTAAAATCAGCCATCACGACGGCATCAAGGCCTGCAAGGATGCATTTTTGTCGACATAAACCAACTGCAGTCGACTAAAATCACATGACATTTCGTCGAATAAAACTAATAAAGTAAAAGTAAAATCTAAATTGGCTGCCAAAACCAACAGTGCAGATGACCACAGTATTGCCTCACCAACACAGAGGGTATAACAACACCAGGGCCGTGCACTGTAGACGACCCTGGTGATAAATCATTGTTTGTCCAGAAACGTGGATTGGATTCATAAGTGTGATATTATTAGGAAGACACTGTGAAAAGCCAGCAGCATGCAGTGACTCCGTGAACCCATCTGTGTCTGTGTGTGTGTGTGTGTGTGTGTGTGTGTGTGTGTGTGTGTGTGTGTGTGTGTGTGTGTGTGTGTGTGCGCGCAGTTCATTTCAAGACACACATTCTCTCCAAGAGAAGTTGTAAACATCAAAGGTAATATGTTGTGGAAGACGGAGGGATAGAGAGACTAAGAGATTTAGAGAGAGAGAGAGAGAGAGAGAGAGAGAGAGAGAGAGAGAGACAGAGGCCGTGCGGGCTGAAGTTCTATTTTTTCGTAACGTTATACTACCCAGATTTAGAGGAATATCTCATTTTATAACACTGGGAATTTAGGATAATACTGGAACAATGACTTGTCATATACAGTATGAACAATAATTCATACATGCAGTAAAGGCCGTCGGGATCGGGAGTCGAGCCCGCGGCACACTGCCAGACTAGATTGCCAGCCAAGGTGCCTGGACCGCTGAGCCACGGCACAGGCCGGCAAAAATTATAATCTTTGCAAGAATTCCCAGCCTATGATATGATTTGACTATATGGATTTGTACCGTGACTATATGCATGCAATTGCACAGCTACGTATACAACTATTGACTCAAAATAAGCAATGATATAAAGAGAAAATACAAGAATGCCAAAATATCTATAGTTTTATTTCCGGAATTTTACTGAGGGAAATGCAACTTGTATGATTATGCATTATGAATCTTCTTCTTTCATATCGGCTCCATGCATCATTGTGTACTTTTCATAAGCGGGGGAAGGATATATAAATAGAAGTAAGAGCACATATCATCACAGACGATATTATGGGCTCCCTCGTCGAGGGTCAGTGAATCTGATGTGATGATGCCACCCAGTCTCACCACAAATCTTTGCCCCCTTTTTTTGTATTCAAATATCCTTTTACACTACTGTATTATTCATAATTTAGAACAGTGCCAGTTGAATATGTGAAATGCCCACCGTATAAGATGGCAGCACGACTGGAATGAGATTCTGTTTCACCAGGTATACTGTATAATATACGCTGTTATTCGGTATTTAGCCCATTTCGGACGGGAACCCATTTTGGTGTTTTAAGCAATTATGTTATATTTTAGCTATTGAAAAATAGCAGATCTACAAGCTCATAGCGCTATAACAACATATTTTCAGATGAGGGTCGGCGGGCAATTATACATTATAATCTCGAGGCGTCCTTGACATGAAAAATGTTTGAGAACGACTGACAATAGAAACATGGGGTTTTTCAGAAAACTGTTTAGCATTTAGAAGGCATTTGTAGAATCGTCCTAAAAGGTCTAAATGGGTTAGACAAGCAGTGCCAGTAAAGGAAAGATGAGGCTCTGCAACCATCTGAGATTCTGTTTCATCACTGGGACAATATTATAATTGGACATGGCAGAGAGTGAATAAATAATCTATTTATATACGTCGTTAAAAAAACACAATGTGGATTTAAGAAATGGTTAAGTTGGCGTTCGGCCCCTAACTTCTCAGAGTTAGGGGCCGAAGTCATATAGTCATAGTTAGCTTGTAGTCATATATAGACTACAAGCTTAACTCACCTATACAAGCTCACAATGCGCCACATCATGATTCGCGACGCATTGTGAGCTTGTAGATCGGCTATTTTCAAATGGCCGAAATGTATTTAGGTCTGAAAGTAGTTAATGTATGTCTTGTAATAATAATAATAATGAACATTTACAAAGTAACTAGTAACTAAAGTGTAAATGTAGTGGAGTAAAAGTACAAATTTTAGACCTGAAATGTAGTGGAGTAGAAGTAAAAGTATTTGAAATTGGAAAGACTCGAGCAAAGTACAAATACCTCAAAATTGTACCCAAGTACAGTACTTCTACTGAGTTACTTTCCACCACTGGCAATAACCGTTGTCACGCGTTGGCACTTTGAATGCATTAAAAACCATGAAACATGCTTTTCAGCTTGAGGGATTAATTCACGTAAAACTGAAACAGAGCAGGGGGCATAATTTAAGTGATTTTTAGGAGTCTGTAGGCTGTATTTTGCGTGTCTTAAGTACCAGGTCTTCCCTAACTTGAGTAAACTAAAGACCTGGAGGCGTGATCAATGCTCTTTGGCCACTCAGAATAGCCAAATGGCATTGGTCCAGGTCTTTAGTTTACTCAAGTTAGGGAATAAGACCTGGTACTTAAGACACGCAAAATACAGCCCTGTGTGTCTACCTGGATGAGCCTCTCTGTGCCAACTGAAGTGCGGCGCCCAAAATAGCAATGGACGAGATGAGTATGCTGCCCTCATGGTCAAAGACGAGTATGCTGCCCTCATGGTCAAAGACGAGTATGCTGCCCTCATGGTCAAAGACGAGTATGCTGCCCCATGGTCAAAGACGAGTATGCTGCCCTCATGGTCAAAGACGAGTATGCTGCTCTCATGGTCAAAGACGAGTATGCTGCCCTCATGGTCAAAGACGAGTATGCTGCCCCATGGTCAAAGACGAGTATGCTGCCCTCATGGTCAAAGACGAGTATGCTGCCCTCATGGTCAAAGACGAGTATGCTGCCCTCATGGTCAAAGACGAGTATGCTGCCCTCATGGTCAAAGACGAGTATGCTGCCCTCATGGTCAAAGACGGTGATGGACAGCCACAAATCATGGTCCGCGGGCTCACCCCAAAATTGCAGCAAGCGCCTAGTAGTGCATTTGCACACAAAGCACACTCTCACCTCTCCTCCTCCGGCTATACGCCGGTATAACTCCCTAAAATTCCAAACACAGAAATTGTCAATTTGCTCTGTCTGTTACAGACACTTCATGCCAATCATTCTGCCCCAAAATAGGACCTTACAAATCCTGATTAATGTACACTATGAGTGTACAGTACTAACAGTAACAGTGTTGCCTCCCTCTTAACCCATTCTGGGCGGGAACCCCTTTTGGTGTCTTAAGTATTATGTTGTGCTTTAGCCATTGAAAAATAGCAGATCTACAAGCTCGTGGCGTGGCACTCGGTGCCGCGCCACAAGCTTGTAGGTCTGCTATTTTTGAAAAATCGTGAAAATGATGCGCAAATCTTTGAATATTATATTCTTTCACAGCAAACGTTTTTAACTCAAATCTTTGCTTCTGGGGGCGTCCCTGGAACAACATACAGTATTTTCAGATGGGGGTCGGCGGCCAATTACATATATTTTGGGGGTCCTTGACATGAAAATGTTTGAGAACAACTCACATAGAAACATAGGGTTTTTCAGAAAACTGTCACAATTTAGAAGACATTTGTAGAATCGTCCTCAGGTCTAAATGGGTTAAGGATGGCTATACGTACAGTACAGTACAGTACAGTACAGTACAGTACAGTACAGTACAGTACAGTACAGTACAGTACAGTACAGTACAGTACAGTACAGTACAGTACAGTACAGTACAGTACAGTACTGTGCTGTCCATAGCGTTCCAGGCTTCCGTGGATGGTCAAAGTTGATTTCCCAAGGTGGAAAATAACTGATCTACTGTACAGTATATGTTGTTTGCCGTATAAGAAATGTTCCCAATAACATACGATTCAAGGCCTGGAGCTTCGGCAGCCTTTATTTCCCCACTCTATGACTGACAAGGTAATTTCCTCAGAGCCACAGGTGGTTCCAAAATGACCATCCTCTCCTCTCCTCTCCTCTCCTCTCCTCTCCTCTCCTCTCCTCTCCTCTCTCCTCCACATGGTTTTTCTCTCTGCTTCATTTATAGATACACATTCAAGCCGTCCATCCATTCTATTACCCCCCCCCCCCCCCCCCTAGCCCCCACCCCATTTATTCATCTCCCATTGTGGTCTGAAAACAACGTTACTCGGCCGTTCCTCTGTTATATTCCTGTGCTCTGTCGTCGTCTACGATTTATTTACTTCAATCCATCTTTCAGAGCCGATGCCGAGGACCGCAGCTGGGGAGGAGGGGCATCATATATATATATATATTAGAGCTGGGACTCGATTAATCTAAGAGGCTTTGCGATTAATTAATCTAGATTAATCACATTTTAATCGCATATCATTATTTGACCCGAGAACAGTGAGAAAGCAATTTTTTCAAATGGATTTTGGTATACTAGTGAATCAATGAATAGTGAATACATAAGTTTAAGCAATAAAACATTGTTTTTGTAGTAATAGGGGTAATAATTATTTATTGAATAATTGCACACAACTGTGCTGTAATCCACGCTACCATCGGATAGCCTTTTAAATCCTATTTCCAATCCACGGGGACAAGCAAAGTGATCTCAGCGGCTTCCCCCAGTCTGGTGAACTGTCTGCGGTTTCTGGTGGTGTTATTGTCTGAAGAGGACACGGACACTTGGTGCACAGGTCTGTCTGAAAACTGTCCAGTGACAACGTTCCGCAGTGAAAAAAATAGTGCGATTAATTATTTTTGAATGCATACATTTTTCTGTAGTTAATTAATCGTAATTAATCGCAATTAGTCCCGGCCCTAATATATACATATATATATATATATATATATATATATATATTATATATATATATATATATATATATATATATTATATTATTATTATTATTATTTATTTTTATTTTAATCAGAAAGTCATCACCATTGCCAACGGTGGCATAAAATGCCCCCAAGCTACCTTAACCCATTTTGGGGCGGGAACAACCTTTTGGTGTTAGCATTATGTTATGTTATGCTTTATAGCTATTTTTTTTAAATCGAAGAACGACTGACATAGAAACATAGCTTTTTCAGAAAACTGTCAGGATGTAGAAGACATTTTTTTTAATCTGATCTCAGGTCAAAATGGGTTCAATGAAAATGGGTAACGCTATAAGCTATAGACGAGAACAAAGTGTATGAGTGTGTTGTGTATAAACTTGTTTTATTCACACATTTCCTGGAGGGAACTTGTGACGTGGGAGGGAACCACTAGTGTAGCTATACTGTATCACACACACTTACATACAGTACACGTGGACACACAGTATTATCCTGCAATAAAAAAAACAAGATCAGAAACTATAAAATGGTTATGAACATCGACACCTGCAGGAGCAGCAATCACATTTGCCAGTACAGCACTTTCAAATAGATTAAAAACCATCACATTAGGTCTAAACCAAGCAGGGACAGACACTTTTAGAGGCCAGCCAGACCACCTGTGCACATGACTCTATCTATTCTACAATTTACAATTATATTACTACAACTATACATATATACTATACTATGCTATACATATGTACAGTACCATGACGTGCTATGACTACATACAATGCAATTATAGTGCTGTCTACATAACATGCTATAAGTCTGTATCAAATGCTATCTAGGTCTACAGAAATGCTATCTAAGGGGGTAGGGTAAGTGCTATGGCCTATGGGCCATGATGGAGTCTGAAAAGGTGGGTTTTCAGACTACGGCGGAAGATTGGGAGTGATGCTGCAGTTCTGACTGCGATGGGAAGTGCATTCCACAGTTTTGGAGCCAGAAGGGAGAAGAGTTTGGGACGTGTGGAGCGTTGTCGTCCCGGCTGTTTTTAGTGAGGGTACTCTGAGGTGTGAGGGTATTCTCATGGATGTTTCCCTCTACTTTTCTGTATATAGCTCTCTCTATCTCACCTCAGAAATCTCCCAAAAATCGATGTTCATATTAATCCATAACACCGCCAACAGCCCGATCGACACATCTGGATGGAGACCCTGAAGTAATGAGCATGTTTGCATGCATGGAGGTACAGTGCACGCATCTTTTTTTTTCTCTTCATACACAATTATGATGACTTGACAAAATTGCTTTTTAATAATAACGCAATATAACCCGGCTTTACCGTGACTAACCCATTCTGGGCGGGAACCCCTTTTGGTGTTTTAAGCATCGAGTTACACTATTGAAGAAAAAAAAAAGCTAATAAAAATAGCAGACCTACAAGCTCGTAGTGCGGCACCGAGTGCCGCGCTACGAGCTTGTAGGTCTGCTAATTTTTTAAATGTGGCGCAATTCTTTGAATATATATTCTTTCAGAGCGAACTTTTTCAACTCAAATCTTTGCTTGTGGGGCGGGGTCCCTGGAACAACATATGTTCAAATGGGGGTCGGCGGGCAATTACATATTTTTTTGGGGTCCTTGACATGAAATAATGAGAACCTGCACTGATACATAAACACGAGGTATTTTCAGAAAACTGTCAGGATTTAGAAGACATTTTTTTATAATTTCGACGTCAGGTCTAAATGGTCTAAAGGTGGATTTATCCTCTCCTCCCCCCCCCCCCCACCCCGAGACGAAGTTTGGCCCCTGAATCACTGGTCTGCTCGACCATAATTCCTGTCACCATTGCCACAGTAATTCCATGGATCAGGGGGACAGCAGCTGTCACGTGTAATTGAAAAGAGAGTTACACCCGGTGTGTGCAACGTGCATGTGTGTGTGTGTGTGTGTGTGTGTGTGTGTGTGTGTGTGTGTGTGTGTGTGTGTGTGTGTGTGTGTGTGTGTGTGTGTGTGTGTGTGTGGAAACACACACACACGCACGCACACGCACGCACACACACAAATCTTCTCAGAATTTCAAACACTTTCCCTCCTCCATTTTCTTTTCTCTGGATCCTTTTCTTCTCAGTGGCGCTGCTATACTCCATTAGCCATATAAGTATACCTTGCAGTTGCAGTAGCACCCTATACTGTACCTCCCACTCTTCCTTGTCGCATTATCTTTCTATAGCACTATACCGTCATTTTATGTGCTTTACTTTTGTCCTTCATCCTCTACATGTTTGTCATCCGCTCTCTCCTCTCCTCTCGTACTGTAACGACCCTGTGAAAGACCTCCTCTCATACTGTAACGACCCTGTGAAAGACCCTATAACTTGCTCCTAGCTAGCTAGCTCTCTTGGCGCGGCGTGTTGCTTGCCTCATGGTCTACTGAGTTGGAGATCGGGGTTCGACTCCAGCTCAAGTTGCTAAACGTTACATTGGGGTCGAGGACCCCTGGAGCGTGCCCTTGCGCGTGGGGGGGAGGCGTGAGGGACTCGAGGAGTGAAGCGAGAAGCGCGGGGGGGCGGGGCTTCAGAAAGGAGGGGGTGGTGCAACGACCCTGCAAAAGACCCAGCCGTAACTTGTTGTGTCTGACCCCTCCCATGTACTATACCCTAGTATAGTATCGGCTAATGCCATCAGGTAGGAGGTATTCCTTTGTCCCTCTGTCAATCACACTCCTTAACAGAGTCCTTGCAGAGGGCAGACAGGGTAGGGGTCGAAGGTTATGAGGTGATGTTCGTCCTCCTTTGCACTAGGTATGGTGGTGTGTGGTTTTTAATGTTGTACGGGTCACTGCGTGCCTTTGTTGTCTTGTATTGTGTCTTGTATTGTATTGTATTGTATCTGTATGCTGCAGGGCGGGTCCTTGGGGTCCAACACAAATTTCTCCCTTGGGAGACAAAATAAATAAACCTTGAACCTTGCTCCTCCAAGGGAGCTAGCTCTCTTTGTTGCTTGCCTGGTCTACCGAGTTGGAGGCCCGGGTTCGACTCCAGCTCAGGGTGATAAAGGTTACAATACATATATGTACTTATAGGCCTATATATACAAGTAAGACGCGCAAACGCGGGAAGCGAACGCAGCTGTGTGTGTGTGTGTGTGTGTGTGTGTGTGTGTGTGTGTGTGTGCGCTACAGCTGCGCCCTCTGGTGGCGGGCGGGTGGTGTCACAGCGGGACAGACACACAGACACACACACACAGACATGATCTGCAGGGTCTCATAGTTAGTGCTCATTGCATTCGCAATAATGCACAGTGGCTGCTATATGCTCACAGCCTCACACACATAGGAGGCCTTTTCTGTGTTTCAACAGTTCCAATTGAAATTGGCCTCCACCCTCAGGGGGGCCTCACAGCTCTGACTGAACCCCCCACCAACCATAGCCCTCTTTATCTCTCTGCCTTGCCTTCTCTCCCATGATGTTAATAAGTTAAACCTATATGTCCTGTTATTAACCCGTGTAAAATGTGCGGCATTGGGAGGTAAAGGGGAGACACTTCACTGTGAAGGGACGACAGGGTGAGGAAAGGTGTTGATCCTGCGTGATTAATTGTCGAGAGTAATGGCTGCGCGAGATATTAAACAGTTATGTCTTAAGTATATATACAGTATGGGGGCCCGGGCCTCATATTTGGCCTTGAAACGGGCCTCCAGATTCCTGAGGCCACCCCTGTGGAAAGAGCTAAGCGACCATTTGGTAGTACAGTTGGTGGCAAAAACTTGTAAATATCTAAGAACCACATAGAAGGAAACCTTTAATTTACTTGTACTTTTTGTGGCAAGAGAATACAAACTATCTTTCTTTTTCCTGCTTGATCTCCTTAACCCCCACACGCACACGCACACACGCGCATGTGCACGCGCACGCAATTATTTTTAAATTGACAGGCCTGATCTCAGGTCAAAATGGGTTAAATTGCCCAGGCGGTGGCGTAACCGTCTGGGCACCCGACTGGTAATCCAGTCGCAGTGTGCCGCGGGTTCGACTCCCGAGCCCGACACGGCCTTTACTGCATGTCTTCCCCCATCTCTCTCCCGTTTCCTGTCAGCCTACTGTCTGTCCCTTCAAAAACTAATAAAAGGCGTAAGCCGCAAAAAAATATCTTAAAAAAAAAAAAAAATTGGTTAAATTGTCTTAGTTTTGGTCAACATCGTAGGTTCGTTTTTTATGTAGTGTTCATTTAGTTTTAGTCAGTGAAAAAGACAAACTACCTGCATGCTACCAGCATCGCTCGCCCTTCCCACCTCTATCCATCCCTTTGCTCTGGGTCTGATCTACCGTCCTCTCTCTCTCTCTCTCCCTCTCTCCCCCTGTACAGTATATGTGACTGCTCGCTGTGATGTGATAACCCCTCTGTCACAGGGCTTCGCGTCGCCGTGTCATCTGTGGTGACAGATAGCACCTTTAGCCTTGGGCAGGGACCCTTCTGACAGATGGACTGAGCTTACAGGCCATAGCCAATATCCCTGCCTGCTGTCAGAAGGCGCGCACGGCACGCACGCACATTTATACACTGCACACGCACGCACGCACACTCTGCACGCACGCACACACGCACACACTGCATGCACACATGCGTGGTGCCCACACATAAACACACACACACACACACACACACACACACACATGCACGCACACACACATACTGTAAACACATACACATACATGCACACAGAGAGAGAGAGAGAGAGAGAGAGAGAGAGAGAGATGGTGTAAGGATGTAGCATAATAATATATCACCTTTTTGCCATTACTCCCCATGGCCTGCACCCCCCCCCCCCCCCCCCCCCCTTGCATGGCAGCATCCCCAAAATGCCAATTTGGGTGATTTAATTGGTGGATTTAGAGTCCCGAACACAAGGTGAAGGGCTGTCCAGGAAACAATTTAAAAGGCTGTCAGAGAGACAATGAGGCTCGGCCTACGGGGAATCAGAGAGAGAGAGAGAGAGAGAGAGAGAGAGAGAGAGAGAGAGAGAAGAGAGAGAGAGAGAGAGAGAGAGAGAGAGAGAGAGAGAGAGAGACAGAGAGAGACAGAGAGAGAGAGAGAGAGAGAGAGCAGATGTTTCATAATGAAAATTACTTCTTTCTCAACGGAACAACACAAGACAGAGGGTGAGGTGGAAACAGGACGGATAAAAGTAAAGCCAATATGAGACACAGAACCATGGGGTGATAACCTGATGAAGGGCCAGAGACTGAACGGACAGAAGGATGTTCTTGGGCCAGAGACTGAATGCAGGACAGAAGGATGTTCTTGTCATATTTGTGTTACAAAAATACAACCTCCACCTCAGTGTTGATGTTTTGATGCTTGTATATAGATCCACTGCATGTCGCTCTGTTCCGCAGCAGTGTTCGACACCACAGCCACAGAGACTTGTGTATCTGGTTTAAAAAGGTCTTCCCTGTGAGTGTGAGGTTAGGGTCGGGTCTGGGGTAGTAGGGTTGGGGTCAGGGCTTGGGGTAGTAGGGTTGGGGTTAGGGTTAGGGTTTGGGGTAGTATGGTTGGGGTCAGGGTTAGGGCTTGGGGTAGTAGGGTTGGGGTTAGGGTCGGGTTTGGGGTAGTAGGGTTGGGGTCAGGGCTTGGGGTAGTAGGGTTGGGGTTAGGGTCGGCTTTGGGGTACTAGGGTTGGGGTCAGGGTTAGGGCTTGGGGTAGTAGGGTTGGGGTTAGGGTCGGGTTTGGGGTAGTAGGGTTGGGGTCAGGGTTAGGGCTTGGGGTAGTAGGGTTGGGGTCAGGGTTAGGGCTTGGGGTAGTAGGGTTGGGGTCAGGGTTAGGGCTTGGGGTAGTAGGGTTGGGGTTAGGGTTAGGGCTTGGGGTAGTAGGGTTGGGGTTAGGGTCGGGTTTGGGGTAGTAGGGTTGGGGTTAGGGTCGGGTTTGGGGTAGTAGGGTTGGGGTTAGGGTCGGGTTTGGGGTAGTAGGGTTGGGGTCAGGGTTAGGGCTTGGGGTAGTATAGGGTGTCAGACTGATTCTATAAACACTGCCGCGGGTGACATGTGTTGTCGGTAATTATTGACAGACACCATGTAGAGAGACCAGAAACATAAAGAGAGACAGCAGGGGAGTGACATTCAGAAAATGCTCTGTCCAGCCAGGAATCGAACCCAGGGCTCTCTGTCAGGCATCAGAAGCCATGTGCAGTGGAAGAACAAAATGTATGAATACTGCAACGTAAAAGTCTGGTATAAAAGATTTCTTTGAGTAAAAAAACTACTAGCCATTATGCAGAATGTTGTATAAATATACATCTTGTATTATGTTTTATTTCAAAGTAACTAAGTTTCCAAACTATTTTCAGCAATGGGATAATCATTTTCTTGATGGGTAGATCTTGTTGAGGCGGTCATTTTAAAAGCACTGTAGCTGGCCGCTAGTGTAAGTCACCGCTGGCCGCTACTGGATCTCCATAAATGTCCTAAATTAATTTTATTATCTCACATTATCTTTAGGAGTTCTAATGAAGCGAGCGGAATGGCTGTCAGAGTGCACGCTATCAGTCAAACGTTACCGTCGCAACGGCTTCACGGCAGGAAAAGTACAACAGCATGAAAGCAGCTGTGATATATGGGATTCCATAATTCTACAATATTTCATGTTCTTGGACATAATGTGTGTTCTCGTGTATCGCAGTCCTGCCCCCTACCAGGGCCCAGGAAATTATTCTCCGTTCATTTTCCTCATTGACATTTCAAAAAGTATTCATTTAAAGACGTTTACGCCGCGGACAAAGCCAACTCTTGTCGTGACAAATCATGACAAAAAACAAGATTTTTTGGGCCGAACAAATAATCAGAAAGAAGAAGATAACGGCAGGTTACAACACTTTTTTTTTGTTTTTCTTCTTTGTAATTATTTGTTTGGTCCAAAATATTGTGTTTGTAGCATAGCTCGTAGCGAGTGCCGCGCTACGAGCTTGTAGATCTGCTATTTTTGAAAAATCGTGAAAATGTGGCCCAAAAGTTTGAATATATTCTTTCAGAGTGAACGTTTTTAACTAAAATCTTTTCTTCTTACATATTTTCAGATGGGGGTCGGCGGCCAAGTACATATCATTTTTGGGCTCCTTGACATGAAAATGTGTGAGAACCACTGATATTAGAAACATGAGGTTTTAACCCTGTGAGAACCACTGCTATTAGAAACATGAGGTTTTAACCCTGTGAGAACCACTGATATTAGAAACATGATGTTTTAACCCTGTGAGAACCACTGATATTAGAAACATGAGGTTTTAACCCTGTGAGAACCACTGATATTAGAAACATGAGGTTTTAACCCTGTGAGAACCACTGATATTAGAAACATGAGGTTTTAACCCTGTGAGAACCACTGATATTAGAAACATGAGGTTTTAACCCTGTGAGAACCATTGGTATTAGAAACATGAGGTTTTAACCCTGTGAGAACCACTGAGATTAGAAACATGAGGTTTTAACCCTGTGAGAACCATTGCTATTAGAAACATGAGGTTTTAACCCTGTGAGAACCGCTGATATTAGAAACATGAGGTTTTAACCCTGTGAGAACCACTGATATTAGAAACATGAGGTTTTAACCCTGTGAGAACCACTGATATTAGAAACATGAGGTTTTAACCCTGTGAGAACCACTGATATTAGAAACATGAGGTTTTAACCCTGTGAGAACCACTGATATTAGAAACATGAGGTTTTAACCCTGTGAGAACCACTGATATTAGAAACATGAGGTTTTAACCCTGTGAGAACTGCTGATATTAGAAACATGAGGTTTTAACCCTGTGAGAACCACTGATATTAGAAACATGAGGTTCTTCAGAAAACTGTCATGATTTAGAAGACATTTGTAGAATCTGTTCTCAGGTCTAAATTGGTTAAGACAGTTCAGATACAATCTGAACGGTCCAACCTGCAACTTTCAAACCCTCTCCCCCCATAGACACCACCCCATAGATATCACCATGAGGCCTCTCCCCCCATAGATATCACCCCATAGATATCACCATGAGGCCTTGCATGAGGCCTCTCCCCCCATAGATATCACCATGAGGCCTCTCCCCCCATAGATATCACCATGAGGCCTCTCCCCCCATAGATATCACCATGAGGCCTCTCCCCCATAGATATCACCATGAGGCCTCTCCCCCCATAGATATCACCATGAGGCCTCTCCCCCATAGATATCACCATGAGGCCTCTCCCCCCATAGATATCACCATGAGGCCTCTCCCCCCATAGATATCACCATGAGGCCTCTCCCCCCATAGATATCACCATGAGGCCTCTCCCCCCATAGATATCCCCCCATAGATATCCCCATCAGCCTTCATGCATCGGCAGCGCTGAGTGAGTGAGTGAGAGGTGTGAGTAGATCAGTGTTTAATCCTATATGAGCTTGTGCTGCTAAGTAGCCCATCGCCTGCCTGAGTGCAATAAAGAGGGGGGTTGAATGCTGATGGTTGTCAGACGAGGACGGGGGTGAGCAGATAAGCCATTGTTTTCCCAGGGAGGGAGAGCACACACACACACACACACACACACACACACACACACACACACACACACAGGGACAAATGTTAATATTTGAACACTATGAACTAAGATTCGATACACCACCAAGATACCTGTTTTTATTACCTGTTATTTAATTATCTGCTTGCTATCCAAATGGCAGCCTCTGGTGGACAAAACCCTTCACAACTCCCCTTCCACCACTGCACCAATCACCCACAGGTGTCTGCCATCAGCACTCTGGGCTGATTGCCATTGTCAGCTCAGGTGTGCTCCACTACAAACACTCACACTCACTCCACACACAGTTCACCCACACAGCTCTCCACTCCAGACCAGCCATGCGTCACTGACAAAATGTAAGCTCTTGTTTATTGATTGTATTATTTACTTACTATATTATGCTTTGAGTTATATGTTTTGAGTTAATTGATGTATTGCAATACCTCACTTTACCGTTTAAATTCTGAGTATTGATATGCTCCCTTTTTCTCCTGTTTTGTCAGAACCATGGTGTCTGGAAATGTGGAAATAAATACACTAAATATCAACTGGAAACAAGTCAATGTCACGTCTCTTTAATTTGAACATTTTTGGGTGGTCAGCAGTTTCACTGAACAACAAACTTTATTATGGTCCTTCTATCCGGATGCTGACTGCCCAAATAAGGCATTGACTTGATTGAGACTACACTAAAAACATTGAAACTGCATTGAAAATATGCTGCAAGAGGAAAGTGGAGGAACAGTGCCCAAGACCTACCCTGGCAGGGATAGACAGAAACCACAGAGGTATGGGACGGCACAGCCCCCCCCACAAAAGGCCACACCGACCATGGAGTCCCTGGCCAACATGGCCGAAACTCTAAAAAGAGCAGAGATGGAGGGGAAGGAAGAAATGGAGGCCATGAGGAAGAAAATGGAGGAGCTATGCAGGCAAGGGAGAGAGAGGTCCAACCTGCTAGCTCACATTAGCACCTTGCTAATGAGTGGCAACCAACAAATGGAGGAGCCAGATGACCACCATCTTGGAGCAGTAGGGGGAGCACTTCCCACCGGTCTCCTCCTTGGAGCACAGGGAGGTGCACTGGAGTTGGGGGAAGGTGCTCCTTCCCTCAACTACAAAGCAGAGGACCAACCCGACGAGGTGGTAGTGCATTCAAATGAATACCTTGAATCCCTCACTCATCAGACGAGCCCAACACAGCCTGAAGGGGGGGTTGAGACATCAGGAGGAGCCCTGCTACCCCTAGGAGACCAATACAGGCTCACTGGCCGGCAGGTGTCAGAAGCCCAACAGGGCAACAGGCCTCAGCATGTGGGGACATCCACACCGGAGGATAGACGGTTGGTCGTCAGGAAGGAGAAGTCCGTCAGGATTCAACACACCTCGACCACTAATGAGGACAATTCTGCAGAGGAGCACTTCACCAACTACCAACTCTACAACCTCCCTCCAAGTACAGTTAAGAAGAACCGGTCAGCTCCACCTCCCCCCACTCAATCACGAAAGCCTCCTTCAGCCATACACCCAGTTCAGCAGATCATCTGCTCCCCAGTCCAAGTGGTCCATTCCCACTCTACCCCCTCTCGACTGCATCCTGCCTATTCCCAGCCACTTCTGTCACCAAACCTTCAAACCTTCCACCACACTCTGGCTCCCTCTGCTGGCCGTCTCCAGTCACTGCCTCCTTCTCAGCCAGACAGACCTGGGAATTCATGTCCCACACCTCCGCCTATTCACTATGCTGGGGCCCAACTTCGGCCACCTCTTTCAGGCCAGGTGCCTCCTGTACGTCACCTCCCGACGCAATCTCAAATCCCTAAACCCCTCCTCCCTCTCATCCTCTATTCTCTCCTCTCTACCCTCCCTGGAGTCATTCCTCTCCCTCTCACCTGACACTGCAACCTCATCCTTCCTCTCCTCTATCTCATCTGCATTCGACCAACACTGCCCGCTCTCATCCAGGCCAGCTCGCTCATGTCCACCGGCTCCCTGGCTATCTGAAACTCTCAGATCTGAACGAACACCTCTAAGGGCAGCCGAAAGAAAGTGGCACAAGTCAAAGCTACCAGATGACCTTTCACACTTTCACTCACTCCTCTCTGCCTTTGCCCACTCACTAACCACTGCTAAAACCTCCTTCTACCACACCAAAATCCAATCCTGTACTTCTAACCCAAGGAAGCTCTTCTCCACTTTCACCTCCCTCCTTAAACCCCCTCCCCCCACTCAACCCTCATCCCTCACTGCTGATGTTTTTGTCAACTACTTCGAGAAGAAGGTTGATGATATCAGCAGCTCCTTTCCTCCCCTCCCACATAAAGTGGCATCTGACTCAACCAACACCAACCCCAACATACCATGCATGTCCTCCTTCTCTCCTCTTTCCCCAGACGAGGTTCTACAACTAGTAACATCCTCTAGACCTACCACTTGTCCTCTTGACCCTGTCCCGTCTCCAATCTTCCAGACCATCGCACCTGATCTGCTCCCCTTCATCACCTCCATCATCAACACCTCAGTAACCTCAGGCTGCGTCCCATCTGCCCTCAAGTCAGCCAGAGTAACACCACTCCTCAAAAAACCAACCCTTGACCCCTCAGATGTCAAGAACTACAGACCGGTATCACTCCTTTCATTTATTTCTAAAACCATTGAACGTGTCGTCTCCAACCAGCTCTCTCTCCACCTCTCACAGAACAACCTGCTGGATCCCAACCAGTCCGGATTCAAGAAGGCCCACTCCACAGAAACGGCCCTGCTGGCAGTCACAGAAGCACTACATGCTGCCCAAGCTGCTTCCCACTCTGCAGTACTGATTCTCCTAGACCTATCAGCAGCATTTGACACAGTGAACCACCAGCTGCTCCTAGAAACCCTAGCGGAGCTAGGCATCGGTGGAACGGCACTAATGTGGTTCTCCTCCTACCTCACCGATCGGACCTACCAGGTTTCCTGGAAAGGTCTGCTATCATCCCCCCGAACCCTCCAAACTGGGGTCCCACAGGGATCTGTACTTGGTCCCCTCCTTTTCTCACTGTACACTAAATCCCTTGGCACTATCATCTCTGCTCACAATATATCCTATCACTGCTACGCCGATGACACACAACTGTTCCTATCCTTCCCCCCCTCTGCCACTCAGGTGGAAGAGCGCATCACTGCATGCCTGGCTGACATATCACAGTGGATGTCCTCCAACCACCTCAAGCTGAACCCAGACAAGACTGAGCTTCTCTTCTTCCCAGCTAAGTCCTGCCCTATGCGGGAGCTAACTATTTCCGTAGACAACGCCCTGGTAACGTCTGTCCCAACAGCCAGGAATCTTGGTGTTGTCCTGGACAGTCAGCTCTCGTTCAAAGCTCACATCACAGCTGTCACTCGATCATGTAGGTTCACACTCTATAACATACGACGAATTAGACCGTTCCTCACCCAGGAATCAGCCCAGCTCCTAATCCAGACAACAGTCTTGTCAAAACTCGACTATTGTAACTCCCTCCTTACTGGCCTACCAGCATGTGCACTTAAGCCTCTCCAGCTGATCCAAAATGCAGCAGCTCGCTTGGTCTTCAACCAGCCAAAATTCTCACATGTCTCCCCCCTGCTCCGCTCCCTCCACTGGCTCCCGGTCGCTGCCCGCACAGAATACAAAACTCTGATGCTGGCATTCAAAGCAACCAAAGGTATGGCTCCCCCATATCTTACAAGTATGATTGAACCCTACAAACCCTCCCGCGCACTCAGATCAGCCAACGCAGGGAAACTGGAAGTACCCTCACTAAAAACGCCGGGACAACGCTCCACACGTCCCAAACTCTTCTCCCTTCTGGCTCCAAAACTGTGGAATGCACTTCCCATTGCAGTCAGAACTGCAGCATCACTCCCAATCTTCCGCCGTAGCCTGAAAACCCACCTTTTCAGACTCCATCATGGCCCATAGCACTTACCCTAACCCCTTACATAGCATTTCTGTTGGCTTAGATAGCATTTGACACAGACTTATAGCATGTTATGTAGACAGCACTATAATTGTATTGTATATAGTCATAGCACGCCATAGTACATATGTATAGCATAGTAGTGAATATGTATAGTTTATTATGTATAGTGTATGTATAGTTTCATCATATAGATATTCCACTGTTACCTTCTTATCTTACGCATGTTTCATGATAAATGCTTTTATGTGATGTATTCCCATGCTTTTGTTCTTGCCTAAATGTAAGTCGCTCTGGATTAAGAGCGTCTGCTAAATGCCTAAATTGTAAATTGTAAATTGTAAATTCTGTACAGGTACCATGCCAACCACCAGCTCATCATCCCTATGGGCCAGCCGTGTATGGCATCCCAAAGCCTTCAATCCCTGACTTCATTCAAGACAATGAAAGAGACTTTGCCAACCTGAAGCTGGCACTCGACAACCTGCTCGATCCTCATGTCCAATTGAGTGAAAAATATAAATATCATGTCCTTCTTGAGCACCTCAAATTCCCTGAGGCTCAGATGATCGCCCAGTCTTGCCGCCATCAGGTGGAGCCCTACACTGCGGCGATGCAGGCCCTGCAGCTGCAGTACGGTCAACCCCACCAGCTGGCTCAGAGTGAGATTGCAGCGATCCTTACAGCCCCGGACGTCAAATCCAATGACCCCCAAGCTGTCCAGCACTTCTCACTTCAGGTTCACCTGCTTGTCAGCATGCTCGAATCTCTTGAGGGTCGTACCGGCTACGAGCTCAACTGCTGCTCACATGTTGACCGCCTGCTGAGCAAACTGCCAAGATATCTGAGGGAGGGCTTCATCGAGTTCCTACATCTACAAGGCAAACTCACTGTCGCCACACTTAACCCCTACAACCTGAGGGACTTGGCCGGATGGCTGCAATCCAAGGCCCAACAGCAGAGGCTCTCTAACCGCCTCGTTCAGCGGTACCATGGTGGCCAACAGCAGGAGCAACCCAATACCAGGCCACCTAAGACAACCAAGAACAAGAGCCAAGCAGCTGTCTATCATGGCTCGGAACCAGATGCCCCTCAGACCCAGTCCTTTCAGAAATCCAAATCCCCAGGGAAATCCTATAACAAGCCTAACATTCACTGCCTGTTCTGCCGGGCCAACGACCACTACATCACCAGATGTTCCAAGATCGAGTCTCAGACTAAGGAGGAACTGCGATCATGGATACTGAAGGACAAGAGATGCTGGAAGTGCGGCCGTACCTCTCACTTGGCTAGTGATTGCACCTTGAAAAAGCCCTGTCCTGACTGCGGTCAACTTCATCTCCGGGTCTTGCACCCTGTGGCCGACTCAGAGCCAAGGTCGGATCATTCCCGCCCACAAAGCAAGATCTACTTCTCTCATTCCAATCCTTCCGACCGTGTACTTCTTAAAGTTGTCCCAGTACTTCTATGGCACAACAATGTTTCACTCAGTACACATGCGGTTCTGGATGATGGCTCAGTCCGGTCCATGATCCTCCCGGCTGCAGTCAAACATCTCCAGTTGAAGGGGAAGAGGGAGGTATTGGCTCTTCGCACCATCCGATCAGAGCTTACCCACCTTGAAGGGAAAAGTGTGCAGTTTGAGATATCGCCCATACTCACACCATCAGTCAGATACCCTCTCAAGCAAGCTTTCACAGCCGAAGGTATTGACCTCATCGACCAAACCTACCCCATCCAGTCCCTCAAGCGGCGCTATCCATACCTGAGGGATATCCCCCTTCGATCCTTCCGAAAGGTCCAGCCTCTGATCTTGATTGGATCCGACAACTCCCACTTGATCTCACCTATAGAGCCGGTGAGAAGAGGCCCCCAGGGAGGCCCCCTGGCAGTGCACACACAGCTGGGATGGACCCTCCAAGGCCAATATGTGGATTCCCACAACAATCCTGCTGGCGACATTGCCAGAGGAAAAACCCTTGCTGACCTATCCCAGCCAAGTCGTTGGAAAAATGGACCTGCTTCCCTTAAGCAACCACACGACCGTTGGCCCGTCCGGCCTGCAAGCACAACCCAACCAGATCTTTCGGAAGTTAAAGGTCTCACCCTTTGCAACTTGACCACCATCCAAACTCTGGGTCAGGTGCCCCCCAACTCCACTCAGTACCCCTCATGGAAGGACTTGGTACAACTCACCTCCGATGAGCTCCACAGTCAAACTCCTGGGAGTTCACCAGCCCCAACCTATATGGATGCCGAGCTCCAACTCATCAAACGATGCCAAACTGAGAGCTTCCCCATGGAGCTGAAAGCCCTACGGGCCAACAAACCTCTGCGCCTCAACAGCAGGCTCAGGACCCTTGCCCCCGAACTTGATGGGCAGACAGGCCTCATAAGGGTTGGCGGGAGGCCCCGGGATGTTCAGGGCCCCCTCCAGTCCCCTTTGCACCCTGTTGTGCTGGATCCCGTACACCCCATCACTAAACTGCTCATCAAGGACTTTGAGAGGCTGCTCCACTCTGGTCCGGAGCGAGCTTTTGCAGAACTCCGTAGGCACTACTGGATCCTCCGTGGGAGGCAGGCAGGGAAACGCCATCAGTCTTCACGCCCAGACTGCCATCGTTGGCGTTCCAAGCCTAAAGCCCCCTACAGTGGTCGTCCGCCAGAGCGGTCGTGTCGACGGCCTTGGTCCCCTGGGTCCAAACCTCCTGGCCACCCTCCGTACCTGGCCCATCCTTCATTCCTGACTGGGGCGGCCAGCTCCGCTCCTACCCAGCCTCCGGGCCGTCCGCCCGAGGTAACCCCCTGTCACCAGCCCAAGATCTGGTCAACACGGGGCGGCTGAACGCCTCTCCTCACCAGCCCCAAGTTTGCGTCCCATGGGGCGGCTGAATGTCTCCCTCTTCACCGACAAAGTCCGACCCCGAACTGACAACTGAACATTTTGTGTCCATCCCGGTACACTACACTCACTGACACCTCGACAGCAAAGACAATTCCCTTTATGTTCACAGTAGCTGAGCTACCGTGGGGGCGGCTGTTGTGAATTATCTGCTTGCTATCCAAATGGCAGCCTCTGGTGGACAAAACCCTTCACAACTCCCCTTCCACCACTGCACCAATCACCCACAGGTGTCTGCCATCAGCACTCTGGGCTGATTGCCATTGTCAGCTCAGGTGTGCTCCACTACAAACACTCACACTCACTCCACACACAGTTCACCCACACAGCTCTCCACTCCAGACCAGCCATGCGTCACTGACAAAATGTAAGCTCTTGTTTATTGATTGTATTATTTACTTACTATATTATGCTTTGAGTTATATGTTTTGAGTTAATTGATGTATTGCAATACCTCACTTTACCGTTTAAATTCTGAGTATTGATATGCTCCCTTTTTCTCCTGTTTTGTCAGAACCATGGTGTCTGGAAATGTGGAAATAAATACACTAAATATCAACTGGAAACAAGTCAATGTCACGTCTCTTTAATTTGAACATTTTTGGGTGGTCAGCAGTTTCACTGAACAACAAACTTTATTAATACCCATGTACCTGTCTAAATACTTCCTTAATGTAAACGAAGTCCACACCCACAACACCAGAGGGAGTGCAACAAACCATGTACAACCCAGATTCGGCACAAACAAGGGACTAAATTATTTTCGCTCCTATGCCACCAAAATGTGGAACGCCCTACCAACAGTCATTAAGACATGTGAATCCCTTGACTCCTTCAAAACCGCTCTCAAAGGGCACCTACGGATGGCTGCAATTCAAAACTGGCCTCTGTAAAATCTGAATCCCCCCCCCCCCGCCCCATTTCCCCTCACTGTATATGTATCTTTTCCCTTTTTTGCTTCCTATATGATGAATTCCTGTTCTGTTCTTTAGCTACATAGAAGTGTCTATTTGTATGTCTCTAAATGTTTTGATGAATTGAACAATGTGGACCCTGTTGTAAACAAGTGTAATGCTTAATTGGGTCGTCCACTCACAGTTAACAGTCTTTGTATTGAGTTTGTGCTTAAAATGTACTGTAAATTCTACAAACTGTTAATAAATATTTCAATCAATCAAAACTATTCAAGTGACTAAAACTAAAATAGAGATGTGCTGCCAAAAACAGCACTGCTTTGTATCAGTAACTGTGTAACTCCAACTGCTGCGTCTCTCAAAAAATCACACCCATGTGAACTGAGTGGTGCAACTCCCCTCTCTCTCTCCCCCCTAGACTAAAATGCTAGGATGGGGACTAGTGGACACGAGAAATAGCCGATCTACAAGCTAAAAGTTTAAAAGTCACTCACAGGAGGGCGACGGTCTGTTCCTGTGGCAATTTGTGTAACAAAATAATTTGTGTTGATAGGTATTGACCAGGTATAAACAGACAGACAGACAGACAGACAGCGTGATGTTGTCTTGGACCATTTCCAAAGCAGGAGGACAAAAGTGATTATGGCATGCTGCTGTAGCAGTGAGGAACAAACTGTATTCCTTTGGAGGCTACTGTGATGGAATGACCTTCAACAAAATGGGACAGATGGATGTCCATGTCTTCAACACAGTGTCTTTATGCTGGAAGAAGTTACTTCCAGTGGAACCAGGAAGAGGAGACGGTGACCTTGAGGTTCCATCCAGGCGCTGGGGCCACACAGCTGTGTTGGTTGAAGATACAGTCTACATCTGGGGAGGGGAGCATTACTGCAATGTGCTTTATGCATTTGATGTTGACTCCCACAGATGGTTCCAACCCAGGGTTTCTGGGACTGTTCCAGAGGAGAGGTGCTTCCACTCAGCCTGTGTGTTGGAGAAGGTCATGTTTATCCATGGAGGATCCACCAATCTGACTGGATACACTAATGACATGTACAAGTTGGACACCAGCACGATGGTCTGGATTTTAATTAACACCAGAGGAACTCCACCTCCTGCTTCACACCGTCACTCTGCCACCATCGTCGGAAAAAATATGTTTGTATTTGGGGGCCATGTGGACCAGGGGGTCTACAACACCATCAGAGTGTTTGACACAGAGACCAACGCCTGGCTGGACACACCTTCTGTTCAACTTCTACCAGAAGGACGCTGGTTTCATTCAGCATTAACCTACAATGGAGAGCTGTACATATTTGGTGGCTGTAACGGTAACCAGACCTTCAATGATGTGTGGAAATTCAGTCCAGAGACCTTCTCCTGGAAGAAGGTTGAGCCCAAGTGGAAAGGACCATGTCCAATGAATGGTATGTGCTGTTGCATTGTGGGAGATCGTATCATCCTCTTTGTAGGATACAAAGGAGATCACACTATCTATGATGAGCTGTTCACTTTGGCTTGAGTCCTAGTCTTAAGACGTTATGTAAGCTAGAAGTTATTCAGTATGCTCTGGACCAATCAGAACTCCCACACGACATCTGGTGGGAACTGGCAGCCATGGCAACCAACGACAACAGACGACAACAACAACCGAGACCACATTCCAGACGAAGGAACAGCAGAAAGATCAAGAAATGATGGATCAACATCTCATCCCACCTGATGGTGAGCCACCTCTCAGCATCACTTACTGAGATTCAAACCTCAGGAGACTTCTTCTCTCCAGACAGGCTCTCTAACCATTCAGCTAGGCATCAAATAATGACAATTGTTCCGTCCAACACAATGCGGTGGAAACACAAACCTGTGTCTGTATGTTCCAAACTGAACACGGTGGAACTCTATTGAATATTTATTTCTATGATCTATTTTTATTTAAAGGACCAAGCAGTCCTGAAAGGACTTGGTCCTATATTGTTATTGTTAGGGTTTTTTTTCCCCTTAAAACGTCTTTGTCCTACTGTCCAGTTGGGATTGTGTTGTCCAGATACTTTTAGAGCTTCAATGCCATGTGCCATGTAATGTTGAACAATCCTTTTAGTTGTCTTTTTTGCATTGTTAATATTGTATTTGTGTTGTCTCAGCCTTGCAGCTATTGTTTTACTTGTTTCTCCGACATATTGTAAGCCACATTTTTCACATGTGATTAAATAAACACAGTTGCTGGTGCTGGCTGTTATTTAATCTCCAACATGCGTTTTGTAGTTCAATTTTTAACTATTTGTTTGGGTTTGAAGTATTCTGGTCTCTGGCGTGCTGGTGTGTTGATTCCTTTTAGCTTGCTGTGTACCAGATAGTCTTTAAGATTTTAGTTTTTCGCGATTATTATTTTTTTGGCAAAAGGAGAATGGAAAACAGTGGATTAAGAACCTCAACACGGATTTTCCTGGAGGTTTAAACATGCCAAAATATTAGACAAGTTGTTTTGATTTTGTACCAAAACACAGCCATATACATGCTAAACACAGCCAACAATCAATGGAAATCAGACTTTGAATATAGGGGACAAATTAGCACATTCCACACCAAGCCAACCGGGGACACGAAGCAAGAGTGTACAGTGCACTGAAGTCCCCTCAGTCAACCCCCACCACTCTTGGCCCTCTCTCTCTCTCTCGCTCACTCACTGCCTTGCTCTCTCCCACAATGTTAATGTTAAGTTAGTAAAGTTACACCTATTTTATGTAAATAACATGGTAAAATGTGCAGCATTGGGAGGTAAAGGGGAGACACTTTAATTGTGAAGGGACGACAGGATGAGGAAAGGTGTTGTTGCTAATTGTCGAGAGTAATGGCTGCGTGTGATATTGAAAAGTCAAACTATTCATATCAATATACGGCTGTATCAACAAAATAAGGTATATGGGGGCCTCATATTTGGTCTTGAAACAGGCCTCCAGATTCCTAAGGCCGCCCCTGTCTCCCAGTTAACAGTATTTCTGTGTGGTATATAGGGCTATATAGAGTCTACAATGGTATAAACCAGATACCACACACAGCAGCCTCTCGGAGTCGGTGGGTTACACTTTTGTTGATAAAAGTAACCCAATTTGAGGTCTCAATTGGCTTTGTGCCTTCGGTTGTATAACTGAGAAAAGATTACACCTTGTATTTTCCCACCAAAAGGTCCTGGAGATGAAATTTGCCAGGATTCACAAAGGAAATAGAAAGTGGATAGAGGTTTTAACCCATTTTGGCGGGAACCCCTTTTGGTGTTAGCATTATGCTATGCTTTAGCCATTGGAAAATAGCAGATCTACAAGCTCATCGCTACGCGCTTGTAGGTCTGCTATTTTTTTTTTTATCGAAGAACGACCGACATAGAAACATAGCTTTTTCAGAAAACTGTCATTTTCAAACAGACACTTTTAGAATCTGATCTCAGGTCAGAACGGGTTAAACTGGACAAAGAACAGTGAGGTCTCTTCGGACTTTGCAGGGCCATAAAATCACTGAACACAATATTTTCCTGGCATTGTGTGTATAGAGCCCTTTACAATAAAATAATAAAAAAAACCTTCCACTTGCACAAACAGTATTTAGATTTCATATAGGAGCTCGCTTGCAAACAATTGAGCGACAGATGTAGTCCATATGTCAATGTCAAAGAACAGTATGCACACACACACACACACACACACACACACACACACACACACACACACACACACACACACACACACACACAGAGGAAAGAGAAACCAATTCACTTCCCTCAATGCACAACTTGGTTGATTAAATGTAGATTTATAGTCCATCCATCTAATGCTGAAAGGAACCTCGCACGCACGAACGCACGCACAATATACAAATACACTACTCTCTCTCTCTGTTGTTCTCCCCCTACCGTCCTCCCTCCATTCCCATCATCGTCCTCTCTTATTCCCCCTGTTCTTTCCACTCCGTTCCATTCCTCATTCTCACGCAGCCCAACCTTCCTACAGTACATGTTGCTTTCTCATGTGTCGTCACTCCATCAGCGTCTCTCTCTCTCTCTCTCTCTCTCTCTCTCTCCTCTGGGCACGGCCGGCCGGGCTTTCTACTCAGATGTCCTCAAATGTGTGTTTGTCAAAGAGCTGCATGAAGCAAACCTGTGTGTGTGTGTGTGTGTGTGTGTGTGTGTGTGTGTAGGTGCATGCCTGCCTGCTGTGACCAGAGGTTGTTTTAACATCTGCAACTCTCCTCTCCTCTCCTCTCCTCTAGGTCTGGATGGAATTAGACTGAGTGCAATGTAATGAAGAGCATGCCAGGCAGTGCTTTGCTAATGTTGGCCAGCAGTAGGCTATTACGAGCGCGCACGCGCGCGCAGGCACGCACACACACGCACACACACACACACACACACACACACACACACACACACACACACACACACACACACACACACACACACACAGCAAAGGTCTCATGAAAGTTTCAGGAACGTTATTGATGGAATTTGTACAGGTACAATAAACAGATGCGAACTTTGAGCAATTAATTCCTGACTTCAGTAAGAGAGAGGTATAGATTCATCATCAGGAGTATAATTATGCTAAACAAGTATTTTAAGCATAATTAGGTGAGTATCAATGCTCACACATTTTTTTGAGGAGATAGAATATAATTTAATATATCATATTCGGATATTCGGTATTCGGTATTTCGGCCAAGAAATTCCCTTTCGGTGCATCCCTATTGTAAACACAAACATTGTGTAAACACAAACATTGTGTAAACACAAACATTGGATGCCATTGACAATGAATGGCCAGCTTTGAATGTTTGTGTAAACACAAACGTTGAAGACGAAGGTGAGGACGCACATTCCGATTGGCCAGAATGAGATGATGTGCAATGACAAGAGTGCCCCTCACTTCACACGGGTGTGATTGTTTTGTATTTATATTTTTGAGGGGCGCTAGAGGGCGCTAAAGTGTAGATTCTGTCTGGACACATACATCAGATGCCATTGAGAATGAATGGAGAATTTACGTCAATATGTTCCTGAGCGTCTCGGAATTCACTATACTGTTGCTCTGGAGAGGGAAGTCTGGAGAACTCTGGTGGAGCTGTTGCACCCGCGACCCAACTATGGATAAGCGGTTGAAGATGGATGGATGGATGTGCCTGAGCCAATCGGCTGTCGGCGAAGACCCTTGGCCAATAAGGGACCACCATTATTGGTGACGTAACCAAGGTATGTTTAAAGTATTTTGGTATTTTTGAGGGGCGCTATAGGCAGAGCTTTTGTCCTTTTGAGGGGCGCTATAGGCAGAGCTTTTGTCCTTTTGAGGGGCGCTATAGGCAGAGCTTTTGTCCTTTTGAGGGGCGCTATAGGCAGAGCTTTTGTCCTTTTGAGGGGCGCTATAGGCAGAGCTTTGAGGGGCGCTATAGGCAGAGCTTTGAGGGGCGCTATAGGCAGAGCTTTGAGGGGCGCTATAGGCAGAGCTTTGAGGGGCGCTATAGGCAGAGCTTTTGTCCTTTTGAGGGGCGCTATAGGCAGAGCTTTTGTCCCCACACGTTGCATATTTGCCATTGTCAATGAAAGGAGAAATTAGGTCCTCAAATATGACATACATTTGTGGCAACACAAACATTAATTGCCGTCCGTCAATGAAGGGAGCATTTACGTCATAATTATGTAGACGAGCAGTTGAATCTCAATATGGAGGTGTTTAGTTTACACAGTCCTTGCAGGCCCATAGCAGACATAGATCATTGTGACGTGAATTGAGACGGCATCGGATAGGTTGTTAATCACAGAGATCTCTTCTCTGTACAAAGACCATTCTCCATCTTCTTGATTTTCTCTCTCTCTCATCCATCTGTTACTCCAGTCTGGGATGGTTCCCCCCCCCCCCCCCCCCCCCACTGTGTATACACTTTATATCAAACTAGTAAATCTCTATACACAAGAGCATCTGTTAAGTACCTAATTAAATAATTGCTTTGTTGAGTAGTTTTAATGGTGACACCTGTAGTGGCTGGCTGGCGGTCACCACAGGTGAGTATTTACAATTTCCAATACTTTTACTTCAAGACTCCACTACTTTTCGGATCAAAATATTGCACTTTTGTTGTTGTTGCCCCGAGAGTGAGGTCTAGTCAACACCAACTAGTTACTGCAGAGTGAGGTCTAGTCAACACCAACTAGTTACTGCAGAGTGAGGTCTAGTCAACACCAACTAGTTACTGCAGAGTGAGGTCTAGTCAACACCAACTAGTTACTGCAGAGTGAGGTCTATAGCCAACACCAACTAGTTACTGCAGAGTGAGGTCTAGCCAACACCAACTAGTTACTGCAGAGTGAGGTCTAGCCAACACCAACTAGTTACTGCAGAGTGAGGTCTAGTCAACACCAACTAGTTACTGCAGAGTGAGGTCTAGCCAACACCAATAGTTACTGCAGAGTGAGGTCTAACCAACACCAACTATAGTTACTGCAGAGTGAGGTCTAGCCAACACCAACTAGTTACTGCAGAGTGAGGTCTAGTCAACACCAACTAGTTACTGCAGAGTGAGGTCTAGTCAACACCAACTAGTTACTGCAGAGTGAGGTCTAGTCAACACCAACTAGTTACTGCAGAGTGAGGTCTAGTCAACACCAACTAGTTACTGCAGAGTGAGGTCTATAGCCAACACCAACTAGTTACTGCAGAGTGAGGTCTAGCCAACACCAACTAGTTACTGCAGAGTGAGGTCTAACCAACACCAACTAGTTACTGCAGAGTGAGGTCTATAGCCAACACCAACTAGTTACTGCAGAGTGAGGTCTAGCCAACACCAACTAGTTACTGCAGAGTGAGGTCTACTCAACACCAACTAGTTACTGCAGAGTGAGGTCTAGCCAACACCAATAGTTACTGCAGAGTGAGGTCTAACCAACACCAACTATAGTTACTGCAGAGTGAGGTCTAGCCAACACCAACTAGTTACTGCAGAGTGAGGTCTAGCCAACACCAACTATAGTTACTGCAGAGTGAGGTCTAGCCAACACCAACTATAGTTACTGCAGAGTGAGGTCTAGCCAACACCAACTAGTTACTGCAGAGTGAGGTCTAGCCAACACCAACTAGTTACTGCAGAGTGAGGTCTAACCAACACCAACTAGTTACTGCAGAGTGAGGTCTAACCAACACCAACTAGTTACTGCAGAGTGAGGTCTAGCCAACACCAACTAGTTACTGCAGAGTGAGGTCTAGCCAACACCAACTAGTTACTGCAGAGTGAGGTCTAGCCAACACCAACTAGTTACTGCAGAGTGAGGTCTAGCCAACACCAACTAGTTACTGCAGAGTGAGGTCTAGCCAACACCAATAGTTACTGCAGAGTGAGGTCTAGCCAACACCAACTAGTTACTGCAGAGTGAGGTCTAGCCAACACCAACTAGTTACTGCAGAGTGAGGTCTAGCCAACACCAACTATAGTTACTGCAGAGTGAGGTCTAGCCAACACCAACTAGTTACTGCAGAGTGAGGTCTAGCCAACACCAATAGTTACTGCAGAGTGAGGTCTAACCAACACCAACTATAGTTACTGCAGAGTGAGGTCTAGCCAACACCAACTAGTTACTGCAGAGTGAGGTCTAGCCAACACCAACTAGTTACTGCAGAGTGAGGTCTAGCCAACACCAACTAGTTACTGCAGAGTGAGGTCTAACCAACACCAACTAGTTACTGCAGAGTGAGGTCTAGCCAACACCAACTAGTTACTGCAGAGTGAGGTCTAGCCAACACCAACTAGTTACTGCAGAGTGAGGTCTAACCAACACCAACTAGTTACTGCAGAGTGAGGTCTAACCAACACCAACTAGTTACTGCAGAGTGAGGTCTAGCCAACACCAACTAGTTACTGCAGAGTGAGGTCTAGCCAACACCAACTAGTTACTGCAGAGTGAGGTCTAGCCAACACCAACTAGTTACTGCAGAGTGAGGTCTAGCCAACACCAACTAGTTACTGCAGAGTGAGGTCTAGCCAACACCAACTATAGTTACTGCAGAGTGAGGTCTAGCCAACACCAACTAGTTACTGCAGAGTGAGGTCTAGCCAACACCAACTAGTTACTGCAGAGTGAGGTCTAGCCAACACCAACTAGTTACTGCAGAGTGAGGTCTAGCCAACACCAACTAGTTACTGCAGAGTGAGGTCTAGCCAACACCAACTATAGTTACTGCAGAGTGAGGTCTAGCCAACACCAACTAGTTACTGCAGAGTGAGGTCTAGCCAACACCAACTAGTTACTGCAGAGTGAGGTCTAGCCAACACCAACGCGGTTTTCCTGGATCGCTGCCCTCCACAATTTCCTGTCCAACATCATGTTCTTGAGCTCTGCAGTGTTGTCAGCCAAGCTGTCGCGCCGCAGCACGTCTACATTAGGTGGTACACTTCTCTCCCCCTCCTGGCTTTGCCCTGGGTTGGCCAATTTACTTGCCTCAAGTTCTGGGTGCCTGACGCAGTGCCCTGCACTTTTACTCCTCTACATGTATTTGACAAGTTTAGTTACTATAGTTACTTTGTAGGTTTTGATTATTATTACAAGCTCAAGTGTCCCTGAGCAAGACTCTTATACCCCTAATTGTCAGGAAGCAGAGAGATTTGAACCCAATATGCAGAGTCACAGGCAACAAGCTTAGATTCAAAGTATTTGATAAAAATGAAAAATGGGGCAAAATCATACACTGAAGTTGAACTCCGGAAAAGCAAGGCAAAAATCATACACTGGAGCAGAATGCAGGAATCAGGAATACATCTCACTTCAGTAGAACACAGGAATGAGGAAACGTCGGAATGACAAGTCAACAGAGGAAAGATCATGCATCGGGAACAACAAACTATGAACTGACAAAGGTGGTTTGCCATGAGTCCAGTTATATAGGGGGCAGTCTGATTGTAGAAGTGTTCACAGGTGGGATTCAGGAAGTGTTCACAGGTGAGTGAATGGGACTGCAGTGTGGAATGGAAAGTGGGAGTGGCCAGGGCTAACATGGTCTGTGGAGAGACAGACCCTGAGACTAATATTTGATCACCCCAACCTGAAGCACTTGGAATTGTAGGAGGAATGAGAGGAGGCATTGAATTCAGTTTGTCTTTGCCTTTTTCCTTCTTATAGTTATAGTTGGTTGATCACTTTTGACGATTTTTTAAAATAATTTCTTAGAGGTATCCTTAAAAAAAATCACCTGCGAAGAGAACAGCCTGGTCACAACCTATAAGGTCAGAACAGCCTGGTCACAACCTATAAGGTCAGAACAGCCTGGTCACAACCTATAAGGTCAGAAAAAGCCTGGTCACAACCTATAAGGTCAGAACAGCCTGGTCACAACCTATAAGGTCAGAACAGCCTGGTCACAACCTATAAGGTAGAACAGCCTGGTCACAACATATAAGGTCAGAACAGCCTGGTCACAACCTATAAGACAGAACAGCCTGGTCACAACCTATAAGACAGAACAGCCTGGTCACAACCTATAAGGTAGAACAGCCTGGTCACAACATATAAGGCAGAACAGCCTGGTCACAACCTATAAGGCAGAACAGCCTGGTCACAACCTATAAGGTCAAAACAGCCTGGTCACAACCTATAAGGTCAAAACAGCCTGGTCACAACCTATAAGGTCAGAACAGCCTGGTCACAACCTATAAGGTCAAAACAGCCTGGTCAGCCCAGGCCGTAGCGTAACGGTCTGGGCACCGGACTGGTAATCCAGTCGCAGTGTGCCGCGGGTTCGACTCCCGGACCCGACACGGCCTTTACTGCATGTCATCCCCCCATCTCTCTCCCGTTTCCTGTCAGCCTACTATCTGTCCCTTCAAAAATCAATAAAAGGCGTAAGCCGTAAAAAAATATCTTAAAAAAAAACAAAAAAACAGCCTGGTCACAACCTATAAGGTCAAAACAGCCTGGTCACAACATATAAGGAAGAACAGCCTGGTCACAACCTATAAGGTCAAAACAGCCTGGTCACAACATATAAGGAAGAACAGCCTGGTCACAACCTATAAGGTCAGAACAGCCTGGTCACAAGATGTATATTTCCCCCTGCTGATAAGACTAGAGGGGTTGGGCTGCTGAGGAGAACTAGAGGGGCGGGGCTGGTGAGAGGCCAGTCCAACACACATCGGCTCCGTCCGACGCGACGCGGCGCCGCCTGTAAAATAGAACTGGTTCTATCGGCGCGCCAGGCGAGGTGCCAGCGCGCGTCGGACGCCGCCGGTGTGCAATAGGAATTCATTGAAAAGAATGGAGGCGGCTATTTTGACGCGCGGCGGTCGCAGACGGTGTGTGATGGGCTTCAAGGCAATAAGGGGAGAAGAGGGAAAGTAGAGGCGATGTAGAGGATGATGGATGATGAAAGTAGAGGCGATGTAGAGGATGATGGATGATGAAAGTAGAGGCGATGTAGAGGATGATGGATGATGAAAGTAGAGGCGATGTAGAGGATGATGGATGATGAAAGTAGAGGCGATGTAGAGGATGATGGATGATGAAAGTAGAGGCGATGTAGAGGATGATGGATGATGAAAGTAGAGGCGATGTAGAGGATGATGGATGTTGAAAGTAGAGGCGATGTAGAGGGTGATGGATGTTGAAAGTAGAGGCGATGTAGAGGGTGATGGATGATGAAAGTAGAGGCGATGTAGAGGATGATGGATGATGAAAGTAGAGGCGATGTAGAGGATGATGGATGTTGAAAGTAGAGGCGATGTAGAGGGTGATGGATGTTGAAAGTAGAGGCGATGTAGAGGGTGATGGATGATGAAAGTAGAGGCGATGTAGAGGATGATGGATGATGAAAGTAGAGGCGATGTAGAGGATGATGGATGATGAAAGTAGAGGCGATGTAGAGGATGATGGATGATGAAAGTAGAGGCGATGTAGAGGATGATGGATGATGAAAGTAGAGGCGATGTAGAGGGTGATGGATGATGAAAGTAGAGGCGATGTAGAGGATGATGGATGATGAAAGTAGAGGCGATGTAGAGGATGATGGATGTTGAAAGTAGAGGCGATGTAGAGGATGATGGATGATGAAAGTAGAGGCGATGTAGAGGATGATGGATGATGAAAGTAGAGGCGATGTAGAGGATGATGGATGATGAAAGTAGAGGCGATGTAGAGGGTGATGGATGTTGAAAGTAGAGGCGATGTAGAGGGTGATGGATGATGAAAGTAGAGGCGATGTAGAGGATGATGGATGATGAAAGTAGAGGCGATGTAGAGGATGATGGATGATGAAAGTAGAGGCGATGTAGAGGATGATGGATGATGAAAGTAGAGGCGATGTAGAGGGTGATGGATGATGAAAGTAGAGGCGATGTAGAGGATGATGGATGATGAAAGTAGAGGCGATGTAGAGGATGATGGATGTTGAAAGTAGAGGCGATGTAGAGGATGATGGATGATGAAAGTAGAGGCGATGTAGAGGATGATGGATGATGAAAGTAGAGGCGATGTAGAGGATGATGGATGATGAAAGTAGAGGTGATGTAGAGGATGATGGATGTTGAAAGTAGAGGCGATGTAGAGGATGATGGATGATGAAAGTAGAGGCGATGTAGAGGATGATGGATGTTGAAAGTAGAGGCGATGTAGAGGGTGATGGATGATCAAAGTAGAGGCGATGTAGAGGATGATGGATGATGAAAGTAGAGGCGATGTAGAGGATGATGGATGATGAAAGTAGAGGCGATGTAGAGGATGATGGATGTTGAAAGTAGAGGCGATGTAGAGGGTGATGGATGATGAAAGTAGAGGCGATGTAGAGGATGATGGATGATGAAAGTAGAGGCGATGTAGAGGGTGATGGATGTTGAAAGTAGAGGCGATGTAGAGGGTGATGGATGATGAAAGTAGAGGCGATGTAGAGGATGATGGATGATGAAAGTAGAGGCGATGTAGAGGATGATGGATGTTGAAAGTAGAGGCGATGTAGAGGGTGATGGATGATGAAAGTAGAGGCGATGTAGAGGATGATGGATGATGAAAGTAGAGGCGATGTAGAGGATGATGGATGATGAAAGTAGAGGCGATGTAGAGGATGATGGATGATGAAAGTAGAGGCGATGTAGAGGATGATGGATGTTGAAAGTAGAGGCGATGTAGAGGGTGATGGATGATGAAAGTAGAGGCGATGTAGAGGGTGATGGATGTTGAAAGTAGAGGCGATGTAGAGGGTGATGGATGATGAAAGTAGAGGCGATGTAGAGGATGATGGATGATGAAAGTAGAGGCGATGTAGAGGATGATGGATGTTGAAAGTAGAGGCGATGTAGAGGATGATGGATGATGAAAGTAGAGGCGATGTAGAGGATGATGGATGATGAAAGTAGAGGCGATGTAGAGGATGATGGATGTTGAAAGTAGAGGCGATGTAGAGGATGATGGATGATGAAAGTAGAGGCGATGTAGAGGATGATGGATGTTGAAAGTAGAGGCGATGTAGAGGATGATGGATGTTGAAAGTAGAGGCGATGTAGAGGATGATGGATGATGAAAGTAGAGGCGATGTAGAGGGTGATGGATGATGGATGGAGATCACAGAGAAACCAGGCAGAGGTCGGCCCAAAGGTTAGCCAGACAGAAACAAGGGGTTAGACACTGAGGAGATGGGAGAGAGAGATAGGGAGGGAGAGAGAGAGATAGGGAGAGAGAGGGAGAGAGAGAGAGAGAGAGAGAGAGATAGAGAGAGGTGGGGAAAATGATGGATGTATGGAAGTTGCTGAAGTGGAGACATGGAGAATGATGGATGTAGCAGTAGCCTTCAGACCCTGTGCACCTCCCTGGGTCCCTTTGGAGCCCAACCTGCGTGCGTGCGTGCGTGCGTGCGTGCGTGCGTGCGTGCGTGCGTGCGTGCATGCGTGCATGCGTGCGTGCGTGCATGCGTTGGTGTCCATGTATCTGTGTGCATGTGTCTGTGTGTGTGTGTGTGTGTGTGTGCAAGCGACAAGCGTGCGTGGTGAGTTCAAGTGTTGACATAGCCAGTGGATATAGGCACGCGCACACGCACAGACGCACACACACACATCACTACCATTAGGTCTGCAAAAAAAAAAGAAATCGTGAAAATGTGGCGCAAATCTTTGAATATATATATTCTTTCAGAGCAAACGTTTTTAACTCAAATATTTTCTTCTGGGGGGGTCCCTGGAACAACATATGGGGTCGGCGGCCAATGCATATATTTTTGGGGGTCCTTGACATGAAAATGTAACGACTGAAATATAGAAACATGGATTTTTCAAGAAAACTGTGAGGATTTAGAAGGCATTCGTATAGAATCGGTTCTCGGCTTTAAATGGGTTAAACACACGCACACACGCGCACACACACACACACACACACACACGCACACACACACACACACACGCACACAAAAAGCAGGCCTGTCTTGATAGCTTGGCGAGCGCGGACATCTGATTGAGATGAATGTGTTGGATGGATGGGTGGGCGCTGCCGAGACAGACAGAGGTCCAGACCGACTGCACGGAGCTCTGAGTGCCTGACTGTGATCGTGGACGGACGGACGGACGGACGGACGGATGATTGATGGAAGGAGTAAGAGAGAGTAACGAACAGACGAAGAGAAAGGGGGCCAGATAGGGGTGAGAGGAGAGGAGTGTGGGGAGAGAGAGGTTCACCCATTTACCATCCAGCTGGATGTATAGTCTACAAAACGACTCTACAAAATGTCTTCTAAATCCTGACAGTTTTCTGAAAAACCCTACATTTTCATGTCGAGAACCCCCCAAATGATCTGAATTCGGCCGCCGACCTCCCCCATCTGAAAATAATGTAGTTCCAGGGATCTCCCCAGAAGCTCAAAGATTTGAGTTAAAATATTCTCTCTGAAAGAATATCTATATTCAAAGATTTGAGTTCTCTCTGAAAAGAATATCTATATTCACATTTTTACGATTTTTCTAAAATTGCAGACCTACAAGCTCGTAGCTATGAGCTTGTAGATCTGCTATTTTCCAATAGATTAAGTATACTGTAACATGATGCTTATAAAACACCAAAACTGTGTTCCCACCCGTAGCAACCGACGGCCGCGATGGAGCTGCACGGATCGCTGCAGCGGAGGGGGGGGGGGGTACCGTCCTAAAGTCGGCTCTTCGGTGCTACTGAAAGTTTCTGACGAGCCGATCAGATCATTTCGGCACTACAGCGCCGAAACAGCGGTACAATAAGAGTATGAATCGGCCCTTAGCTGGCTCCTTTCCAGGTTGAAGAGGCAGCGACTCTACTCCGAGTCTCTCTCGGGTGACTGAACTTACAATTTAGGCATTTAGCAGACGCTCTTGATCCAGAGCGACTTACATTAAGCAAAAAACTAAAGCATGGCATACTGTACATCAAATATATAAACAGTAGTTATCATGAATCATGTATAAACTAAGAACTTTTCACCCGATCTCTAAAAGCGACATGCCATGTGCAGCCACCAGTCGGAGAAAACTCATTTCGGTCCCTTGTATTCACAACCTTATTCTTTCGGCCATGACCCACGTACACTTCGTGACCATTATAGGTGAGAGTCGGAATGAAGATTGCACAAGAATGAACAACCCATTCAAGGTTTTTCAGTTTCACGTCATACGAATCTATAGCATGTGCCACAACATCCAATAGTATAGCAAGGTTGTAAATTCCACATCACGACAGCAACAACACACATCGACACAAAAGCAAAAGAAAAGAACAGTTCTATAAAAACAGCAACGCAATCACCAAGACGGGGCAACAAAAAGAAACAGTAAGAAAACAACAAGGGAGAGGGGGGAGGGGGGGGGGGGGAAGGGAGGTCGTGGTATACACAATGAAAGCATGTGACCAGGCAAGGTTATACCGTACTGGTGGGGGGGTTGTTGTCATAGGGAAGGAATCGATCCACTTCAGGTGAAACTGGTATTGTATTCTGCCCATAATTACCCAATACCAAATCTTTCTGTTTTATGAACACAAGGCTGCTGTATTTTATACCTCATACTAAGCATTTAAAGTATGAGGTATAAAGTACACTGGCGTTATGTATCTTTCACTGCTTTGTCTCAACCATTACTCAATGGCTCTACTCTCAGCCACCGCGGTGGATATTAGACATTCTGTTTTTTTTTTTTTTATATATGTTGCCACTACTGTTGGAGCAGCCAGCCATAAACTACACAGGTTCATTTCGATGTTCTGCTGGGCATCTTTGTAATGTTAGTAAAAAAGCAGGTAAAGTAGTAAAGTTTGAGGCAAACTAACATCAGTCACTCTGCCGTTCACTGTAGTGGAAGAGGTGCGCCTGGTGAGGGTTTAAACCCCGCAGCTACGTTGAGTCCGCCTACAGGAAATACGTAGGCTGCGACTATGAGACCCGCTATGGAATCGGTCTATAGCCCCTCCTATATACTTGCAGGTTTAATGTTTGTCTTTAGTTCAATGTTTGTTTTAAAAATGCCATATTGACAATGGACGGAAAATGTACAGTACGTCATCTTGTCCCTAACACAAACATTAAATGCCATCGACAATACAGAGAATTTGTTTTGTCCACCGTTTGTTTTACATCTCCATTACATCACCATATCAACATGAGTTAGACTTTAATATATTAACGCCCCTCACTTTTTTATTTGTATACGTTCCACTTATAGAAGGAGTTATACAGTATATGGTTAAGAGTGGAGGGATCTCCACTTATAGAAGGAGTTATATATGGTTAAGAGTGGAGGGATCTCCACTTATAGAAGGAGTTATATATGGTTAAGAGTGGAGGGATCTCCACTTATAGAAGGAGTTATATATGGTTAAGAGTGGAGGGATCTCCTCGTATGAATGAGAGGGATATATGCCTTTGACCAATGATTCTCTCAATGCAAGCGTTCGCTTCCAAAACCTGACTCACCTTCTGCTAACACAACAACACATGCAGCAACACTACAATGTTGTGCAATAATGAAGTCAACCAAATGCAGCTTGAGGATGCATGTTGTGTTTCTAATGGATGGTGTGGTGTCTGTAAAGAAAACAGTGATTCACATGTTGTGTTTCTAATGGATGGTGTGGTGTCTGTAAAGAAAGCAGTGATTCACATGTTGTTTCTAATGGATGGTGTCATGTCTGTAAAGAAAGCAGTGATTCACATGTTGTTTCTAATGGATGGTGTCATGTCTGTAAAGAAAACAGTGATTCACATGTTGTTTCTAATGGATGGTGTGGTGTCTGTAAAGAAAACAGTGATTCACATGTTGTTTCTAATGGATGGTGTGGTGTCTGTAAAGAAAACAGTGATTCACATGTTGTTTCTAATGGATGGTGTCGTGTCTGTAAAGAAAACAGTGATTCACATGTTGTTTCTAAAGGATGGTGTGGTGTCTGTAAAGAAAACAGTGATTCACATGTTGTTTCTAAAGGATGGTGTCGTGTCTCTAAAGAAAACAGTGATTCACATGTTGTTTCTAATGGATGGTGTGGTGTCTGTAAAGAAAACAGTGATTCACATGTTGTTTCTAATGGATGGTGTGGTGTCTGTAAAGAAAACAGTGATTCACATGTTGTTTCTAATGGATGGTGTTGTGTCTGTAAAGAAAACAGTGATTCACATGTTGTTTCTAATGGATGGTGTCGTGTCTGTAAAGAAAACAGTGATTCACATGTTTCTAATGGATGGTGTGGTGTCTGTAAAGAAAACAGTGATTCACATGTTGTTTCTAATGGATGGTGTGGTGTCTGTAAAGAAAACAGTGATTCACATGTTGTTTCTAATGGATGGTGTGGTGTCTGTAAAGAAAACAGTGATTCACATGTTGTTTCTAATGGATGGTGTCGTGTCTGTAAAGAAAACAGTGATTCACATGTTGTTTCTAATGGATGGTGTGGTGTCTGTAAAGAAAACAGTGATTCACATGTTGTTTCTAATGGATGGTGTGGTGTCTCTAAAGAAAACAGTGATTCACATGTTGTTTCTAATGGATGGCGTCGTGTCTCTAAAGAAAACAGTGATTCACATGTTGTTTCTAATGGATGGTGTGGTGTCTCTAAAGAAAACAGTGATTCACATGTTTCTAATGGATGGTGTCGTGTCTGTAAAGAAAACAGTGATTCACATGTTGTTTCTAATGGATGGTGTGGTGTCTGTAAAGAAAACAGTGATTCACATGTTGTTTCTAATGGATGGTGTCGTGTCTCTAAAGAAAACAGTGATTCACATGTTTCTAATGGATGGTGTCATGTCTGTAAAGAAAACAGTGATTCACATGTTGTTTCTAATGGATGGTGTGGTGTCTGTAAAGAAAACAGTGATTCACATGTTGTTTCTAATGGATGGTGTGGTGTCTGTAAAGAAAACAGTGATTCACATGTTGTTTCTAATGGATGGTGTGGTGTCTGTAAAGAAAACAGTGATTCACATGTTGTTTCTAATGGATGGTGTCGTGTCTGTAAAGAAAACAGTGATTCACATGTTTCTAATGGATGGTGTGGT
This sequence comes from Protomyctophum parallelum, assembly GCF_964188405.1. NCBI lineage: Eukaryota > Metazoa > Chordata > Actinopteri > Myctophiformes > Myctophidae > Protomyctophum > Protomyctophum parallelum. The sequence continues at coordinate 14,159,104 of NC_139702.1, forward strand.
GTCTGTAAAGAAAACAGTGATTCACATGTTGTTTCTAATGGATGGTGTGGTGTCTGTAAAGAAAACAGTGATTCACATGTTTCTAATGGATGGTGTCGTGTCTGTAAAGAAAACAGTGATTCACATGTTGTGTTCCTAATGGATGGTGTCGTGTCTGTAAAGAAAACAGTGATTCACATGTTGTTTCTAATGGATGGTGTCGTGTCTGTAAAGAAAACAGTGATTCACATGTTGTTTCTAATGGATGGTGTCGTGTCTGTAAAGAAAACAGTGATTCACATGTTGTTTCTAATGGATGGTGTCGTGTCTGTAAAGAAAACAGTGATTCACATGTTGTTTCTAATGGATGGTGTGGTGTCTGTAAAGAAAACAGTGATTCACATGTTGTTTCTAATGGATGGTGTGGTGTCTGTAAAGAAAACAGTGATTCACATGTTGTTTCTAATGGATGGTGTGGTGTCTGTAAAGAAAACAGTGATTCACATGTTGTTTCTAATGGATGGTGTGGTGTCTGTAAAGAAAACAGTGATTCACATGTTGTTTCTAATGGATGGTGTCGTGTCTGTAAAGAAAACAGTGATTCACATGTTGTTTCTAATGGATGGTGTCGTGTCTGTAAAGAAAACAGTGATTCACATGTTGTTTCTAATGGATGGTGTGGTGTCTATAAAGAAAACAGTGATTCACATGTTGTTTCTAATGGATGGTGTCGTGTCTGTAAAGAAAACAGTGATTCACATGTTGTTTCTAATGGATGGTGTCGTGTCTGTAAAGAAAACAGTGATTCACATGTTGTTTCTAATGGATGTTGTCGTGTCTGTAAAGAAAACAGTGATTCACATGTTGTTTCTAATGGATGTTGTCGTGTCTGTCAGGGCATTCCACAGTGAGAGCAGAGCAGTAGGAATGAGAATCTCCCCCCATGCATTTGCTCTATATTTGGACCAACCTGGCACAAACACCGTGTTCAGATCCAGGTCTGAGTATTTCCCCTCACCAAATAGCCCAGATTTCATAGAAATATGGAGCCTTAACCCATTCTTGGCGGGAACCCCTTTTGGTGTTTTAAGCATTCTGCTCTACTTTAAAGCTATTTTTGAAAAATCGTGAAAATATGGAGCAAATCTTTGAAAGTATATTCTTTCAGAGCGAACGTTTTTACTCAAATCTTCTGGGGGTCCCTGGAACAACATTATGTTCAGATGGGTGTCCGCGGCCAAATAATTCTGGGGGTCCTTGACATGAAATATTGAGCACCAATGATATAGAAACATATAGTATTTCAGAAAACGGTCATGATTTACAAGACATTTTTTTTATTTCGATGTAGGGTCGAAATAGGTTAAAACTTAAAATATTATTTTTTTTACAAAAGCTACATTGGAGCAGAGTGGGCGGAGAAGAGAATATTCAACAGGATGCACTCACTTCACAATAGGACGTACTTCGTACTGTAACAAAAAAACTCTCAAATTCATACTTACTGTCGCGATGTGGTTCTGGAGGTGTAGGACTCAGGTGCAGAATGAACCAGGCACAGGCAGAGCAGTGAAGATGCAAGTGGGTTTTAATTCCCCGAAAACGCACACTGTGAAATAACTTGGAACAACTAGGACATAACTAGGACTTGGAATAACTAGGGAAACACAAGGAACAGACCACATCATTCACAACGACAAACTGACAAGGAACTGCAAACACTGGGGCATATAAATAGACAAGACTAACTACACATAGGTGAACTGAAACACACAATCCACACTGGGATAGGCTAACAGGCAACAGGACACAGGTGGCTGTGGGTTACACTAATACAGGGGGGTGAGACAAGGCAGGGGACAGAAAACAAGGCAGACAGGAAATCACAGAACACTACTACAAAATAAGGCATACAGAACACAAATACAAGTAATAAGTCCCAAAACACAGACAAAGTCCAAGGGCAGAGAAGCGTACCGTGACACTTACTATATTTTCCTGGGAGGCATACTTTGGTTAGACATAGCATTGGTTAGACAGATTAAAGTTAAAACGACCAGATTAAGGTTGGTGAGGGGTGCGTTAAAACGACCGGATTAAGGTTGGTGAGGGGTGCGTTAAAACGACCGGATTAAGGTTGGTGAGGGGTGCGTTAAAACGACCGGATTAAGGTTGGTGAGGGGTGCGTTAAGACGACCGGATTAAGGTTGGTGAGGGGTGCGTTAAAACGACCGGATTAAGGTTGGTGAGGGGTGCGTTAAAACGACCGGATTAAGGTTGGTGAGGGGTGCGTTAAAACGACCGGATTAAGGTTGGTGAGGGGTGCGTTAAGACGACCGGATTAAGGTTGGTGAGGGGTGCGTTAAAACGACCGGATTAAGGTTGGTGAGGGGTGCGTTAAGACGACCGGATTAAGGTTGGTGAGGGGTGCGTTAAAACGTCCGGATTAAGGTTGGTGAGGGCTGCGTTAAAACGACCGGATTAAGGTTGGTGAGGGGTGCGTTAAAACGTCCGGATTAAGGTTGGTGAGGGGTGCGTTAAAATGACCGGATTAAGGTTGGTGAGGGGTGCGTTAAGACGACCGGATTAAGGTTGGTGAGGGGTGCGTTAAAACGACCAGATTAAGGTTGGTGAGGGGTGCGTTAAAACGACCGGATTAAGGTTGGGGAGGGGTGCGTTAAAACGACCGGATTAAGGTTGGGTGAGGGTTAGGGTTAGGTTTAGGTGTGCTGCCCCATGGGAGGTTAGGGTTAGAGTGAGGGTTTGATATATCAGAACAATGGTGTAACTTTTGATTTTAACATATTTACATATTCCTTTTTCTCCATCATCATCATCATCATCACCACGTCACGTACTGTACGTCGTATACTGTAACTAAAAAAAACTTTCCCTTTAGATTTCTTAAAGAATAACTTTCATCAGACGTGCTCTCGTATTCCTACTTACTATATTTTCCTTATATATTTTTATTATTTTCTCTTACATATTCCTCTTTTTCTCCATCATCATTCTGTCATGTCACTTCTCTCGCTCCTCCCCCTCCTCCTCCTCCCCCCCCCTCCTCCTCCTCCTCCTCCTCCTCCTCCTCCCCCTCCTCCTCCTCCTCCTCCTCCTCCTCCTCCTCCTCCTCCCCTCCTCCTCCTCCTCCTCCTCCTCCCCCCCCCCCCCCCCTCCTCCTCCTCCTCCTCCTCCTCCTCCTCCTCCTCCCCCCCCTCCCCCTCCCCCTCCCCCTCCCCCCCCATGGTGGCAGCAGAGAGTTTGGTGGTTATTTCTCAGGCAGTGGCCCATAAGATTGGACTGTCATAATCTATGGGGCTGAGTTATAAGTGTTTCTAACCCACTGAGACCTGCAGAGACCATGATTCTACAAAAATTTATTCTGTAAATCACGACGGTTTTCGGGAAAAAAACCTGATGCTTCCTGCATGTCTCTATATCTCAGACTATTTCATGTCAAGGACCACCAGAATTATCTCTATTTGGCTGCCGACCCCCATCTGATGTTGTTCCAGGGACCCCGCCCAGGAAGCAAAGATAAACGAGTTAAAAACGTTTGCTGTGAAATAAAAATATATATTCCAAGATTTGTGGCAACATTTTCTCAACCCTTTCAGAAATAGCAGATCCGCTATTTCTAGATTTCTAGATCTGCTATTTTTCAACACAGCTAATGTTTAAAATAGTAGTTATAAAGTGGTTAAATAAACGCTATAAAGCGACCCAGACAGATGCGTTCCCCGTCCTATGTGGGCTAATCCAAACCTGGGGACAGGGTCATTTTTCCTCCAGCCGTACCCATCTCTTATATTCTTTCCTCTCTGCTCCCTCCTTCACTCTCCACCTTTTCCCCATTCTGCACTTTTCCTCCGGTTCCATCGTTCATTTTTTCACACGCCCCCCAAAAGAGACTCTTATACTTATTAATAATGACTGTCACTCAACCTTTCCATGAAGTGTCATCTCTCTAAAACATGAATTAACATAAACAATGCTTCTTGCTGGAAATGACGCAAGAGCTCGCTGTTACGATTGCAACACATTATACAATGCAGCAAGTTGGGTTTTCTACACAGCAACATCCTGAGACTAAAATTAGCTGGATAAAAAAAAAAAAAAAAAAAATGAATCTATTTTTACACTTTCAGGGTTTAATTAATGCTCAAGATTAGATTTGACAGTTTACTTAAATATATGATAAAATATATCAGTAAGTATCCCAATCAATCCCCGCAATTGGTGGCTACTGCAGCTGGGGGTTCAAGTGGTGAATACTGGACAACTCACCCCGGTGCTTGCCCGTTTTTCCTCCCGGAATTTTCACCAGCGAGGGGGATAATATGCTATTGGCTGTTTGTATTATTTTTGGAAAAATATAAAAAGATACTCCTGTGGAAAGGCTATATTATTTTACTTATATTGACCCTATAAACAATTTAGTATTATATGGTATATGTAAGGTTTTGTCCACTCAAATGGTACCTCGTCAGATAATCCCCAGATATCCTACAACAACTTCTGTGAACAGACTTCACTGTAGTAGCTTTTCATAAATTATATTTGTACTTAGGCTGTCTGCTGTCATGAAAGTTTATAGTTAGAGAAATTCAAAGTCCAGCCGTCTGCTGTCCAGCCTCTCCCACCCCTCACTGGGGAAAATTCTGAGAGGAAAACAGAAATGGGGTGAGTTGTCTTGTTACCAAGTGCTTAATGAGGAGGGATGGGTTGCAGATCAGATATAAACCAATATCTCCCTCATTCAAGGCATGGGAGAGTCTGACAGACGACCTGTCAAAACGGGCAGAACGACACTGGCCAAAGCTGCCCCCCTGTCCTCTCAGAGCTGGGGCTGCAGGCGGGCAGGCCCCTGCATTGAGGAATTTAGACCTGAGGACGATTCTACAAATGCCTTCTAAAATCTGACAGTTTTCTGAAAAACCCATGTTTCTGTGTCAGTGGTTCTCAAACATTTGTATGTCAAGGACCGCCAAAAATATATGCATTTGACCGCCGAACCCGCATCTGAAAATATGTTGTTCCATGGGGACCCCCCAAGAAGCAAAGATTGAGTTAAAAACGTTCGCTCTGAAAGAATATATTCAAACATTTCGGCCACATTTTCACGATTTTTCAAAAATAGCAGATCTACAAGCTCATAGCGCGGCACCGAGTGAAAATGGGGGAGTAGAGCGTTCTTCTGGGTGCTTCAAAACGCCACCGAGCAAACTTCCTTATAAATGAACAGCAGGGGGGCGGGGCTGTCTTTATTGTAACTCCATAGTGGGCCCAGGAGACCCGTGAGATTGTCTGTACTGTACGTACAGTATGGTGTCACTGGCTGGCCTCCCACAGGGACCATTAGCAGGAAGAGGACAGGCCAGTGCAATGCACTCTGCTAAATACCATGTGTGTGTGTGTGTGAGAGAGAGAGAGAGAGAGAGAGAGAGAGAGAGAGAGAGAGAGAGAGAGAGAGAGAGAGAGAGAGAGAGAGAGAGAGAGTGAGAGAGAGAGAGAGAGAGAGAGAGAGAATAATTCAGTCATTAACTGTCCAAACATGATGAGACCACTTGGCTAAATGCTTCTCTCTCAAACACCGCTTGCGTTTGTATTTCGTCCCTGAATACCCTTGGCTCATGCTTCGTGCTGGGCTGGCCACCCTTTCTCCCTCTCCATCTCTCTCGCATGTGAGACACGCACACACACACACACACACACACACACACACACACACACACACACACACACACACACACACACACGCACACACACACACACACACACACACACACACGCCAGTGAGTTTTCAACTCATTTAACTTGATCAGTTCATTAAAAAAGATGAAGCGTGCTCTCTCCCTAATGGGCAGTTGAGCTGCAACATGGGAGGGCAGATTGCCTCCCTGGACAGTGCTAAATTAATTAGACTGTGGGGGGGGGGGGGGGGAATGGAAGGAGGGTGGGGTGGAGGGTGGGGCGGGGCGGGGGGGATGGAGAAAGAGGAGGAGGAGGAGAAGGAGACAGGAGAACATGATAAAACAATCCCTTATGTCCAGCTGGGGGATGTTGGAAGACTTAATGGTCTGTAGGCGTGTGTGTGTGTGTGTGTGTGTGTGTGTGTGTGTGTGTGTGTGTGTGTGTGTGTGTGTGTGTGTGTGTGTGTGTGTGTGTGTGTGTGTGTGTGTGTGTGTGTGTGTGTGTGTGTGTGTGTGTGTGTGTGTGCACTGTTACAAAGTATCTAGACAGACAATCTGCAAAACAGATTATGTCCTTCAAGGTCACCTGCACGGGCAGAGGGGACACAACTAAATACATGAAAAAGAACGAAACATTTCCTTCTTATTGTCCTCAGGACTATAGAGGTTTTTTATTATTATTATTATTATTGTATTCTGTGCGCTCATCTTCAGAGAGATAGCTACAGCATTAAAGAGATCTCCATGGGAACTAGGAAGGCTCATAGTTCCACACTCACTCCAGAGGGCCACTATATAGTTCCACACTCACTCCAGAGGGCCACTATATAGTTCCACACTCACTCCAGAGGGCCACTATATAGTTCCACACTCACTCCAGAGGGCCACTATATAGTTCCACACTCACTCCAGAGGGCCACTATTTATTTTCACACTCACTCCAGAGGGCCACTATATAGTTCCACACTCACTCCAGAGGGCCACTATTTATTTTCACACTCACTCCAGAGGGCCACTATATAGACCGATTCCGTAGCTGGTCTCATAGTCGCAGCCTACGTATTTCCTGTAGGCGGACTCGACGTATCTGCGGGGATAAAACCCTCACCAGGCACACCTCTTCCACTACAGTGAACGGCAGAGTGACTTTTGTTAGTTTGCCTCAAACTTTACTCCTTTACCTGCTTTTTTACTAACACTAACATTACAAAGATGCCCAGAACATCGAGATGAACCTGTGTAGTTTATGGCTGCTCCAACAGTAGTGGCAACATAAGAAATAAAATAAAACGGAATGTCTAATATCCACCGCGTTGGCTGAGACCAGAGCCATTGAGTAATGGTTGAGACGAAGCAGGGAAAGATACATATCGCCAGTCTTACCCAATACCATTGTCCTCAGGACTATAGAGGTTTTTTTTTATTATTATTATTATTGTATTCTGTGCGCTCATCTTCAGAGAGATAGCTACAGCATTAAAGAGATCTCCATGGGAACTAGGAAGGCTCATAGTTCCACACTCACTCCAGAGGGCCACTATATAGTTCCACACTCACTCCAGAGGGCCACTATATAGTTCCACACTCACTCCAGAGGGCCACTATATAGTTCCACACTCACTCCAGAGGGCCACTATATAGTTCCACACTCACTCCAGAGGGCCACTATTTATTTTCACACTCACTCCAGAGGGCCACTATATAGTTCCACACTCACTCCAGAGGGCCACTATTTATTTTCACACTCACTCCAGAGGGCCACTATATAGACCGATTCCGTAGCTGGTCTCATAGTCGCAGCCTACGTATTTCCTGTAGGCGGACTCGACGTATCTGCGGGGATAAAACCCTCACCAGGCACACCTCTTCCACTACAGTGAACGGCAGAGTGACTTTTGTTAGTTTGCCTCAAACTTTACTCCTTTACCTGCTTTTTTACTAACACTAACATTACAAAGATGCCCAGAACATCGAGATGAACCTGTGTAGTTTATGGCTGCTCCAACAGTAGTGGCAACATAAGAAATAAAATAAAACGGAATGTCTAATATCCACCGCGTTGGCTGAGACCAGAGCCATTGAGTAATGGTTGAGACGAAGCAGGGAAAGATACATATCGCCAGTCTTACCCAATACCAAATCTTTCTGTTTTATGAACACAAGGCTGCTGTATTTTATACCTCATACTAAGCATTTAAAGTATGAGGTATAAAGTACACTGGCGTTATGTATCTTTCACTGCTTCGTCTCAACCATTACTCAATGGCTCTGGTCTCAGCCACCGCGGTGGATATTAGACATTCCGTTTTATTTTATTTTTTATGTTGCCACTACTGTTGGAGCAGCCATAAACTACACAGGTTCATCTCGATGTTCTGGGCATCTTTGTAATGTTAGTGTTAGTAAAATAGCAGGTAAAGGAGTCACTCTGCCGTTCACTGTAGTGGAAGAGGTGCGCCTGGTGAGGGTTTTATCCCCGCAGCTACGTCGAGTCCGCCTACAGGAAATACGTAGGCTGCGACCATGAGACCAGCTACGGAATCGGTCTATAGTTCCACACTCACTCCAGAGGACCACTATAGTACAACACTCACTCCAGAGGACCACTATATAGTTCCACACTCACTCCAGAGGGCCACTATAGTTCCACACTCACTCCAGAGGGCCACTATAGTTCCACACTCACTCCAGAGGGCCACTATATAGTTCCACACTCACTCCAGAGGACCACTATAGTTCCACACTCACTCCAGAGGACGATAATATAGTTCCACACTCACTCCAGAGGACCACAATACAGTTCCACACTCACTCCAGAGGGCAACTATAGTTCCACACTCACTGTAAAGGCAAACAACTTCCTCTCTGAACTGAAATCAATCGCTGCAGAGAGAGACGAACAAAAGTGTATCGCATCATATCGTACATATGTAAACTCTAGAGTCTAGACTTGATATAATAAAAGAATACTGACTATTGGCATTGGACGTAGCGTCACGTATAGGTCATAATGAACTGATAAGAAGTGTCTGAAATGGAGCGTATTATGTCTGTGGCCCTCGGGGTGAAGATGTATTACCATGAGGAATAATAAGCTATGGAGAGAGAGATCTGGATAGCTTGATGCTGGCCTTCTGTTCAAGCCCTGGTTATATATTCTCTATTGCTGAGAATGTGAGAGATGGTATCAGTTAACCCATTCTGGGCGGGAACCCCATTTGGTGTTTCAAGCATTATGTTATGCTTTAGCTATTGAAAAATAGCAGATCTACAAGCTCATAGCGCGGCACCGAGTGCCACGCTATGAACTTGTAGGTCTGCTATTTATGATTTTCTTTTTTGAATGTGCCGCAAATCTTTGAATATATATTCTTTCAGAGCGAACGTTTAAAACTCAAATCTTTGCTATTCTGGGGGTTTCAGATGGGGGTCGGATGCCAAATACATTTCAGAAAACTGTCATGATTTAGAAGACATTTTTTAAACCTCGATGTCAGGCCTAAATGGGTTAATCTCAAACACTAATCCTACCATTTCCAGAACAAAAAGTACATTGTATTATGAAACCCGCCGGCCATAAATTACAGTATCTGGACAATAATGCTCCCCGGGGTCCGATACGAGGGTGAATAAAAGTGAAGAACAAATTGATATGAGAAGAGAAGAAAAGACCAAATAGATTTAGGAAGAGGTTTTATCGGTTGTGTTTATAAGATCTGGGACTTATTGTCAGCAAAGACCATTATGATTTATTTTATCACAGGAGAACAGGATGCTATTTGCTATAAAAAAAAAGAAAATGGGGTGATTTATTTTTTTGGCCACATGGAACAAGTCAAGAGTGTGGATGAGGAGGGTTCATGAAAGCCCATTATATTATTTTCTGTGTGTGTGTGTGTGTGTGTGTGTGTGTGTGTGTGTGTGTGTGTGTGTGTGTGTGTGTGTGTGTGTGTGTGTGTGTGTGTGTGTGTGTGTGTGTTTGTGTGTGCGTGCGTGGCGTGGCGTGCGTGCGTGCCTACGTGCGTGCGTGCCTGCGACAACTTTGTGTGTGACACTGTGTGGAGTGTCACACGAGGTGACAAAGTGGAGGTGACAAAGAGCTGTTAATTTTATCCACATTACCACCATCTGTGTGTCTATTTTTCCCCATGCATTATTTTTCCCCTATTTGTCTCCCTCGGGGGTCCAGCCCCCCTTCTCTCTCTCTCTCTCTCTCTCTCTCTCTCTCTCTCTATCTCTCTATCTCTCTCTCTCTCTCTCTCTCTCTCTCTCTCTCTCTCTCTCTCTGTCTCTCTCTGCAGTCTCTCCGTTTCTGTCTGTCCTATTTATTTGGCCACACTCAGGAACAGCTGTGGATGAGAGAAATGTCCATTTTCTTCCCTATTAGCCCATTCTGCCCCTCTCTCTCTCTCTCTCTCTCTCTCTCTCTCTCTCTCTCTCTCTCTCTCTCTCTCTCTCTCATTCTGCCAGGCAGGCTGTAGCGCCCCCCGCTGGGCTGACTGTCAGTCGATGCCTTTACAAAGACAGTGACCGCAGCACCATAGCATGGCAGCACAATGCCCCCAAACTGGCAGAAAGAAAAAGTGGAATAAAATGGATGAAATGTAGGCTTTTATTTGCGTGCGCGCAGTGTGTGTGTGTGCATGCGTGCCTGCAAGTGCAAAAACCTGAAAAGTTAGATTTGGATGATGTGTGCGTCAAGTTTGACGTTGATTGGTTGGAAACTTCCCGAGATGAGCTAGTGATGTTGCAGATTTACAGTAGGATGAATGAATGTGAGTTGCATCAATTTTAATATCTTATCATAATATGAATAGTTATGTTTTTCGTAGGATATCATATAAAGACTGTCGTGTGCACACACGCATGCACGCACACACGCACACACACTACTGTATGCATTTTATTAGGGTTTCAGTCTGTCTCATATTGACATGGGTGTAATAATGTGACAAAATGAGATTTTGTTCAGCAGCATTGAGAGCTACTGCACCTGGACATTGGGAGCCACGTCTCCCACTCCCCTCTTCCTTTTTAAAGTAGAATTCCATTAGTGTTCTTGTTCGATTTCCTGCAAAAGCAGAAAGAGCCTAAAGTCAATTCACCTTCAGAATGACCATGGCACCGAGTTTCAGTTCCTCACAGGTAAAGGCTCATACATAGTCTGGATTTTCGGTGGTGAGGTGACCACCGAACTACAACATGACGTCACTGAGGTGACCACCGAACTACAACATGACGTCACTGAGGTGACCACCGAACTACAACATGACGTCACTGAGGTGACCACCGAACTACAACATGACGTCACTGAGGTGACCACCGAACTACAACATGACGTGACTGAGGTGACCACCGAAATACAACATGACGTCACTGAGGTGACCCACCGAACTACAACATGACGTCACTGAGGTGACCACCGAACTACAACATGACGTCACTGAGGTGACCACCGAACTACAACATGACGTCACTGAGGTGACCACCGAACTACAACATGACGTCACTGAGCCGCGGTGAAAAGCAAACCACCGCCACCGCTCCAGCCCTTCTCTCTGTTTTTACTCACCACCGCTCAACGTTATTTCAGCTCCGGTGGTCAGCTCACCACCGGAGCGGTGGTCACCTCACCACCGGAGTGGTGGTCACCTCACCACCGGAGCGGTGGTCACCTCACCACCGGAGCGGTGGTCACCTCACCACCGGAGCGGTGGTCACCTCACCACCGAAAATCCAGACTATGAATAGGCCTTAAGGGTCCTTCAGTCTCCTGCAGGCGTGGACTGGCCTCAGGACGAATACCAAAACGACTCGCCCCTTTACCAACTCGCCCGGGGCGGGCGTACAGCCGGCGTGAAATTAAGGAGGGTCCATTTGGTTTAATTTGACGCTTTCAAGAGTTAAAGATTTATATAAGGGTCCATTTGGTTACCAACTCTCCATCATTTAGCATTGGGGACCACCTGGAACCCCCTCAAGGCCCACTGGTGGTCCCTGGACCACTGGTTGAAGACCACTGGTCTAGGTGATAGGCGTGTTTAACCCATTTTAGGCAAAACACCAAAAGGAACCCCTTTTGGTGTTAGCATCATGTTATGCTTTAGCTATTGAAAAATAGCAGATCTACAAGCTCATAGCGCGCCACCGAGTGGCGCGCTACGAGCTTGTAGGTCTGCTATTTTTTTTAAATCGAAGAACGACTGACATAGAAACATAGCTTTTTCAGAAAACTGTCAGGATGTAGAAGACATATGTAGAATCTGATCTCATGTCAGAAAGGGTTAACAGCAATTAAAAGCTTGAATTTGTTTTTGTATTATATTTTAGCATTTGGGCAGCATGTTGGCGTGAGTATAGTGGGTACTGGTGTGAAGCAGACGGTGCCCAGACCTGATGTCAATGAAACAGAACAGAACAGAGCAAGAAGAGAGATAAATTAAGTTAAACTTTCCTCATTCTCCCTTCTTAATTCTTTAGCTCGAATAGTGTTACATATTGTAGTCCTAAAACCCACCCAAGCGAGTTCACAATGGATTCCCTCACTACATTTCCAATGCATGTTTTTCTTTTCTCCCCCCAAAGGATTTTCTTGTTGAAGATATACGGTATCTACAATTTTTTGAGCTATACAATAGATGCAAATTGAGAGAGTTGTCACCTTGTGCTTCAGCAACATGAACATGTATATACAGATCGACCCTGACGACAACCTCGTGCTCATCGATAAAATCATATTCATATTTGTTTTCACCAAAGACGGAGGGCCTCGGAATACAGTACCACGTTGGGCGCTCTTTGTATCACAAAAGGTGAGCAGCGTTTTTATTTCTCTATTTTTATTATGAAAATGTATACATTTGATGCAGAAATAAATACATACAAGTAAAGTAACTAGTAGTAACTTTTTGAGAGCAGTAACCATAGCTATATACTTTTGTTTAGGTAATTTCCCCAACACTGCTTAACCCATTCTGGGCGGGAACCCCTTTCGGTGTTAGCATTATGTTATGCTTTAGCTATTGAAAAATAGCAGATCTACAAGCTCGTAGCGCGCCACCAAGTGGCGCGCTACGAGCTTGTAGGTCTGCTAATTTTGGAAAAATTGAAGAACGACTGACATAGAAACACAGCTTTTTCAGAAAACTGTCAGGATGTAGAAGACATTTTTTGTTCTGGCAACAATGCGTTCCACAACGCCTTTCAACTTTCAGTTGAAATGACATCATCGCTCGCTGAGCAACACATCCCAAAACAATTTGTTGCCGAATAAGAAGGTATGAATGGGGTTGAACTGGATAAGAAGGTATATGAATGGGGTTGAACTGAATAAGAAGGTATATGAATGGGGTTGAACTGAATAAGAAGGTATATGAATGGGGTTGAACTGAATAAGAAGGTATATGAATGGGGTTGAACTGGATAAGAAGGTATATGAATGGGGTTGAACTGGATAAGAAGGTATATGAATGGGGTTGAACTGGATAAGAAGGTATATGAATGGGGTTGAACTGAATAAGAAGGTATATGAATGGGGTTGAACTGAATAAGAAGGTGTATGAATGGGGTTGAACTGGATAAGAAGGTATATGAATGGGGTTGAACTGGATAAGAAGGTATATGAATGGGGTTGAACTGGATAAGAAGGTATATGAATGGG
>NC_139702.1:14177435-14179935 GCF_964188405.1 Protomyctophum parallelum
CTTTTTTTAATTCCGACGTCAGGCCTAAATGGGTTCAAATGTTTTAACAGAAAAAATCCACTCCAGTATGCCATGCCAGGTGTTTATATTCTCTGTGTTCTAAGCTTTTGCAATGGAAAAATGCCAGCAAATGGCACTTTGCCTGTCAAATTCAACGTCAAATTCAACGTCAATCAACGTTTTTCAGACGGTACCCTTCCAGTCACCTGGTGGCTGTGGCGGCGCTTCAATACGTCACCACTAGTCTCGCGTTGACCCCGCCTCTAGCGGCCGCATACGGCCGCATATCGCTCCGATCAGCGTTTGTTCGGAGTCACAGCGTCTCTGCCCGAGCGAGACCAAATGGGACTCACTGCTGCCACCATCTGGCGGAGTCAGGTTACTACCTCCTTCCAGTTAAACCATTCTGACCTGAGATCAGATTCTAAAAATGTCTGTTTGAAAATGACAGTTTTCTGAAAAAGCCATGTTTCTATGTCAGTCGTTCTTCGATTAAAAAAAAAATAGCAGACCTACAAGCTCGTAGCGCGCCACTGAGCTTGTAGATTTGCTATTTTTCAATAGCTATATTATAACATAATGATAACACCAAAAGGGGTTCCCGCCCAAAATGGGTTAAACCATGTATACGTTTGGTCAAATCCCTCCAAAGAGGTCACCACCGTTTGGGAGAGAATGCAGTGTGTGGGTGTTTGGTATTTGCCCAGGCATGATTTTGTAAAACACAAGTACATGTGCAAGTGTGCGTGCGTGCGTACGTACGTGCGTGTGTGCATGTGTGTTGTGTGTGTGTGTGTGTGTGTGTGTGTGTGTGTGTGTGTGTGTGTGTGTGTGTGTGTGTGTGTGTGTGCGTGTGCGTGTGCGTGTGTGCGTGCGTGCTCCCTTCCCCATGCACCTAATTACGGTGTGTTCTCAGTAATGTAGTCTAATGGCTTCACAGGATCACTGTGAAATGCTGATGAACATCTGCTTGGCAGAGCACGCACATTCTCCTCTATACGCACACTGCACGTGTGTGTGTGTGTGTGTGTGTGTGTGTGTGTGTGTGTGTGTGTGTGTGTGTGTGTGTGTGTGTGTGTGTGTGTGTGTGTGTGTGTGTGTGTGTGTGTGTGTGTGTGTGTGTGCGCATGGCAACAGTGAAGTGTGCTGCTATGCCAGAACACTTTTGAAATGACACGTTATCCTTCTGAAGTCAAGCTTTTTGCTGAGAGAACACGCCAACTCTCCCAATGTATCAACAATGCCCCCCCCCCCCCCCCCCCAGCACGTGCACTCTCTCGCTCGCTCTCTCTCTCTCCCCCCCACACTCACACACCCCAATCCTCCAGGAGCTTGTTACTCCTGCAATATGTAGACACACACACACACACACACACACACACACACACACACACACACACACACACACACACACACACACACACACACACAGTGCAATTCATACAAACACACCACAAAACTGTTTAGATCAGGCTCCTTGTTGCCAAGTGCATGCGTGCGTGTGTGTGTGTGTGTGTGTGTGTGTGTGTGTGTGTGTGTGTGTGTGTGTGTGTGTGTGTGCGTGTGTCCAGTCCCCTGGTCCTTGTTAGCCAATCAGCTCCAAGTCTTTACAGTAAGTGCCAAAAACCAAGGTCACGGAATGTCTTGGTGCATCCTGGGAGGTGTGCGCGTGTGTGTGCGCGTGCGTGTGTGCTCAGCTGGTAACGAGACCAAGCTGTGTGTGTCAGCAAAATGTGTGTGCCGTGCAAGAGTGTGTGGTTGTGCTGCCAGCCAGCTGCGTGGGGTTCAGGACCCAATCTCTCTCTCTCTCTCTCTCTCTCTCTCTCTCTCTCTCTCTCTCGCTCTCGCTCTCGCTCTCTCTCTCTCTCAGAGAGAAGTACTTAAGAAGTACTTGAGTACAATTTTGAGGTATTTGTACTAGGTACTGTACCCATTCTGACCTGAGATCAGATTCTAAAGATGTCTTCTACATCCTGACAGTTTTCTGAAAAAGCTATGTTTCTGTGTCAGTCGTTCTTCGATTTTTCAAAAATAGCAGACCTACAAGCTCATAGCGCGCCACTCGGTGGCGCGCTATGAGCTTGTAGATCTGCTATTTTTCAATAGCTAAAGCATAACATGATGCTAATACCAAAAGGGGTTCCGACCAAAATGGGTTAAATTGAGTATTTCCAATTCCCAACACTTTATACTTCAACTCCACCAGTACATTTTGGATATGTACAATATTGTACTTTTTTACGGCATTACATTCATTTGAAAATGTTATAGTTACTTTGTAGATTTGGATTATCTAACTATAGATATGATATATTATGATGTATGCTATTTACTTTTGTTTAATATTTTGGTGTCAGCGTGTTGGCACAGGAAATATATATTTAACTGTAAATTGTGTCTGCATAATCCTGTAAGGGACTTTTTCCACCTCCCCTCAGTGTTTTCTGCACAGACACGTTAATCCTCACAATATGCAGTGTCACTCATTTGCGCCTCTGTT
>NC_139702.1:14184935-14202643 GCF_964188405.1 Protomyctophum parallelum
AATGAAACCCAAAGCCTGCACAGCAAGGACATTCACTCTGAATATCAACCATTAATAACTAATATAATGAAACCCAAAGCCTGCACAGCAAGGACATTCACTCTGAATATCAACCATTCATCTTGTTTAAGGAAACAAAGGGGCACGGTGGCACAGTTGGTAGTGCTGTCGCCTCACAGCTAGAAGGTCCTGGGTTCGATTCCCGCTGGGGACGCTGTGGGCACTGGCGGCGTGTTTCCTCCTCCGCGTCATCAGTGCCCATACCCGAGGCGGGGATTGGCGAAAGGGCCTTTCTGTGTGGAGTTTGCATGTTCTCCCCGTGTCCCCTAGGGTAGATACCCTCACAAAAACATGCCGTAATCCTGGTCTCTAAAACTACCTCCCCCTGGCCAGCCGGGGCGCCTGATGGAGGGGAAAGGAACTGGTCGGAATAACGTGTCCCTTCCACGTGCTACGTCCAACCAGGGAAATTCCCTCTGTCAGGTGAAAAGAAGCAGCTTGGACTCCTCATGCATAGAAGGAGGCATGAGGTCAGTCCGCTGCCCCCCAGGTTGACAGAGGAAGTGTAGCGCCCAGGATTACATTAGATAATTGGCACTGGGTGAAAAAGAAAACTGGGTTACAAAATCGTGGGATAAAAAATAAAAAAGTTTAAGTTATGGAAAACAGCCCTTAGTCACTGAACTAAATCAAAAGTTACACTGTTGTGCTATCCTAGAAAAACAACAACCAGAACAACAACAATAAAACAACTACAACAAGCAGCAGCAAAACCACAAACCTGAAGCAAGAAGTCAAACAGTATTAGATTTTAAAATGACCTATTCTGGGGTGACAATGGATATACGTTTAATGAATAGCCCCTGGTTTTGGCTTTCGGCTGAATAATATTATTATACATGCAGGTACTAAAAGCCTAGGGGTATAATTGTGTCAGGCCAGCTATATAGCTTCTTTCTGCTAATTAGATAATTATGCACCTTCAATCCATAATAATTGGCAATGCTGCCAACGGCCACCATGCACACAAGCAAGAGAGAGAGAGAGAACCTAACAGGTAGAGTTGAACGGGATGTAATTTGTATGGAGATGTCAACGTGGTCGTTGAGGCAGGTAGTGAAGTGGAAGTGGTCAAATCAAGCAGAGCACCACCGACGTTCTGTATACCAGGGAGGGTCATCGATCCCCATCCTTGAATATATGCTCTTATAGCCACAGAGCCTCATCTGAAAACATTTTGGGCCAGGAGTCAGCTGTGACCACGCAAGCAGGGCCGCTTTTTAGGATGGTGCGAACGGTGCCGTCGCACAGGGCCTCGCACCTGCGGCCTATGTGTGGCTACAGATGCTCTGCAGAGATGTTTAACGTTGATGAATGATTTTGAAGATTTACAACATAATATGAAAAAGTATTTTCAGATTTTGTTGTATGTTAAAAATCTTAAAAACAATTCAAAACAAATCCACGTTTCATTTAAAATATATCTTAAAATATTATATAAAATAGCAATGGTGAAAAGAGTAGGCCTATATCTGATGTCTTGTTTAGTTATTTTTTTAAACAAGAGAACGCGAGCACTACTCCTCAGCTATATAGTTAATAGTTCAGACTTGTCGGGGCACGGCTCTACATTTGTATTTTCTTTTTATTATTATGTTAAAAATCATTCAAAAACATTCCACGTTTCATTACAATATATCTTAAAATATGATGTAAAATAGCAATGGTCAAAAGAGTATCATATACACAGGCATCTGATGTCTTGTTTAGTTATTTTGAAAACAAGAGAACGTGAGCACTACTCCTCAGTTAACAGTTCATAGTTCAGTCTTGTCGGGGCACGGCTCTACATCTTACAAAGATCACTTATTCATCGCGCTCTCATTTATTGACGACCCTTGCTGCTGCCGCCGCCGCGGGTTCATCAATAAATAAGACATCCTAAAAAAGGCCTTTAAGTGAGTGCACTTGGTGATTAAAGCTCTCTTTAAAAGCTACTTGTTTTCTTTGCTCTTCAAACGCAGTACTTCACTGACCCAGCATGCAAGAAGCCCATCCTCTGCATCTGACCCGTGCATGCGTGTAGTCAGTGCAGGGCAGCCTGTAAAGCGCCCCCCCCCACCCCATGGGGACCATGTTGCTCCACCCCTATAAGTGCTGTGGTCATGGCTACTGGCAGGACTATGTCGTTAACCCATTTAGACCTGCTGAGGATGATTCTACAAAATGTCTTCTAAATCTTATTTTTTCCTTCTGGAAAAACCTGTTTCTATG
Source organism: Protomyctophum parallelum (assembly GCF_964188405.1). Taxonomy (NCBI): domain Eukaryota; kingdom Metazoa; phylum Chordata; class Actinopteri; order Myctophiformes; family Myctophidae; genus Protomyctophum; species Protomyctophum parallelum. The sequence continues at coordinate 14,187,210 of NC_139702.1, forward strand.
TCAGTGGTGCTGACTATTTCATGTCAAGGACCCCCAGAATGATCTGTATTTGGACGCCCATCAGGTTACCCCGCCAGAAGCAAATATTTGAGTTAAAAACGTTAGCTCTGAAATAATATACAGTATATTCAAAGATTTGCGCCACTTTTAAGATTTTTCAAAAAATAGCAGATCTACAAGCTTGTAGCGCGGTGAAACTCATTCAGAGTCAGCACTCATGTAGGCTGTAGCTCATCTCACGTTGAAACACCTGGAGAGTAAGGTAGCATACGCCAGATTACTTTTTATCGACTTCAGCTCGGCCTTTAATACTATACATCCAGACATTCTGTTTTCGTAAATCAGCTCAGTTAAATGTGAACCCCTTTATAATAAAATGGTACTTTTCTTTTCTCTCTAGTAGACCACAGAGGGTGAGATTTAACTCGTGTTCTCAGAGGAGACACTGTGTACTACAGCGGTGCCCCAAGGAACAGTCAGTTCCTCGTTTCTGTTTCTGTTTCTGTATACGGACGACTGTCAGCTCACATCCAAATCAGTTTGATATCAAGTTTTCAGATGACACAGTCCGTGATAATTAGTCTGCTCAAGAGCGATAATAACATCCTCAGCCATACAGAAGTTTATAGTGGTGTGGTCAGAAAATAAATGTAAACTAAACAGAGGAGGTCATAGTGGACCCCAGGGGCCTGTTTCACAAATCTTGGATTAACTAATCCGCGATTTAGGCCAAAGCCAGGCTTTTTATATCCTGATCTTTACAGCCTGGTTTATTCCGTTCCACTAAAGCCAAGCGAGGCTCAGAATTGGTGGATTTGGCGAACCGGGCTCATCAAGCCTCGCTTACAAGCACGTGCACACATTCCTTGAAAAGCCATGATGCCGATCATAGATTTCTTGAGCCTGACCAATCAAATCAGCAGGGAGAGCTGCGGCTTTCACCATTGAAGAGCAAGAAAATGTAATGATCTATTATGAGGAAGCCAAGGATATTATAAAAAATCACACACGTGTGAACTGCGTGGTGCAATCCCCCCCCCCCCCCCCCCCCCCCCTCTCTCTCTCTCTCTCTCTCGCTCTCTCTCTCTCACTCTCTCTCATTAGAGACACAGCACTACCCCTCTCACTGTTTCTGGCGCCCCCTACTGCTATTATTAAGTCACATACTCGTGCTCACTTATACAAACAGGTACACACACACACACAGGTACACAGACATTGTTGCTTGTAGGAGTGGTTGCACCACTCAAAAAAAGGAAACACAAGCGTGATTAACAAGGCGAGGGAGAGAGCGTGGCAAACTATTGCCGACAGATTGAACGCGTAAGTTGTAAAGCATATTATATATATAGGCCTATAGTCGAAGTCCATAAATATATAATTCAGTGAACCTATAGCCCAGAGTTGTGGAGGGTTGTTTGAGGGTCCAAACGGGCTTAAGGGCACTTTTTCGAAATAGCGCACTGAGCGCATTTGTGCAATGCAAACGGCAAACTAATAGGCGAGTGCGCTCCGCATTCGGTACGGTATGGAATTATATCCTACTAATCTACATGCTGTATTATGCGCCATGAAATGTTGACATGACAGTAAGTCTGTCTGTCTGTCTATCTGTCTGCATTCACTGTAGTGTCACGATTGCATGGCATGGCAATACCGATTTTTCAGAATGTGTTATTCCATCATAATTTGAGACTGAGTGGAAGGCACATAACCTACAGGCCTACAGCCGACATGGCTGTAATGGATTGCATTTTGGGAAGTCATTCACTATTTAATTCATATGAACTTATTAATGTACAGCACAAACCAAAGAGGTGGAAGGAGAACATGGGAGCAGTGCAAAGTGAAACATAAGAATGTCTTACAGAATGGTAAGTGCCTGCAGTCCCAATATAAAATGTACAATTGAAGGATACTTATTCACTTATATGCTGCTCACTTTTATTATTATTTTTTAGCAATAAAAAAGAAAAATTATGTTTGTGGCACGGGCGGTGGCCCTTCCACACAAGAGTACACCCCAGCAGAGGACCTGGCCCTATATCCTTAAATAAAGGCAGGCCTGTGGTGGAAGGGATCCAGGGGGGGGGACAGCCACAGACTCTGTGCCCCCCGAGCAGTCTACCTCTTTTGTAGCAGGTTGGTATATATATACATTTGCTCAGTACCCTACTGCTGCACATGCAGAACATAATCAACACCATTCAGTGGTATTATGTGGACTGGCTGATGCAAAGGTCTGACACTATTGTCTTGCAGTGTCAGGAAGGGCCATGATTTTTATTGAGCCTCCAGAAGGAGCCCCAGTGAGTATTCAAATGTAATGACATGCACCTGTCAAGACTAGGTCAATACCCTAAATTCCACTGTTCTATTGAATCTGCAGATTTAGGGATTTCTGAAGAGGAGGATGGGGGGGGGGGGGGGGGGCAGATGAGGAGACTGTGTCGGTGGTGGAAGTATCATGTCAGATTGTCTATTATCTATTAAATAAATATATTTTTAGAAGTCAGTGATGTGGTTGTCATATAACATATAATTTCCTAAGTCCTAACAGGAGGAACCATACCTGCAGCCATAATTATGACAGCCAGCGGGCCAATGCAGTGAGTTGGCCTATATATATATAACTTAAGGACAGTCACCTCCAATTCCTGCTGCATGCTGTACTAATTGATGTGTTTAACAGACTTCACAGACTGTGAGGAATAGGAATTTATACGCCAAACACCTCAGGACGCAAATTGAACTGGGTGAGGTGACGGTCAATATACAGTGGCGTGCACAGACATTTAGAGGGGCAGGTGCTCAACTGAAAAAAAGGGCACCTTGTGCAGCGCATTTTCGTATTTTCTCATACGAGCTTGTAGGTCTGCTATTTTTTTTATCGAAAAACCACTGACATAGAAACATAGCTTTAGATTGTGGGGGACTAAATAATATAGTAGAAGCGTTTAAGATTTGATCAATGTCACCATGGTCCACACACTACAAATTAAGAAAAGAAAAGAAAACGTTTATTGTTTTATTTTTTTTAGAGCACATTGCCAAAAAGGGCAGGGGGTGCTCTAGCACCCCCTAGTGTCTATCTGTGCACGCCACTGGTACAGGATGAAGAATATGAGGAAGTTGGACCTCGAAATTGAGGCAATGGAGACAGCAAGTATGGTCATCATTTCAATTCACACTGAAACCTTGACTGTAACACAAGGTATTAATCATATTTTCTCCTCTGTCCTATATAGGATACAACAGCTGAATACAATAAAATGAATAAATGCATGTCATCTCTCTCAGTATACTATTTATTGGTGCAAATAAGGATAACATAAAGTATGCTTTAGGCCTATACTGAAAGGTTTGTGACATTCAAATACATAAAATAACAAAAAGGAAAAAGAAAACAGGCATGAAGAAGAGGGGGGGGGGGGGGGGGGGGGGGAATCATAGAAAATGATGATGTGCAATTGGTTCCCTGACAACGGTCCCCTCAGGGTTGTCAGGGTAATGGTGTGGGATGTCAGCCCAGTCCCTGTCCTCCACCACTGTGGGAACCCTCTCTTTCCTTATTCTGGCAATGTTGTGGAGGACAGAGCATGCTATAATTATGTCACATGCCCTGTCCGAGGTGACTCTGAGGTGGGTGAGAGAATGAAACCGGCCCTTCAGCACCCCAAAGGTCATCTCAATTCGTGCCCTTGTTTTGGCGTGAGCATAATTATATCTCCGTTCTGTAGGGGTCTGAGGATTTGGGAATGGGGTCAGGAGGTAGGGTTCACAAGGATAGCCCTTATCTCCTAGGAGGTAGCCTGGGAATTCACCTGAGAACGTGTGGTTACTTTGTAACCTATGTTCTCTGAGTGAAGAGACTATCTCTCCACCCAACATATTTCATATGTATGGGGAATGTCCCCACCTCACTTGTGACGTGGATATCTCTTTAAGACACACCAGTTGTACTGGCACGCACGGGTATATAAGGCCCAGGTGTGCGTGATTACACTGGTTTACTTGATCGACACCGCTTCTGAGCGACATCGAGGTGGAGAGATAGTCTCTTCACTCAGAGAACATAGGTTACAAAGTAACCACACGTTCTCTATCGTATCAGAGACTATCTCTCCACCCAACATATTTCATATGTATGGGGAACTCTGTAAGACACCTCGTGAGGAAGCGAAGCAGTCCCAGAACCCCAAAGACAACACCAGTGGGCTTCGACCCAGCACATACTGAATTTGGAATGATTTATCATGTATGTTCAATGTAATGTATTTACAACCCCTGGAACGGCCGGACAGCCAGACGCCATCCGCCGCCAAATGCTCAGGCGCTAGGCGCCACCCAGAGCCCGGCCCTGCAAGACGCTAAGGCCAGAGACCACAGGGGTGAAGGGCCGCCCAAGCCAGCCCACTAGACGCAAGGCTGGCTTGACTGGTGAAGGTGACAATGACACCCACCGCTGAGTAGCATGCGAGACCAACTCCCCGAAGGGAGCGAATGCTGCATGTTCAGCCGGTATAACCGGGTGAATGTACATTAGACGGAGTAGACTATGTCGCCGCTGTGCAGGTCTGTCAGAGACGCACCTTTCCACAGCGTCCCCAGGTGGAGTGTGCCTGCCCTCCAGGCGGCACTGGTACTCCTACCTGTTTATGTGCTGGATAACCTCTGTGATCCATGCACTCTCACTTGAAGCACTCAAAGAGCTGGTTCGTTACTCTGTGGGCCTTGTGTGGCCCTGGCATACGAATCTAATGCTCCAATAGGGCAGAGTGAGGACCAACTCCGTCTCTGTATGTCTACTGTCTGTATGACGATGGTAGGACAGAGCTCAATCACCTGATTGAGACGTGCCCTTTTGAAAACATTGGGGAGAAAGGCCGGTTTGGGGCAAGACTATACCGTCATCCGGCATAGGCCTGCAGAGCTCATTATGGATTGACAGAGCTCGCAACTCCCCCATTTCTCCTTGCAGATGTGACACCGACAAGACTGCTGTCTTGAGCATGTCACGCTCACTGACTAAAGGTCGTAGAGCCTCCAGAGCTAAACCCAGATGGGCCTGATTGGGTCCCTAACCTGAGCTCCTCTGGGCCTCAGGGCACCCTTCAGGAAATGCTCTTCCTTTCCTTGTAACGAGGTTACTGCAGTCTGCAGGGCCTGCGCTCCCGCTCAAGTCAGCCTGCCGAACACTCAGTCAGCTGACTGTTGAAGCCCTGTTCTCTGAACCGGAATGATCCTTATGTCACATCACGGTTTTACAAGTACAAAGTGGATGGCCTTCGTTTTTGTGCATAGTTCCCATCGCGTTTATGCTGCGGAGCTAAGCACACACCCAGTGAGAAGGGTGCTGGATGCCACACTGATACCACATAATGGTAGAACCTGATAAATGCTGACAGCGTCGATCAAGAGGCTGTCCCACAGAACTCAGATTGGAGGGCATCTCGCCGTAAGCCCATGCGGCAGCGAGGCCCTGTGTGGAATGTGCACATGTTCCCGTAGGGGCTGGCCTGCCTGCCCACCTATATGCCTGCTGGATTGTTTCACAAGCCAATGAGTGAAGTCCAGTCTTGGAGACTATCTGCCTAAGACAGTTAGGCCCATTTACTCTGCTTCACCACCCTGCTTAGGAGGGTGGGAAGGGTGAAAATCAATAGACTGACTGGCTCATCAGGCCGTAGGGCAAAATGCAGGGATTGATGGCGACAACACCTAAGCATTGCCATGTAGGAAGAGGCAGCACCCCTCACTGACAGGGACATTCTTGTGGCTGACACTGCTAACAGCAAGAATGCTGTCCTGTGAGAAGCCATTGCAGCCCAAGTCTCCACGGGCTTAATTGGCTCATGCCGTAAGGCAGACAATACCACTCCCCGAGGAGGGACCGCTGGCATATTGTGTGAGGGATGAACGGTATGAGGACCAACTGGGTGACTATTGTGTCGCCCTTGTGTGGGACAGCGGCCCGCCATGTTGCCAGATCCCTGGCCTAGCCACACGATTACCTCTGGATGAGGAGGGAGCTCAACCGGTCTCCAACACACAGAATTACACCCATGTGTTTAAACGGCCATGCCGTAATACAACCTTATGGTGGTTCTGCTCACCCCTGACAGTCTCGTCACATTCTGCTGTGTGAACAGCAGTGTGAATTCACTGGAACAACGTGGAACGTGTAAACTGACGCTGTCAACGATACGCCCACGTAGTGCATGACTGTAAATGACAGATAATGCACTGGCCGCATGTTCAGAAGGCACAAAGTGCACCATGATTGCTCCCAGCCCTAAGGGGCAGAGGCACAACCTGAGGGTGGCCCGACTCACTAGAGCAAGGGACAGAGTCCCTGCTTTGCCCTCTAACACATGCCGAGGAGCGCTGCGGACTGTGAGAGTTGACGCCTGCAAGGCCTCTTGTCGAGGTGCCGGCCTAGGTGCCCAAAGTGCTGCAGGTGCCTGGCCACGTTGTTGTGGCACTGCACCTCTGAGCGAGCACACACCATTCAGTTATCCAATTTAGGATGCAGAGGCCCTCCCGCCAAGGACTGCGTCCAATCGGGGGGCTAGACATATGCCGAATGGCAGGACACGGGACTCGAAGGTTCTGTCATCTAAGACAAGCCGGTCAGTGCGTCAGACCCGGGATCTGAGAATAAACATCCCCGGTCGAGCATGGCAAGCCAGTCGCCTTGGAGGATGGCCTGTAAGACCCTCAGCCCTTCCTTGCCAGGAGTGCTTTAAGCAGCACACCACTCCCCCGAAGACATAGTGGAACCCACCCAGGGGTCCACCTGAATTGTCTTCCAGGACAACCGCTGTCCCGAGAGACAGCGGGTGGGGTCTGGGGCCTTAACTGTCAGGACTGAGGGATGGGCTTAGCCCGCCAAGCACATTTTAGCCATACCCTGCCGGTTGGCCTGTAACCGGACCCGTAGGTCCCTGGAGCTGCCAAACCTGACTGGGGTTGCACAGCCTGAGGGGCGACCAAGGCAAGCTACTCATGGCCTTGCCGGAGCATTCCTGCACTGGCCTTTTGGCCAAACATGGCCGGTGGCTCAATAGGCAGCGTGGGGGAGCTTGTCCTCCTATCGCAGCTTGGCCTGGGGCTGCCACAGACGGCACCTCACCAAAGGGCATCAATAGCATTGCCTGCTGCCACTGCCTGGGAGCCTGAAAGCCAGTCGCTGCAGCTCCTCAATAATGTCCGGGCCCTAATGGTCACATAAGTGCCACATATAAGCCGGTGCTGAAGCAGTGACAGAATAACCCTGTGTTGACAAGCTGCGCCTAGATAGCCATAGTGCATTCTCGGGATGAGAAGGAGCTTACTTTGTGGTTTCGAACCGGTAACCGGATTATACCATGCAAGTTTACACCTATAGGTGCGTGAACGGCCTTGCCGTGATACACCGTACAGAGTATTCCGCCCGACAGCCGCGGCACACTTGAGTTGCCAAAATTGGCGAAACTACATCACGGACGCGTGAGCTGACACTGTCAGCAATACGCCGTATATACAGTAGTGTGCAAATGGCTGTGAATTCAGGGCTTGCTCCTGGCAGACTCAGCACGTCCTATACACTGTATAGTGCGCTACTACACCTGAACGTGGAGAGCTGACTGCCACGGCAGCCATACGCTCATCCTGTCTATGACAGAACCCACGGTTCGGAGGATGAGCTTGCTCCGTGGCGTCCCCCGTCGCACGGGTTCTACCACGCAGTCTACACCGGAGTGCGTGATCGGCTTTAGCCGCAATACACTCAAGTGAGCTCTCTCTCACGAGGCGAGGCAAAAACACGGCACTACAGATGCGGAAGTCGCCCCAGCGACAATACGCCTGTATAGTGCGTTTTAATGCTATAGCCTGGCCGGGCTGTTGTTTTGATTGATTGATTTACTAACAGTTTGCAGAATTACAGTACATTTCGAGTACAACTCAATACAAATACTGTTAACAGAGAGTGGACGATACCATAAAGCATTACACTTGTTTACAATAGGGCCCACCATCTTCAATTCATCAAAACATTTAGAGACGTACGAATATACACAACTATATTCACTGCGCACTCGCAGGTCCACTCCAGCCCACAGAATATGCAGCATGGATGCGTGAATTGACGCCATGCCAATAATACACCCGTATAGTGCGTTGTATTCCACTGCCTTTAAGGATTACCAGGCCACTGGTCCTGTCTGTGTCACTGCACTCAGATCGACAGACAGGCTACACCACAGGAGCGTAAACTGGCGCCCCGCCAGCAATACCCCTGTATAGTGTGTTATATGGCCGTCGGATCCCTTCATTCCTCCTAGCCTCAACTGGCAAGAGGAAGAAAATCATACAGGAGTCAGGATCTTCATGAGCTGCTATCGCATGACCAGGGAACCCACAGGTCACCCCCTAGTCATGGACATCCTCTGTGGGCATATGTGCCCCACACAGCCCCAGAGAAACCCCTGCTGTTTCCATTTAATTCAATACATATATACACTATTATTTTAATATGTTATATTAAATAAATACACATTTAACTGTTTAAACATGCTAAAAAAACAAAACAAAACGGGGAGTATAGTAATGTGCTTGAGAAGTGAGGGCACAAAATTTACCCTACGTGCAATTTACACTGCTGTCTCTCAGTCACATATTGATATTCATGTGTTGTTGTTTTTTTCTTTTTCCTCTTGGCAACATGTTTCATGTGGACCCCAAAAGACTAGCTGAATGCCATGGCCTCAGCTAATGGGGATCTTTCCAAATCGAAAAATAACTAAACAACAGCCAGCAGAATTTCTATAGTCTCTCTCTCTCTCTCTCTCTGGGGGAGGTTGCACCTGAATTTCCTAGCTGCACTGAGACACAGAGTGTTTGAGTTGGAGACAAACACTCTGCTCCAAACGTTTTGCATTATATAGTGTATATACGTATGCAAATTTCCACTATTTGGTCCACTAGAACAGGGAGTCCCCGCTCGATTTTCCAGGCAACAATTTACCCTACGATATATTACCGTGATGTCACCCACGGGGTTCCCCCCTGGAGACCAAACTTTGTTTGTTGTGAAATTAGCTCGTCCTGTCTATGACAGAACCCACGGTTCGGAGGATAAGCTTGCTCCGTGGCTTCCCCCGTCCATACGGGTTCTACCACGCAGTCTACACCAGAGTGCGTGAACGGCTTTAGCCGCAATACACCCCAGGGAGCTCTCTCTCACGAGGCGAAGCAAAAAAACACAGCACTAAAGACGCGGAAGCCGCCCCAGCGACAATACGCCTGTATACTATACAGTGTATAGTGTGCTGCGTTAAATGATAAGCCTATAGCGGGGCTGATGTTTCGCTGCGCCAAACGCAGGTCCACTCCAGCCCACGGAATATGCATCACGGATGCGTTAACTGACACCAAGCCAGTGATACAAACGTATAGTGCGATTATTCCACTGCTTTACAGGATTACAGAGCCAATGGTCCTGTCTGTGTCCCTGCCCACAGGTCGACAGACAGGCTACACCACAGGACGCGTAAACTAACACTATGTCAGCAATACGTCTGTAACGGTGTTTTGGCCGCTTACCCTGTTTAGTCAGATTACTTAATACTTACAAACGAGTATTTGAATGAGACAACCCCGAGAGGAGCGAATGTCACGCCGGCTCTCTATCCGCGACCTGCGGTGGGTCTAATCCGGTCTCAATTCCAACCCGTATTAAATTAAGTATTTTTTTTTTACAGAAAAAATAAAACAGAAACCAAAAATTCAAAAGAATCTGCTGTATATAGCTGTTAGCTTTTCTGCTGTCGAGACACCACGTGTGTCTGGTGACTGGTGGAGATCAAAAAAGCAGTGTAATCACGCACACCTGGGCCTTATATACCCGTGCGTGCCAGTACAACTGGTGTGTCTTAAAGAGATATCCACGTCACAAGTGAGGTGGGGACATTCCCCATACATATGAAATATGTTGGGTGGAGAGATAGTCTCTGATACGATAGAGAACACAAATGCAATGATTAGGACTGCATATATAGCAGGATAAAACATTGGAAACTAATTGTGTGAGGTAGGCCTACTATATACCTAGTTCAAGTCTCTGTCCCAGAGTGCAGGATCTAAATATCCTGGCGTCATGTGCCGACCCTGGCCACAGTGCCACAACATTGCTGATGATAAGGTCTCCATCACATATCATCTGAAACGGTAAAATAAGATGTGTTAAGTTAATTGAATGTATAGCCTATGTAGTTCATGTATATTTAACATGAACAATGAGTCATTCTTATACTTGAACATTGATGCTGTGGTACCACTTGCGAGTTACAAAATCCCCCTCATGGTCACCTGCAGGCTTTTTTATTTTAATGTGGGTGCAGTCTATAGCCCCAATGACATTTGGAAAGTCTGCAAAATTCAAATCAAATAAATAGTTAATTTCGAAAGTTACACATACACATCATTATACAAGAGTAGGCTCTCTGGAATTAAATTAATGTTACCGCCAATTTGGTAGAAGTCCTCCTTAATGATGTTGAGGTTTCTATATGGCCAGGGAAGGTGATGAAGTTATGTGCCAATTCCTTAAGGGCAAGGTAGACTCTGCGGATTGTCCTTCACACAGTGGCTTTGCTGAGCTTTTCTGCATCACCAACTGTGTACAGGAACGAACCGCTGGCAAAGAACCTCATAGCAATACACACCATCTGTGGCACTGTCAAGGCTTGGCTCCTTGCAGTTCGGTGAGAAATTCGGGGGGTGAGCAGTTTACAAATGTAACGTAGCCCGGTGTCCCCCGAAAATCTGTATCGCTCATATAACCTTTCATCATTGAAAGCAAAGGGGTCAGACCTGTCAAAAAACACCCTTTCCCTGCTCAGTGCCCTACGTAAGATCAGCGCCTCTTCGTCTTGAACATCCAGCAAAAAAAGGACATGCCATCCTGAAGCTCTAGAAGAATCAAGCCTACACAGGCTTTTATTTTACTCTCCTCGCTAACTTAATTGAAAACACCCTTGCAACCTTGTCAGCCATTTTTTTATAATATCAATAATTGATATAGCCTATTATCAAACATCTAACAATCTGTGTTATAACAGAGTAACAATGACATATCACATGAGTCATTCTGAAACAATTATGATTCATGGTCACACTTATTTCAGTAATATAATTACATTTATTATATCTTATTGTATTGATTTCATTTTATTTGAATGCAGTGTAATCAAAATGAGTCCATACAAGAACATAATGTGTTGAATTAACTGTGGAAAAAGTCATTGGTTTAAGATTGGAGTCATTGGATTTAGAGCCGTTTCACAAAACATGGCTTAATGATGAGTAAAGACATCAGGATTAGGTTAAACCTGGCTGTTAGCCTGGTCCGGAGCAGGCTAAGTCCAAAGCATTAGTTTCCATGGTAACTAATGTAGCATCACTTTCATGAAACCGAATCAAGCCTCAACATATCCAGGTTAACTGGTTAAGTTAATCTGGCAAGATCAACCAGCTTTCATGAAACCGGTTAAGCACTGATCCAGGATATATTAAGCCAGGATGTGTGTTAAAGCCCGGCTTAATCTCTAATCCAAGTTTCGTGGAACGGGCCCCTGGTCCATATAGGAGACCACAGTATGATTAGTGACCATAACATCAAACAGGTCATCTGGGCCCTCGTATAAATACCTGGGAGTGCAGATGGATGAGGACCTGTGTAACTGCTCCTAAACCATCTTCATCTGGTGCAGAAATAAGTCCCATCTGATATCACACGAGGGCTTTTTAGGACAACGTGAAAAACTGCAAAGAAATCACATATTTTTTAACCAGAATTAATTATAAACACATGAAATATGAATGTCCTTGTCAGTCAGTCATGCTGTCTTTTAAAATGTCCATGAATTGTCCATATTGACAAATGAAATGTCCACATGTCACAAACACAAACAAATAAGATACAATGACAATATAACTTTTACAGACACCAAACAAAACAACTGGGAACATACCGTATGCGCCTTCTGCACAGACTTTTAGGAGTTCAGTTAAGTTCTTGTTATTTTTTATATTATTTTCTTTCTTATCTTTTGTGGAGACTCTCTGACATGAAAGAGCTCCTCTGCTCTGTTTCTTCTGCCCAAACATGCCCAAAACCCAACAGGTGATTGAAATGAGGTGATTAGCTGCTTAGGTGAGCCTAATTCAACCTGCTGGTGCCCATGAAACAGATCACAAATGCAGAGCACAGTAGATGGCACTATCTCACCATACATACACCATACAAATGCCAAAATATACAGTTTGTTGCCCAAAAGAAAATACAATTTACAATATGCATTTCAGAAAAATAAGCAAAATTAAATATTACAGCATACCCATAACTGGGACAGCTACAACCTAAGCTGGCACACGCTGTTCTAAGATACTACACTTTCTCATATAAGACTTTAGGATTTTCGCAGTCAGTGTAAATATTATGTTGACCTTTTTCAGTGCTCGGAATACTGTATCTGAACCTTTGCATGTGTTGTACTGAGAGTACGAGCTAATGCCATCTGGTAGGAGGTATAGGCCTATGTGTATAATAGATTTAAACACGCATTTGTTTCCGCTGTCAATCGCACACCGCAACTTGCTAGGTTCAAGAGCATACATTTATTAATTTCTTAAGAGAGCGACGACCTTCCTCAGGCTAGCTGAGGAAGGTCGCAAGACCGAAACGTTGCTCTCTTAACCCATTTTGTGCGGGAACCCCTTTTGGTGTTAGCATCATGTCATGCTTTAGCTATTGAAAAATAGCAGATCTACAAGCTCATAGCGCGCCACCGAGTGGCGCGCTACGAGCTTGTAAGTCTGCTATTTTTGAAGAATCGTGAAAAGTGACATGAATGTGTTTGAGAACGACTGACATAGAAAAACAGCTTTTTCAAGAAAACAGTCAGGATTTAGAAGACATTTGCAGAATCGTTCCCAAGTCAAAATGGGTTAAGAAATAAATGCTCTTGAACGTAGCGAGAGGCGGTGTGCAGGTGTCCCTTCTTTCTCCTACATTGTATGCCTCGTCACCATCGCACCTGCTCCAAATTGCCTATAACGGGTGCATGCGGAAGTCATCTCTCTATAAGCGTGCCCCTGTCAATCAGAATGCTCAATCAGAGATTGCCGAATGCACTTTTTCATTGACTATAGTTGCACTTTATCAAGGGAATGTGTGCAATATCTCAGTTTTATTATGCTGGTGTGTTTCATGGTGTTTTTCTTTTTCCCATGTGAGTTGTGTATGTGTTATTTGTATGCAGCTGTGATCTGTCTCCAAGACAAATGTCTCCTTAGGGAGACAAATAATGAAGACAACCTTGACCTTGACGGGGGAGCCAAAGTTAAGACAGAGGAAGAGAGGAAAGAGATGGAGGTAAGAGCGATTAAGAGAGAAGTGACTGGCCGTGCAACAACACACTCATCAACCTATCCATCTTCTCTCTGGCTGTGATCGCATATAGACTGTAATGACAGCGCTGAAGTGCACAGTCAAATCCCAATGTTAATTTAACTCACGAGTATGATGATGGACCAAATGGACCCTAATGGGACCCTAAAATGGTCCCTAATGGTACCCTAAAATGGTCCCTAATGGTACCCTAAAATGGTCCCTAATGGGACCCTATAATGGTCCCTAATGGGTCCATTTGGTAACGTGCTATTGCTGTATACTAAACCTCGATCGCGACACCGGGCTTTCCACCTCGGAGGAAAGCCTGGTCTGTGTTTCTAAATCGCTGTGTGATCCGGTCTAGACCGGACGGTAGAATCTAAAAAGATAAGGAACAAGCCCTCCTCCACCCTTAAACCTGTATATAGCGCCTCTCAAAAATCTAATTTTGCTGTCAGAATCGACACCAAGCTCCAGTGACCATGAAGCTCAGCGGTATGGTTTCTCTGTGTAGGCCATCCTTGGACAAGCCCTCAGCGGTATGGTGTCTCTGTGTAGGCCATCCTTGGACGAGCCCTCAGTGGTATGGTGTCTCTGTGTAGGCCATCCTTGGACGAGCCCTCAGTGGTATGGTGTCTCTGTGTAGGCCATCCTTGGACGAGCCCTCAGCGGTATGGTTTCTCTGTGTAGGCCATCCTTGGACGAGCCCTCAGTGGTATGGTGTCTCTGTGTAGGCCATCCTTGGACGAGCCCTCCGGTGACCATGAAGCTCAGCGGTATGGTTTCTCCAGTGACCATGAAGCTCAGCTTCATGGTACTTAAGTAAAACAATTGAGTACTTTTTCTACCACTGGAGGTTTGGCACCCTCATGATTGATGTTGGTTCCCACAGAACAGGTCTGCTCCATGGCGTACATGTGTGTGTGTGCGTGCGTGTGTGTGTGTGTGTGTGTGTGTGTGTGTGTGTGTGTGTGTGTGTGTGTGTGTGTGTGTGTGTGTGTGTGTGTGTGTGTGTGTGTGTGTGTGTGTGTGTGTGACGTGTGTGTGTGTGTGTGTGTGTGTGTGTGTGTGTGTGTGTGTGTGTGTGTGTGTGTGTGTGTGTGTGTGTGTGTGTGTGTGTGTGTGAGACGTGTGTGGGTGTGTGTGTGAGGGTGTGTGTGTGTGTGTGTGTGTGTGTGTGTGTGTGTGACGTGTGTGTGTGTGTGTGTGTGTGTGTGTGTGTGTGTGTGTGTGTGTGTGTGACGTGTGTGTGTGTGTGTGTGTGTGTGTGTGTGTGTGACGTGTGTGTGTGTGTGTGTGTGTGTATGTGCGTGTGCGTGCGTGCATGCGTGTGTGTGTGTGTGTGTGTGGGCGCGTCTAGCTGCTGCTATAGTGACCACTTGACCAGCCAACCTCATTCTCCTGTAATGGATGCTGTACTTTCAGCCACCCGTGGTAACCGTGGTAACCTCCATGCTTGTGGTCAAACATTTCTGTTTCTGGTTGATAATCGTTGCTGTCGGGGGGAAACCTCATAACTCAATTTTTCTTTGGCATAAATCAGTGCTATTGAACACCCTTTACGTCTGTGTGTTGTTTCATAAATCAGTGCTATTGAACACCCTTTACGTCTGTGTGTTGTTTCATAAATCAGTGCTATTGAACACCCTTTACGTCTGTGTGTTGTTTCATAAATCAGTGCTATTGAACACCCTTTACGTCTGTGTGTTGTTTCATAAATCAGTGCTATTGAACACCCTTTACGTCTGTGTGTTGTTTCATAAATCAGTGCTATTGAACACCCTTTACGTCGTCTGTGTGTTGTTTCATAAATCAGTGCTATTGAACACCCTTTACGTCTGTGTGTTGTTCCATAAATCAGTGCTATTGATCACCCTTTACGTCTGTGTGTTGTTTCATAAATCAGTGCTATTGAACACCCTTACGTCTGTGTGTTGTTCCATAAATCAGTGCTATTGATCACCCTTTACGTCTGTGTGTTGTTTCATAAATCAGT
>NC_139702.1:14202843-14217843 GCF_964188405.1 Protomyctophum parallelum
GGAGAGGTTATGTTTGTGTAGGAAGGAAGGAAGGAAGGGAGAGAGAGATGGGAAAGGGAACAGAAGGAGAGATTGCAGGCACACTGTAAAATATTCTGTTAATTTACCCATTTATAACTCAGAGTTATAGTATACTAAGTTACTAATATAACCAGATTAAACCCTTTCGAGTGCATTTTGATTGAATGCTCTCTCAGTTGAATTGACAGTTTTACCATGGATGTTGCTGCAGGCCATGTGGCTTTGTTGACAATCTGAGCAGATCGAGACGTGATATAAGACTCAGCTAGAGTGCTAATATAATGAAACCCAAAGCCTGCACAGCAAGGACATTCACTCTGAATATCAACCATTAATAACTAATATAATGAAACCCAAAGCCTGCACAGCAAGGACATTCACTCTGAATATCAACCATTCATCTTGTTTAAGGAAACAAAGGGGCACGGTGGCACAGTTGGTAGTGCTGTCGCCTCACAGCTAGAAGGTCCTGGGTTCGATTCCCGCTGGGGACGCTGTGGGCACTGGCGGCGTGTTTCCTCCTCCGCGTCATCAGTGCCCATACCCGAGGCGGGGATTGGCGATAGGGCCTGTCTGTGTGGAGTTTGCATGTTCTCCCCGTGTCCCCTAGGGTAGATACCCTCACAAAAAACATGCCGTAATCCTGGTCTCTAAAACTACCTCCCCCTGGCCAGCCGGGGCGCCTGATGGAGGGGAAAGGAACTGGTCGGAATAACGTGTCCCTTCCACGTGCTACGTCCAACCAGGGAAATTCCCCTCTGTCAGGTGAAAAGAAGCAGCTTGGACTCCTCATGCATAGAAGGAGGCATGAGGTCAGTCCGCTGCCCCCCAGGTTGACAGAGGAAGTGTAGCGCCCAGGATTACATTAGATAATTGGCACTGGGTGAAAAAGAAAACTGGGTTACAAAATCGTGGGATAAAAAAAAAAGAAAAAAAAATAAACATCAGTTTTTCCTTCTCCAGTTTAAGTTATGGAAAACAGCCCTTAGTCACTGAACTAACTTACACTGTTGTGCTATCCTAGAAAAACAACAACCAAAACAACAACAATAAAACAACTACAACAAGCAGCAGCAAAACCACAAACCTGAAGCAAGAAGTCAAACAGTATTAGATTTTAAAATGACCTATTCTGGGGTGACAATGGATATACGTTTAATTAATAGCCCCTGGTTTTGGCTTTCGGCTGAATAATATTATTATACATGCAGGTACTAAAAGCCTAGGGGTATAATTGTGTCAGGCCAGCTATATAGCTTCTTTCTGCTAAATTAGATCATTATGCACCTTCAATCCATAATAATTGGCAATGCTGCCAACGGCCACCATGCACACAAGCAAGAGAGAGAGAGAGAACCTAACAGGTAGAGTTGAACGGGATGTAATTTGTATGGAGATGTCAACGTGGTCGTTGAGGCAGGTAGTGAAGTGGAAGTGGTCAAATCAAGCAGAGCACCACCGACGTTCTGTATACCAGGGAGGGTCATCGATCCCCATCCTTGAATATATGCTCTTATAGCCACAGAGCCTCATCTGAAAACATTTTGGGCCAGGAGTCAGCTGTGACCACGCAAGCAGGGCCGCTTTTTAGGATGGTGCGAACGGTGCCGTCGCACAGGGCCTCGCACCTGCGGCCTATGTGTGGCTACAGATGCTCTGCAGAGATGTTTTAACGTTGATGAATGATTTTGAAGATTTACAACATAATATGAAAAAGTATTTTCAGATTATGAAAATATTTTCATATTTTGTTGTATGTTAAAAATCTTAAAAACAATTAAAAACAAATCCACGTTTAATTTTAAATATATCTTAAAATATGATATAAAATAGCAATGCTGAAAAGAGTAGGCCTATATCTGATGTCTTGTTTAGTTATTCTTTTAAACAAGAGAACGCGAGCACTACTCCTCAGCTATATATAGTTAATAGTTCAGACTTGTCGGGGGCACAGCTCTACATCTGTTTTCATATTTGTATTTTTTCTTTTAATTATGTTAAAAATCATTCAAAAAAATTCCACGTTTCATTACAATATATCTTAAAATATGATGTAAAATAGCAATGGTCAAAAGAGTATCATATACACAGGCATCTGATGTCTTGTTTAGTTATTTTTGAAAACAAGAGAACGTGAGCAGTACTACTCCTCAGTTAACAGTTCATAGTTCAGTCTTGTCGGGGCACGGCTCTACATCTTACAAAGATCACTTATTCATCGCGCTCTCATTTATTGACGACCCTTGCTGCTGCCGCCGCCGCGGGTTCATCAATAAATAAGACATCCTAAAAAAGGGCTTTAAGTGAGTGCACTTGGTGATTAAAGCTCTCTTTAAAAGCTACTTGTTTTCTTTGCTCTTCAAACGCAGTACTTCACTGACCCAGCATGCAAGAAGTCCATCCTCTGCATCTGACCCGTGCATGCGTGTAGTCAAGTATGCAGGGCAGCCTGTAAAGCCCCCCCCCCCCCCACCCCGTGGGGACCATGTTGCTCCACCCCTATAAGTGCTGTGGTCATGGCTACAGGCAGGACTATGTCATTAACCCATTTAGACCTGCTGAGGATGATTCTACAAAATGTCTTCTAAATCTTATTTTTTCCTTCTGGAAAAACCTGTTTCTATGTCAGTGGTGCTCAAACTATTTCATGTCAAGGACCCCCAGAATTATCTGTATTTGGACGCCCATCAGGTTACCCCGCTAGAAGCAAATATTTGAGTTAAAAACGTTAGCTCTGAAATGATATACAGTATATTCAAAGATTTGCGCCACATTTAAGATTTTTCGAAAAATAGCAGATCTACAAGCTTGTAGCGCGGTGAAACTCATTCAGAGTCAGCACTCATGTAGGCTGTAGCTCATCTCACGTTGAAACACCTGGAGAGTAAGGTAGCATACACGCCAGATTACTTTTTATCGACTTCAGCTCGGCCTTTAATACTATACATCCAGACATTCTGTTTTCGTAAATCAGCTCAGTTAAATGTGAACCCCTTTATAATAAAATGGTACTTTTCTTTTCTCTCTAGTAGACCACAGAGGGTGAGATTTAACTCGTGTTCTCAGAGGAGACACTGTGTACTACAGCGGTGCCCCAAGGAACAGTCAGTTCCTCTTTTCTGTTTGTATACGGACGACTGTGTCAGCTCACATCCAAATCAGTTTGATATCACGTTTTCAGATGACACAGTCCGTGATACTTAGTCTGCTCAAGAGCGATAATAACATCCTCAGCCATACAGAAGTTTATAGAGTGGTGTGATCAGAAAATAAATGTAAACAAAACAGAGGAGGTCATAGTGGACCCCAGGGGCCTGTTTCCCGAATCTTGGATTAACTAATCCGCGATTTAGGCCAAAGCCAGGCTTTTTATATCCTGATCTTTACAGCCTGGTTTATTCCGTTCCACTAAAGCCAAGCGAGGCTCAGAATTGGCGGATTTGGCGAGCCGGGCTCAGCAAGCCTCGCTTACAAGTGCGTGCACGCATTCCTTGAAAAGCCATGATGCCGATCATAGATTTCTTGAGCCTGCCTGACCAATCATGACCGAGGAGAGCAAATCAGCAGGGAGAGCTGCGGCTTTCACCATTGAGGAGCAAGAAAATGTAATGATCTATTATGAGGAAGCCAAGGATATTATAAAAAATCACACACGTGTGAACTGAGTGGTGCAATTCCCCCCCCCCCCCCCTCTCTCTCTCTCTCACACAGCACTACCCCTCTCACTGTTTCTGGCGCCCCCTACTGCTATTATTAAGTCACATACTCATGCTCACTTATACAAACAGGTACACACACACACAGGTACACGGACATTGCTGCTTGTAGGTGACTAGGAGTGGTTGCACCACTCAAAAAAAAGGGAAACACAAGCGTGATTAACAAGGCGAGGGAGAGAACGTGGCAAACTATTGCCGACAGATTGAACGCGTAAGTTGTAAAGCATATTATATATATAGGCCTATAGTCGAAGTCCATAAATATATAATTCAGTGAACCTATAGCCCCGAGTTGTGGAGGGTCTATAGTTCCAAACGGGCTTAAACTTTAAGGGCACTTTCTCGAAATAGGGCACTGAGCGCATTTGTGCAACGCAAACGCCAAACTAATAGTGTGCTCCGGATTCGGTACGGTATGGAATTATATCCTACTAATCTACATGCTGTATTATGCGCCATGAAATGTTGACATTACATTAAGTCTGTCTGTCTATCTGTCTGCATGCACTTATAGTGTCACGATTGCATGGCATGGCAATACCGATTTTTCAGAATGTGTTATTCCATCATAATGTATTTGAGACTGAGTGGAAGGCACATAACCTACAGGCCTACAGCCGACATGGCTGTAGATAGATAGATTCTTTATTTCTGTGTCATGCACCAAAGGCGCCCAGCCCACATGGACTTACAGGACACACCATATCATTGCTTCAATATTGCATTGTGTAAAAGAAACATTTTTACACAAACAAAACATTCTGCCTCATTTCCCACGATTTGCAAAAAGTCTGCCAAAGCAAAAATACCCCTCCCAAAACAAAACTCCAGCTTCTCTTAGTCCTCCAACCAGAAAAAGCCAGCACAGATGGTTGTCATCTTACAAAACATAACTCTTCATATAAAGGGCAGTAAAACAAAAAATGAATTTCATTTTCAATTTCTTTCAAATCACACACTAGACACACTCTGTCCTCCTCAGGAGTACCAATGAATCTACCCGTTTCTAAAACTAATGGTAAGGTCCCATAATGCAGCTGTGCACAAAAAGATCTCTGACCTTTGGATATATTTTGTGTAACATAAGGATCAGGGCCATAATTATTTTTAATAAGACGATATGTTCTTAGTTTAGGTTTGTACCATAAATCAACAGCCCAACTCTCCTTATACCCAAGGAACATATAGTTCTGTATTTCATGAATATTACAGCGTAGTCTATTTAAATAAATAAATGATGAATTATTCTTAAAGAATAAAGACTTTACTTCATTAGTAATGGGTTGCATTTTGGGAAGTCATTCACTATTTAATTCATATGAACTTATTAATGTACAGCACAAACCAAAGAGGTGTAAGGAGAACATGGGAGCAGTGCAAAGTGAAACATAAGAATGTCTTACAGAATGGTAAGTGCCTGCAGTCCCAATATAAAATGTACAATTGAAGGATACTTATTCACTTATATGCTGCTCATTTTTATTATTATTTTTTAGCAATAAAAAAGAAAAATTATGTTTGTGGCACGGGCGGTGGCCCTTCCACACAAGAGTACACCCCAGCAGAGGACCTGGCCCTATCCTTAAATAAAGGCAGGCCTGTGGTGGAAGGGATCCAGGGGGTGGGGGGGGGACAGCCACAGACTCTGTGCCCCCCGAGCAGTCTACCTCTTTTGTAGCAGGTTGGTATATATATATACATTTGTTCAGTACCCTACTGCTGCACATGCAGAACATAATCAACACCATTCAGTGGTATTATGTGGACTGGCTGATGCAAAGGTCTGACATTATTGTCTTGCAGTGTCAGGAAGGGCCATGATACTTATTGAGCCTCCAGAAGGAGCCCCAGTGAGTATTTGAATGTAATGACATGCACCTGTCAATACCCTAAATTCCACTGTTCTATTGAATCTGCAGATTGAGGGATTTTCTGAAGAGGAGGATGGGGGGGGGGCAGATGAGGAGACTGTGTCGGTGGTGGAAGTATCATGTCAGATTGTCTATTATCTATTAAATAAATATATTTTTAGAAGTCAGTGATGTGGTTGTCATATAACATATAATTTCCTAAGTCCTAACAGGAGGAACGATACCTGCAGCCATAATTATGACAGCCAGCGGGCCAATGCAGTGAGTTGGCCTATATATATATAACTTAAGGACATTCACCTCCAATTCCTGCTGCATGCTGTACTAATTGATATGTGTTTAACAGACTTCACAGACTGTGAGGAATAGGAATTTATACGCCAAACACCTCAGGACGCAAATTGAACTGGGTGAGGTCAATATACAGTGGCGTGCACAGACATTTAGAGGGGCAGGTGCTCAACTGAAAAAAAGGGCACCTTGTGCAGCGCATTTTCGTATTTTCTCGTAGCGCGCCACTCGGTGGGGCGCTATGAGAAAATACGAGCTTGTAGGTCTGCTATTTTTTTTATCGAAAAACCACTGACATAGAAACATAGCTTTAGATTGTGGGGGACTAAATAATATAGTAGAAGCGTTTTAAGATTTGATCAATGTCACCATGGTCCACACACTACAAATTAAGAAAGAAAAAAAAAGTTTATTTTTTTATTTTTTTTAGAGCACATTGCCAAAAAGGGGTGCTCTAGCACCCCCTAGTGTCTATCTGTGCACGCCACTGGTACAGGAGGAAGAATATGAGGAAGTTGGACCTCGAAATTGAGGCAATGGAGACAGCAAGTATGGTCATCATTTCAATTCACACTGAAACCTTGACTGTAACACAATGTATTAATCATATTTTCTCCTCTGTCCTATATAGGATACAACAGCTGAATACAATAAAATGAATAAATGCATGTCATCTCTCTCAGTATACTATTTATTGGTGCAAATAAGGATAACATAAAGTATGCTTTAGGCCTATACTGAAAGGTTTGTGACATTCAAATACATAAAATAACAAAAAGGAAAAAGAAAACAGGCATGAAGAAGAGGGGGGGGGGGGGGGAATCATAGAAAATGATGATGTGCAATTGGTTCCCTGACAACGGTCCCCTCAGGGTTGTCAGGGTAATGGTGTGGGATGTCAGCCCAGTCCCTGTCCTCCACCACTGTGGGAACCCTCTCTTTCCTTATTCTGGCAATGTTGTGGAGGACAGAGCATGCTTATAAATATGTCACATGCCCTGTCCGGGGTGACTCTGAGGTGGGTGAGAGAATGAAACCGGCCCTTCAGCACCCCAAAGGTCATCTCAATTCGTGCCCTTGTTTTGGCGTGAGCATAATTATATCTCCGTTCTGTAGGGGTCTGAGGATTTGGGAATGGGGTCAGGAGGTAGAGTTCACAAGGATAGCCCTTATCTCCCTAGGAGGTAGCCTGGGAATTCACCCGAGAACACAAATGCAATAATTAGGACTGCATATATAGCAGGATAAAACGTTGGAAACTAATTGTGTGAGGTAGGCCTACTATATGCCTATATTGCCTAGTTCAGGATCAGAGTACAGGATCTAAATATCCTGGCGTCATGTGCCGACCCTGGCCACAGTGCCACAACATTGCTGATGATAAGGTCTGCATCACATATCATCTGAAACAGTAAAATAAGATGTGTTAAGTTAATTGAATGTATAGCCTATGTAATACATGTATATTTAACATGAACAATGAGTCATTCTTACTTGAACATTGATGCTGTGGTACCACTTGCGAGTTACAAAATCCCCCTCGTGGTCACCTGCAGGCTTTTTTATTTTAATGTGGGTGCAGTCTATAGCCCCAATGACATTTGGAAAGTCAAATGAAATAAATAGTTAATTTCGAAAGTTACACATACTCATTATACAAGAGTATCTGGAATTAAATTAATGTTACCGCCAATTTGGTAGAAGTCCTCCTTAATGATGTTGGGGTTTCTATGGCCAGGGAAGGTGATGAAGTTATGTGCCAATTCCTTAAGGGCAAGGTAGACTCTGCGGATTGTCCTTCACACAGTGGCTTTGCTGAGCTTTTCTGCATCACCAACTGTGTACAGGAACGAACCACTGGCAAAGAACATCATAGCAATACACACCATCTGTGGCACTGTCAAGGCTTGGCTCCTTGCAGCCCTGAAACATGACTGCCATGATGATTATCATGACAGTCATGCAGAAACTTAGCCCTGTTTCTTCATGACTCTCGTATGAATACGAGAGGCATGAACCATGGCTAGGCTCCTTGCAGTTCGGTGAGAAATTCGGGGGGTGAGCAGTTTACAAATGTAACGTAGCCCGTCCCCCGGAAATCTGTATCGCTCATAGATAGATAGATAGATTATTTATTTCTGTGTCATGCACCAAAGGCGCCCAGCCCACATGGACACACCATAACATTGCTTCAATAATGCATTGTGTAAAAAAAACATTTTTACACAAACAAAACATTCTGCCTCATTTCCCACGATTTGCATAAAAAGTCTGCCAAAGCAAAAATACCCCTCCCAAAACAAAACTCCAGCTTCTCATAGTCCTCCAACCAGAAAAAGCCAGCACAGATGGTTGTCATCTTACAAAACAATACATGTCTTAACTCTTCATATAAAGGGCAGTAAAACAAAAGATTAATTTCATTTTCAATTTCTTTCAAATCACACACTAGACACACTAGAATCTACCCGTTTCTAAAGCTAATGGTAAGGTCCCAGAATGCAGCTGTGCACAAAAAGATCTCTGACCTTTGGATATATTTTGTGTAACATAAGGATATAACCTTATATATATATAACCTTTCATCATTGAAAGCAAAGGGGTCAGACCTGTCAAAAAACACCCTTTCCCTTCTCAGTGCCCTACGTAAGATCAGCGCCTCTTCGTCTTCAACATCCAGCAAAAAAGGACATGCCATCCTGAAGCTCTAGAAGAATCAAGCCTACACAGGCTTTTATTTTACTCTCCTCGCTAACTTAATTGAAAACACCCTTGCAACCTTGTCAGCCATTTTTTTTATAATATATATAGCCTATTATCAAACATCTAACAATCTGTGTTATAACAGAGTAACAATGACATCACATGAGTCATTCTGAAACAATGATTCATGGTCACACTATTTCAGTAATACAATTACATTTATTATATCTTATTGTATTGATTTCATTTTATTTGAATGCAGTGTAATCAAAATGAGTCCATATAAGAACATAATGTGTTGAATTAACTGTGGAGGATTAGGTTAAACCTGGCTGTCAGCCTGGTCCGGAGCAGGCTAAATCCAAAGCATTAGTTTCCATGGTAACTTATGTAGCATCACTTTCATGAAACCGAATCAAGCCTCAACATATCCAGGTTAACTGGTTAAATTAATCTGGCAAGATCAACCAGCTTTCATGAAACCGGTTAAGCACTGATCCAGGATATATTAAACCAGGATATGTGTTAGCCCTCCAAGCAGAACCCAAATGCTACTGAAGTTTCTGACATTTGTTCGACCCAGTGCATTGGGTCCTGTTCCACGTCGTCCATGCCACCTGATTAAAACATTTACTGGCTCATGTTTACATGTTTACCGCCTCCCCGCGCTCTTTGACGATATTCTTCAGTATGAGGCTTTCTGAATATGTAAAGTATAAGTACCCATACATGCCGCTGCGAATATCTCCTGTGGCGCGGAAGCCGTTAAGTATTTTTAATATATGTTTGCCCGATTTGGAAGCTTGGATTCTTCTTTTCCTTCCTTGTTTATTGACACCTCATTGTAGCTACCGCCTATCTGGCTAGCTAGTGGCGCTATAGCTATGACACAGCAGATCAGAGGCAGGGACGTAGCCTCACAAGCCAACCGCACACCGGGAGGCGGTACAATAAACGGTAAACAAACAAGAAGAAATAAAGCGACCAAATCGGTCAAACAAAGATTAAAAATACTTAACGGCTTCCGCGCCACAGGAGATATTCGCAGCTGGATGTATAGCTACTTAAAGTTACCGAATTCAGAATAACTCAAGGAAAATAATGGCGTCACATGCCGCGGGTCCTATTTTAGAGAGAATCTCCACTTCCTTATATAGGAATTTCCATACAAAAATACAGTAGTGAGCAGGGACCCAACGTAAAACTCAACAAAAAATCAGAAAAGTTTTACGTAGGGTCCCGAAAGGGGCTAGATATGTGTTAAAGCCCGGCTTAATCTCTAATCCAAGTTTCGTGGAACGGGCCCCTGGTCCATATAGGAGACCACAGTATGATTAGTGACCATAACATCAAACAGGTCATCTGGGCCCTCGTATAAATACCTGGGAGTGCAGATGGATGAGGACCAGCTGTGTAACTGCTCCTAAACCATCTTCATCTGGTGCAGAAAGAAGTCCCAACTGATATCACACGAGGGCTTTTTATTTATCCCAAGCGACAACGTGAAAAACTGCAAAGAAATCACATATTCTTTAACCACAATTAATTATAAACACATGAAATATGAATGCCCTTGTCAGTCATTCATGCTGTCTTTTAAAATGTCCATGAATTGTCCATATTGACAAATGAAATGTCCACATGTCACAAACACAAACAAATAAGATACAATGACAATATAACTTTTACAGACACCAAACAAAACAACTGGGAACATACCGTATGCGCCTTCTGCACAGACTTTTAGGAGTTCAGTTAAAGTTCTTGTTCTTTTGTTTATATTATTTTCTTTCTTATCTTTTGTGGAGACTCTCTGACATGAAAGAGCTCCTCTCTTCACCTCTGCTCTGTTTGTTCTGCCCAAACATGCCCAAAACCCAACAGGTGATTGAAATGAGGTGATTATAGCTGCTTAGGTGAGCCTAATTCAACCTGCTGGTGCCCATGAAACAGATCACAAATGCAGAGCACAGTAGATGGCACTATCTCACCATACATACACCATACAAATACCAAAATATACAGTTTGTTGGCCAAAACAAAAATACAATTTACAATATGCATTTTCAGAAAAATAAGCCAAATTAAATATTACAGCATACCCATAACTGGGACAGCTACAACCTAAACTGGCACACGCTGTACTAAGATACTACACTTTCTCATATAAGACTTTAGGATTTTCGCAGTCAGTGTAAATATTATGTTGACCTTTTTCAGTGCTCGGAATACTGTATCTGAACCTTTGCATGTGTTGTACTGAGAGTACGAGCTAATGCCATCTGGTAGGAGGTATATGTGTATAATAGATTTAAACACGCATTTGTTTCCGCTGTCAATCGCACACCGCAACTTGCTAGGCTAGCTGAGGAAGATCGCAAGGCCGAAACGTTGCTCTCTTAACCCATTCTGACCGGGCACCCATTTTGGTGTCAGCATCATGTTATGCTTTAGCTATTGAAAAATAGCAGATCTACAAGCTCATATCGCGCCAGCGAGTGGCGCGATACGAGCTTGTAGGTCTGCTATTTTTGAAAAAACGAAGAACGACTGACATTTTTTTAAATCTGATCTCAGGTCAGAATGGGTTCATCAGACCCAGTGTGTGTCCAGTGGAAACCTCGTATGAATCTGATCCCAGGTCAGAATGGGTTAACCCATTTTGTGCGGGAACCCCTTTTGGTGTTAGCATCATGTCATGCTTTAGCTATTGAAAAATAGCAGATCTACAAGCTCATAGCACGCCACTCGAGCTTGTAAGTCTGCTATTTTTGAAGAATCGTGAAAAGTGACATGAATGTGTTTGAGAACGACTGACATAGAAAAACAGCTTTTTCAAGAAAACAGTCAGGATTTAGAAGACATTTGCAGAATCGTTCCCAAGTCAAAATGGGTTAAGAAATAAATGCTCTTGAACGTAGCGAGAGGCGGTGTGCGGGTGTCCCTTCTTTCTCCTACATTGTATGCCTCGTCACCATCGCACCTGCTCCAAATTGCCTATAACGGGTGCATGCGGAAGTCATCTCTCTATAAGCGTGCCCCTGTCAATCAAAATGCTCAATCAGAGATTGCCGAATGCACTTTTTCATTGACTATAGTTGCACTTTATCAAGGGAATGTGTGCAATATCTCAGTTTTATTATGTTGGTGTGTTTCATGGTGTTTTTCCT
Organism: Protomyctophum parallelum; assembly: GCF_964188405.1. Lineage (NCBI taxonomy): Eukaryota > Metazoa > Chordata > Actinopteri > Myctophiformes > Myctophidae > Protomyctophum > Protomyctophum parallelum. The sequence continues at coordinate 14,214,619 of NC_139702.1, forward strand.
TTTCTCATGTGAGTTGTGTATGTGTTATTTGTATGCAGCTGTGATCTGTCTCCAAGACAAATGTCTCCTTAGGGAGACAAATAATAAAGACAACCTTGACCTTGACGGGAGGCAGCCAAAGTTAAGACAGAGGAAGAGAGGAAAGAGATGGAGGTAAGAGGGATTAAGAGAGAAGTGACTGGCCGTGCAACAACACACTCATCAACCTATCCATCTTCTCTCTGGCTGTGATCGCATATAGACTGTAATGACAGCGCTGAAGTGCACAGTCAAATCCCAACGTTAATTTAACTCACGAGTATGATGATGGACCAAATGGACCCTAATGGCACCCTAAAATGGTCCCTATAATGGTACCCTAAAATGGTCCCTAATGGGACCCTGTAATGGTCCCTAATGGGTCCATTTGGTAACGTGCTATTGCTGTATACTAAACCTCGATCGCGACACCGGGCTTTCCACCTCGGAGGAAAGCCTGGTCTGTGTTTCTAAATCGCTGTGTGATCCGGTCTAGACCGGATGATAGAATCTAAAAAGAAAAGGAACAAGCCCTCCTCCACCCAGGTCTGTGTGTGTGTGTGTGTGTGTGTGTGTGTGTGTGTGTGTGTGTGTGTGTGTGTGTGTGTGTGTGTGTGTGTGTGTGTGTGTGTGTGTGTGTGTGTGTGTGTGTGTGTGTGTGTGTCCGTGCTCGGACAAACACAGGAAAGGGACACACATACATAGGGAGAGACACACATACATAGGGATGTATACTGTATAGAACTGCTATTTGAAACCGAGCGTAAAATCAGGCATTACGATATAAAAAATATTTTTGATGACTAAATCAACTGTAGATTTAGTAGACTAAAATCTATTGATATTTAGATGAGTAAAACTAACACTGAAACAATTCAGATGACTAAAGTATGACAACATTTTTATTCAAAAGACTATGAATAAAACAATAATCACACCCATGTGAAGTGAGGGGCGCTAATACTGTATATTAAAGTCTAACTCATGTTGCTATGATTAGGTGATGTAATGGTGATGTAAAACAAACGGTGTCAAAACAAACATTAAATTATCTTTATTGTTAATTAATGGCATTTAATGTTTGTCTCGGGGTCAAGAGGACGTACATTTTCCCTTCATTGTCAATGGCGTTTTTAAAACAAACTGTTGTATTGTACTAATTGTACACAAACATTAAACCTGTATATAGCGCCTCTCAAAAATCAAATTTTGCTGTCAGAATCGACACCAAGCTCCAGTGACCATGAAGCTCAGCGGTATGGTGTCTCTGTGTAGGCCATCCTTGGACGAGCCCTCAGTGGTATGGTGTCTCTGTGTAGGTCATCCTTGGACGAGCCCTCAGTGGTATGGTTTCTCTGTGTAGGCCATCCTTGGACGAGCCCTCAGTGGTATGGTGTCTCTGTGTAGGCCATCCTTGGACGAGCCCTCAGTGGTATGGTGTCTCTGTGTAGGCCATCCTTGGACGAGCCCTCAGTGGTATGGTGTCTCTGTGTAGGCCATCCTTGGACGAGCCCTCAGTGGTATGGTGTCTCTGTGTAGGCCATCCTTGGACGAGCCCTCAGCGGTATGGTTTCTCTGTGTAGGCCATCCTTGGACGAGCCCTCCGGTGACCATGAAGCTCAGCGGTATGGTTTCTCCAGTGACCATGAAGCTCAGCTTCATGGTACTTAAGTAAAACAATTGAGTACTTTTTCTACCACTGGAGGTTTGGCACCCTCATGATTGATGTTGGTTCCCACAGAACAGGTCTGCTCCATGGCGTACATGTGTGTGTGTGCGTGCGTGCGTGCGTGTGTGTGTGTGTGTGTGTGTGTGTGTGTGTGTGTGTGTGTGTGTGTGTGTGTGTGTGTGTGTGTGTGTGTGTGTGTGTGTGTGTGTGTGTGTGTGTGTGTGTGTGTGTGACGTGTGTGTGTGTGTGTGTGTGTGTGTGTGTGTGTGTGTGTGACTGTGTGTGTGTGTGTGTGTGTGTGTGTGTGTGTGTGTGTGTGTGTGTGTGTGTGTGTGTGACGTGTGTGTGTGTGTGTGTGTGTGTGTGTGTGTGTGTGTGTGTGTGTGTGTGTGTGTGTGTGTGTGTGTGTGTGTGTGTGTGTGTGTGTGTGTGGGCGCGTCTAGCTGCTGCTATAGTGACCACTTGACCAGCCAACCTCATTCTCCTGTAATGGATGCTGTACTTTCAGCCACCCGTGGTAACCTCCATGCTTGTTGTCAAACATTTCTGTTTCTGGTTGATAATCGTTGCTGTCGGGGGAAACCTCATAACTCAATTTCTCTTTGGCATAAATCAGTGCTATTGAACACCCTTTACGTCTGTGTGTTGTTTCATAAATCAGTGCTATTGAACACCCTTTACGTCGTCTGTGTGTTGTTTTATAAATCAGTGCTATTGAACACCCTTTACGTCTGTGTGTTGTTTCATAAATCAGTGCTATTGAACACCCTTTACGTCTGTGTGTTGTTTCATAAATCAGTGCTATTGAACACCCTTTACATCTGTGTGTTGTTTAGAAAATATTGAACCAATGGAAAGTAGTAAAAAGTGCTTTGGACAAAACCTCTTAACTCCATTTGGACCATCAAAATGTCTGCTAAAGCAACTAACTCCACCACCTCTCCCCCTCTCATGGAAGTATAATTAACAATACATAAACTAAAGTTATACAACACCAACTTTGATGGGGCTGTATTGCTTTGTTTTAAAAAATATAAGGTTTTCTTATAATTTCCTGAAAAATTAACATTTTGGAGTTATGAGGTTTCCTCCCGACAACAGTAGATGTTCTACTGCAGAAGTCCCCCCATCCAGGGACTTCTGCATGTCCTGGAAAGTTATCGCACGGTATTTCATCTGAGTGATGTGTGAGCGTGAGCACAAAATGTCGGTGGGTCATCGTCGGCCGACGGCTATATATTATATTTTGACTAGTCTGAACTATATACTCCACAAGTTTGGTTTGGTCTGGAACTGCCAGTAGGCTACAGGGTCCATCTTTCACAGTCATATTATAGGAGAACATATACTCACTATAGTTGAAGAGAGGCTGAGCTTACCCACCAGAGCTGTCATATTTTGTCATAACCTCCCTTCAGCCATCTTTTGGGGTCTTCAGCTATAGACGAAGGATCTGGTGTTAGTGGTGTATAATATGCTCTGAGCACTCGTGCAGTGCTCCGGTATTTTCCGCTTGGGAATGCTGCTACTGAATGTGC
>NC_139702.1:14222843-14492843 GCF_964188405.1 Protomyctophum parallelum
AGAGTGATACTGTGTAGGTCAGGGGTGAGAGTGAGACTGTGTAGGTCAGGGGTGAGAGTGATACTGTGTAGGTCAGGGGTGAGAGTGAGACTGTGTAGGTCAGGGGTGAGAGTGATACTGTGTAGGTCAGGGGTGAGAGTGATACTGTGTAGGTCAGGGGTGAGAGTGATACTGTGTAGGTCAGGGGTCAGAGGTCAGGGGTGCCCAGAAGGTAGATTGCGATCTAACAGTAGATCACAAAGGCTTTGCAGGTAGACCACATGACATGCCCCAAAATATATATATATCATTAAAAATATGTATATATTTTGCGATCTGCTATACTTGAATTAAGCTGACTTGATTGATTGACATCAAAAAGAGCCTGTCAGCTCAAACACACAATGCAATAATTTTCTTTCAATAGTTTGCACACAAACATAGCATTACAACGTCATGTACAATTTACAAATGACTACGAATTCCATTTTCCTCTCTCTATTTCCCATTCCAAGTGTGTTGTCTTATAGTATGTAAGGCCAGTGCTGCTGTTTTCTAACCTGACGCTGCCAGATCCAAGAAGCTTGCTACACAAATTTGTTTCACAGCTTATTGGGATCTGGGATCTCGGAAGCAAATTCGATAACGGGGCTGTTCCTTTTTTTCAAGATACTTGGTAGATGATTGGATGGGACCGTCTGTCTATCACCGTGTGGGCACAACCAATCATATTGACGTGTCTATATAGCTTCACATCCGGTTTCGCACATATCCCGCCCTTAGCTCACACTGATTGGTTCGGTACGGAACGGATCGGTGTTAGCTGAACTACCTGAGAGATCCCAGATGGAAGCTGTGTTGGGGAACATGGTTACCCAATACCGCCCCCATCTGGCAGAGTCAGGTTAGCTATTTTCAGCAATGGGATAATACTTTTTTGGGTGTGTATAGAATAGATCTTGTTGAGCTGGTCATTTTGAAAGTAGCTCTCAAGTGGAAAAGGTGTGGGCACCCCTGGTGTAGGTATACTAGGTGGGTGAGTGTCTGCCTACAGTGAAATGAAATCAAAATGGTTCCATAGTCTCTAGCAGTGCTGTTGTTGTGCAACTCAAGATGGTATTCCAATCCTGACAGAGAGAGGATAGCACTGCAGGTGTGTGTGTGTGTGTGTGTGTGTGTGTGTGTGTGTGTGTGTGTGTGTGTGTGTGTGTGTGTGTGTGTGTGTGTGTGTGTGTGTGTGTGTGTGTGTGTGTGTGTGTGTGTGTGTGTGTGTGTGTGTGCATGTGGATGTGTGTGTGTGTGTGTGTGCTTCATGGCGCGTGCCGGCGTGCATGTGGGTTTTGCGAGCCGTGATAGATTACTAGGTGATGAAAGTGTGCAGCCCTACTGTCTTTTTGTCAACCCCATGCAGCGGTAATTGCTGTTTTCACCAAGAATTACCAGAGAGATAGTGTGGCGCGTGTGGGTGGAGGGGAAACTTAACAGTGAGCACAGAGAGAGAGAGAGAGAGAGAGAGAGAGAGAGAGAGAGAGAGAGAGAGAAAACACAGGTCGCACCAAACAGACAAGTGTGAAAGCGAGAGACAAAATGCAAGTTCCATCACATCATACTTACACAACGAACAAGGCTAGAAATCAGGAATTAAAGTTTATATGTTTGCCATCGAAAGCACGCTTGATGCGCTGATGACACAACGCTGTGTGTGTGTGTGTGTGTGTGTGTGTGTGTGTGTGTGTGTGTGTATACTCACACATGTACAAAGTTCACTTCTCCCTTCTGTGGCTACGTAAATGTTACACTTTTAAATGTGTAATCACAGTTATCTTTTTGTGTATATACATCACCAGCACTCACATACACGCGCATGCATGCATATGTGCGCACGCACGCACGCACGCACAGACACACACACACACACACACACACACACACACACACGCGATGTGATCACAGAATTCTCTGGCAGGCTTGAAGGACAAACAAGCGTCAAACTGTGAGATTGGCAGGGGGACAGTCTAACAAGGCTATTATTATACACACACACACACACACACACGCACGCACGCACACACACACACACACACACACACACACACACACACACACACACAGTCACACACGTTGATAAAAGATGTGTCTATCCATTGACAACCTGTTGTGAACACATTTCGTCGTCCTGGCCTTTTACTCTCTCTTAAAATAGCAGACCTACAAGCTTGTAGTGTGGCGCGTGTGCTATGAGCTTGTAGATCTGCTATTTTCTCCCGGTCGATCCTGACGGCCTTTACTGCATGTCACCCCCAAATCTCCCTCCCCATCTCCCGTGAGCCTACTGTCCATCCCTCCATACAAAATATAAAATTAAAACAACAAGTTAAAAGGTTGAATCACTATATTCTGACAGTAATCATTGTTCAGTAACGGCTTCTTCTCCCATTGCGTGTACTGGGGTTTGTTGTCTGGTGGTTGGAAAGAAACTCGTCTAGTGAAGAAAGGTTCCGTGGTGCAAAAACAAAGTGCGATTAAAATGTGTTAATTATTTTAATCGTGTTATATTCTTTCTGTGATTAATCACTCTAATCTAAATGAATCGGTTAAGGTCCCAGTCCTAGTATTTACATAATGGTTTAGTTCAGTGTGATTGATCATCTTAGCAATAGAAAGGCTACTTATGTTCATGAAGCATAACATTGTTTCAATTCAACTAAAACATATTCGCAATCGAGTGAACCGAGATATTATGTTGTGTGTGATTGTTGGAGACAGCATTGGTTGCGACAGGTAAAATGCATTATTGTCACATTAATGCATTTTACCATGTGCAATGTGTAAGAATTTGACTGTATTTGTAGACAGTGCCACTTACAGTGATGTTTTTGGCAGCAAATCTTGATTTTAGTTAGTCATAGGCCCTCATTTATCAATTGAGTGTAACAATCTGCCCCAAATTCGAGTGTGGGTTTCGTAGTACACCCACGTCACCACGGCATTTATAAAGTGATCACAGACAGCTGATCCTTCCTTAATTTTGTTCTGACGTTAATAAATGTGACGGCTGAAATCTATCTGGCACGCCCTATATGAAATCAAGCCTCGCCCTCGTTTTTGCGACATGAACAACTGCAATATGACCTGGAGAAAAAAAACGCCACTTAATTCTTACTTGTGTTAGTTTTCCAAAGCACAAGTGGCACAGGTGGTTGGTGGGGTAATCTTTGCCAGCCTTTCTTGGGTTTCTGTGGGTTTCCTGGGGTGGACTTTGATCTGTTGACACACACATGAGTGACAATATTAGTTCAGTACCATTTTAATGGTTCTGGAGACGCACATAATGAAAAGATAACTCATTAAAAGTTATCTTTATTTTCTGGAAGAATACTGTTAGAAGACAACTAGACAAGGACTGCTCGGAGCATGGACCTTCAGCATGGGCTGAAGTCAGTTCTTTCTAATATCAAAGTCAGCGGCTCTGGAATTAAACCGTTGGAAATGCAAATGTCAGCTACCGTAGACACAGCGGCCCAGGCAAAGTCCAAATTAAACATGTTCCAAATCATAGTTTCAGATATAAAGTCTGTGAGCAGATATTCGTGTGTGTGTGTGTGTGTGTGTGTGTGTGTGTGTGTGTGTGTGTGTGTGTGTGTGTGTGTGTGTGTGTGTGTGTGTGTGTGTGTGTCCAGTCATCTGCTCTCTTTTCTCATTTGTATTTTTGTATTATTTCTCAGCAGCATCTGTAGCCTAACGAATGACTGTGACAAAAAGACAGAAAGAAGACAAACTCACTGCTCAGCTGCACAAAGCATTTCAAATGTACTAAAAAAGCAGTAGGGAGCACTAAACAACTAAACAACTAAACAACACACATTTCACATTTGTCGTTGCTGAAAAACACAGCAGATCATTATCATGCTCTGTCTGTGTGTGATGTTTTCACGTGCCAAATAATGGCCGAGACTCCCAGGCTCACGACGGACGTGTTGCGTCCGTCCGTGCCACACTGCTGTGAGCTTGTAGATCGGCTTATTTTCCGTTCCGTGACGCCACCTTTCGAATGACAAAAGTATGTAAAACGGGGTTTGTCTTCTTGCTCTGCCAGCCCTGAGCACACCGTGGCCAGAATCAGGAGGAAGGGCTAATGAAAAGGCTCCAGAGGGGGAGGCTACAGAGGTAAACCAGCACACTTTGTGGTGTGTTGTTTTTAAGAGCAATTAAGCATCTGCAGTGGTAACGATTACAGCCCAGCAGCCCAATTAGAGTAAGTGCGGAGAGGATCCACACACACACACACACACACACACACACACACACACACACACACACACACACACACACACACACACACACGCGTGTCGCGCGCACGTGCACGCGAGCGATCACTGATTTAAATAACCTCTTAAATGTAGTAGACCTAATATTAGCCAACAATATACTGTATATCAAATGTTATTCTATTTAGTTGCATAATGGGCAAACTTTAGCGTTAGTATAATACTAGTGTTTTTGTTTTTCTTATGCATTTAACCTTGCATCTCTGTAATTTAATTAGTTCATCATGAAGCCATCAGCCAGTGTGACTTCTTCAGACAACAGACTGACACCTACAGTAGGGGCGGCGGTGGCTCAGGGGTAGAGTGCCTGGATGGTAACCGTAAGGTTGCCAGTTCGAACCCGGGCTCCCCCAGACTTACTGTCGAAGTGTCCTTGAGCAAGACACTGAACCCGATGTGCTAGTTGGTGCCTTGCATGGTTTCCGCTGCCATCGGTGTATGAATGTGTGTGTGAATGGGTGAATGTAATGCACAATCTCTGTAAAGCGCCTTGGATAAAGGCGCTATATAAATGCACCATTTACCATTTACAGTAGACTACTTAGCAGGTCGAGACGACTAGACACAATGGACCTGGCCATCACCATTGATATTCATCCATATTCATCCATAGCTCTCTATGGAATCCTAGCCTGGCTAATAACAAAAACAGACCCAACACACACAAGTCCAAAGGACCGTTTTGTGAACAGAATTTTAGTGGCAAAGCTGATATGAACAGAATGGGGCTATGATGGCATTTCCACGAGGAGAAACACACGGTTATAACCATGAAGTTATAACAGGGAAGTATAACACGAAGTTACTTTTTCCAATTGCCCTGACGAACAAAGGACGGAATGGTTTAGCGATTAGTGTGTGTTAGCTTGTAGATCGTCTATTTTCAGCAAAGAGACGTGCTGTAGAGGGAGAAAGGGAGGGGACCAATATTATAGACCCCTTGGGGACCCCGGTCAATGCATTTTTATAATAGTGGTTATTCTTGCATATAATTACATCCATTAGGGGGGACAGGGCACAGAGACGGGACAAATGAAAATGACACATTTTCCAAAATAAATTCATAGATAATATACAAAAAATCTAATTCCATACATAAAATAATAATAAAAGAAGAAGTAGTGAAAATAGATGATCTGCAAGCTCACACTGATTTTCACTACTTTGGGTCTCGTGAGACATGTCTCTTTTGGGGTCTCAAGCTAAAAAGTTTGGGCATAATCTAATCTACTGAATATCAAACCACTTTTTAAAAGGTTGTTATTGTTATATACAACACCGGGCTATGGAGGGGAGATTCCTTGTATTGTAACCCAGAGCATCCTTTCACATGCTGATGCTGCAGACGATCTAAACAAAACGCCTGTGGTCTCAGAGACTACAGAGGACCATGCTTATGAATAACAAAGCTCAACAACAATGATCCACGCAGGGCGGAGCTCAGCTCCACACACACACACACAAACACACACACACACACACACACACACACACACACACACACACACACACTGAGCAGCAACTCATCACAGGTGATTTTGCATCAGGTTTGTTGTCAGAATCAACTTTATTGTCACAACACAGGTTTGCAGGTGTAAAGAAGTGATTGACTTTTATTTGTGCAAGCGTAGGTACTTAAAGCAGTGGCCCTGGCAACATTAGCCCTTGCTTTTGGGTTTGGGTTAAGTTTGTCATCTTGCACATTTGCCTAGATACGCTAGCTATGCAGTATGCACATTATACCTGCACAGTTAGATATGTACATATCGCCGTCGATATGGTGAGCACAGCTCCAAACCTCATATGTCCCGCTGCTACGTTTCTGGATACAAATTTAAAAAATAGCAATACAAATATCAGATCTACAAGCTCAAAACACGATGCATCGTAAGTTCGCAACATGTTTTGAGCTTGTTGATCGTGTTCGTCTATTTGTGCTACTTTTGTGTGACACTAGTATGACAAAGTAAGGTATTCATTTTCTGGGTAAAGAAGCGTTAAAAGTTGAAATAACAAGAGGTTTCTGTCCGACAGCAACGATATGCACATTAACTGCACTCTTCTGGAACCGATGAAACAACATCCTTGGTGATGATGTTTCTCACTGTATAGTAACTGCTTGTACTTGTGTTAGTGACAAATCAAACGTTCTGTATTAGTGTTGATTCACTTGAAGTCCTCCTCAGAGCAGGTACCTGATGCAGGGGACAGTCTCACAGCCCTCCTCAGAGCAGGTACCTGATGCAGGGGACAGTCTCACAGTCCTCCTCAGAGCAGGTACCTGATGCAGGGGACAGTCTCACAGTCCTCATCAGAGCAGGTACCTGATGCAGGGGACAGTGTCACAGTCCTCCTCAGAGCAGGTACCTGATGCAGGGGACAGTCTCACAGTCCTCATCAGAGCAGGTACCTGATGTAGGGGACAGTGTCACAGTCCTCCTCAGAGCAGGTACCTGATGCAGGGGACAGTGTCACAGTCCTCCTCAGAGCAGGTACCTGATGCAGGGGACAGTGTCACAGTCCTCATCAGAGCAGGTACCTGATGCAGGGGACAGTGTCACAGTCCTCCTCAGAGCAGGTACCTGATGCAGGGGACAGTCTCACAGTCCTCCTCAGAGCAGGTACCTGATGCAGGGGACAGTCTCACAGTCCTCATCAGAGCAGGTACCTGATGCAGGGGACAGTGTCACAGTCCTCATCAGAGCAGGTACCTGATGCAGGGGACAGTGTCACAGTCCTCCTCAGAGCAGGTACCTGATTCAGGGGACAGTGTCACAGTCCTCATCAGAGCAGGTACCTGATGCAGGGGACAGTGTCACAGTCCTCCTCAGAGCAGGTACCTGATTCAGGGGACAGTCTCACAGTCCTCATCAGAGCAGGTACCTGATGCAGGGGACAGTGTCACAGTCCTCATCAGAGCAGGTACCTGATTCAGGGGACAGTCTCACAGTCCTCATCAGAGCAGGTACCTGATGCAGGGGACAGTGTCACAGTCCTCATCAGAGCAGGTACCTGATGCAGGGGACAGTCTCACAGTCCTCATCAGAGCAGGTACCTGATGCAGGGGACAGTGTCACAGTCCTCATCAGAGCAGGTACCTGATGCAGGGGACAGTCTCACAGTCCTTGTCCTCAGCAAAAGAGGGGACCAGTTCCAGCATGTGCTTGTGATGAGGAATCTCTGCCTTGGTCACCAGCTTCACCACATCAGACACACTGGCAAGACACACACACCAAGGAATGCATGACTCCTGTGCTGTCCTATAGCTAGGATCTTCAGAGATGTATTATGACAAGGCATCGCGAGCGATCACTGATTGAAATAACCTCTTAAATGTAGTAGACCTAATATCAGCCAACAATATACTGTATAATATATATAAACTTTATAGCGTTAGTATAATACTAGTGTTTGTGTTTTTCTTATGCATTTAACCTTGCATCTCTGTAATTCAATTAGTTCATCATGAAGCCATCAGCCAGTGTGACTTCTTCTGACAACATCTGACTGACACCTACAGTAGACTACTTAGCAGGTCGAGACGACTAGACACAATGGACCTGGCCATCACCATTGATATTCATCCGAGCTCAGTCATTCCAATTGTTTCAAGCTGTGACACATGTTTTGTTAGCGAGGTGCGAAAACTGTGAATGGCTGTGCGGGCTTGCGTACGTTGAACTACCAGGGCGGCACCCTGGGCAGCCCTACTGTCAGCTCCCCCCTGCTCCACTCTCCCACTCTTAGCTGCACTAATTACCGGTATGCATTATGTCTTTTCAGTTTTATATTTTCACTATATTTCCTATAACTCTCAAATATCAAGTTTCCAGTGTTCCACATTGGGTGTGCTTTGGATAAGATAAACCATTGGATAAGCTTTCATTTCTGTGTCTCAACTGTCCTCAGGTTTCCACATTTGAAGTCAAAAAAGGATACATTGAATTGCATCTAATAACCTTTCTCTGTATATCATACTGTTTTACATATGTTTTATTTGTGCCTTCATTGAAAGAATGGACTCTAAGAGTTGAAACAACTTAGCAAAAGGCTTGGTCGCCTCTGGACTTTAAGCGGGTCTTCTTTGTGACCCTGACATTAAGCTGGCCCTCAGACCGCAGTGACCTAGGAGGAGTATAGACCTCAACAAGGTCAGACAGATAAAGAGGAGCCAGACCATTAATAGATTTACAGACAAATAAAATAATTTTAAAATCCACTCTGAAGCAGACAGGGAGCCAATGAAGGGAGGCCAAGACAGGTGTGATATGCTCACGTCTGCGAGTACCTGTGAGTAGACGTGGGGCCGAGTTCTGGACTAGCTGACGTAAGCCAACGTACAAAGCATTACAGTAGTCCAACTGCGTAGAAATGAAGGCATGGATAACCTGCTCAAAATCGCTAAAAGATAGCAAAGACTTGATTTTAGCCAGCAGCCTTAAACTGGAGCTGACTACCGCATTAAGCTGTTTATCAAGTTTAAGGGCATTGTCTAGTTTGACGCCAAGGTTAGAGACCACAGGTTTCACATATGGCTGCAGGGAACCTAGGTCAGTGGGAACGATACCAGGACCGACCGCTAGGTCCTGGTGTCGTTCTCAAAGGGCACCTACGGACGACTGCAATTCGAAACTGCCCCCCGTAAAATCGGAATCCCACCCCACCCCTTTTCCCCCTCACTGTATATGTTTATTTTCCCTTTTTTACCTCCTTTATGATAAATTCCTGTGTCTATTTGCACGTCTCTAAATGTTTTGATGAATTGAATTGGTGGACCCTCTTGTAGAGTGTAATTATTGGGTCGTCCACTCACAGTTTGTATTGAGTTGTGCTTGAAATGTACTGTAATTCTGCAAACTGTTAATACATATTTCAATCACATTTAGAAATACAGGAAAACTATAACCATTTAATATGCCCTCTTCTCTATTTTGTTTTATATACGGTAAGTAAATGTTTCATTTTGTCATTCTTGGTAAGTGAATAACATACTAAGAGCAGAAAACTATTCAATGCATTCTTTGTCATCAGTGGTCATCACTGCATGTCAATACATGGCCTGTCCGCTCAAAGAAAGGCAAGCAATCTGATTGGTCAGTATCTTCAGGAGGTAGCCGAGGGCGGCCCTTTAAAAGAGGATCTGGCAACAAATTCACGTCATTGTCATTTGGAAACTGTGGTGCAACGGACACACACATATTATAGTCAAGACATATTAAGGCTAAAGTGTCGCTGAATTTGTTTTCCGAGCAGGGATTGGTGGGAAGAAGAAGAAGAAACTATACAGATTGGTACTTTGGAGAGGGAGATTGTGAGAGAAAAGACATCACCTTGTCCAGGACCAAACCCTTACTCATTCTGAAGATAAAGGATTATTAAGACATCTTTTTGATCTTCAAAAGAAGAATTCTTATACTTCCATATTGACATCACTGCATAGTGACTTCCATGGCGCACTCCCAGGCTCACCACACCGACAGGACCATCACTGATCACAAGCTGAAGGAGGGCATGGTAGCGGTACTGAAATGTGTGGAGGCCATCTCCAAAGAACTAAACACGGTGAGCCCTATTTTCGGTTGTGCTGGCTGCATTATCGGGTCAGTGCTGAAACAATTAAGTGCAGGACGTTGAAGACTTCAGCACGCTGAAGGACGAGGTTATCGGTGCCCTCACTGCCCTTAATGATCTGCACAAGGAGACCATTGCCGCCGTGGCGCGTATCAAGGAGGAAACTGTATATAATCAGTACTTCGAAGTTGAGCAGCAACTGCGGGAGCTGTTCCGGGTGTACATGGAGATGCTGGAGGCACAGCCCAAACGGGACAAAACGAAAGACTTTTGATAAATACTATCAAACCAAGCAAGACCATCCCCTGCAATCCCTTTATGAAGGTGTAGCCAAGTCAGAGTGTAAAGTCTTTGGAGGACGAATCCTGGATGCGTACCTGAATAAATCAGGAGGGTCACGGATAGTCATGGAGAGTCTCATGAAGCGTCTCCATGCCCTCTTCTACATGGGCCTCATCACCCGCATGAGCTTCGCTGCTATCGAGGAAGAAGATGTGGAGGAGCTGGGCCAGACGTGGTCCACGCAGATGATGGAAGTGCTGACTGCGATGGACGTGACTCTGGAGAAGTGCATGAAATGAGGAAGAGGTGACATGATGATCTCACCTGTTGACATGGATGACGTGCAGAAAAAGATAAAGGAGTATGTCTGATTAAAAAACACTTACCGGTAACTACTTTCTCTTTAAAAATGTTTCAAAAATAGCTAAAATAGTTGATTTAGAAGCTCACAATGCATTATATATTTTCACAACTTTTGCACAAGACTGTTTCGTATGATTGAGTGCAGTACTTTCATCCGACGGATCATTGGTCCGAACGACAACCTACCTCCTCCCTCACCCTAACCCTAACCTCCCCTGGGGCAGACACCTAAACCTAACCGCAACCCTCTCCCGACCCGCAGCGCACCTCGGACGTATGCCCCGTCGGGCCTATGAGTTGTCGGACAAAAGGATGCCCCCCGTTTCGTATGACAAAACAGGCCAAGAAAAAAACTAAAAGTTTAAATATGGAGATATTAGGTTCCTGACTATGATGATATTGTTGTATATTTTGATATTATGTCTCTCAAAGTATGTCATAATTGAATACTTTTAACTCCAAAATCAGCCTAGGAGTTTACATAGAGAAGCTGAGTTACTGACACTCCCAAATGTGAGTCAGGATCAGAATTGCTTTTAACCTAAACAATGCTTTGTTTAGCTTCTGATAGAGAAAGACCAAGGGCCAGCCATCTTGCTTTAAGGTGAAGACCCATGTTGGAAGACCTTTGTTCTGGGGACAGGGCATTTTACATGCAAGTTGTCCACACACACACACATCCTATCAAAAAAGTAAGCCCCGTTTTTAGGTTCGAAATGTTCTTTTGTATTCGTTGATAATCAACAGTTATTTGTTGCAGTGTTAAATCCTAAAGTGGTAAAATAAAAGATACATGAGAAAATTAACACCAACAAGAAACTTGGACCAACTGAAGACACTCAGGCTGCCCTCATATGTGTTGTGTAAGTGTATAATGTGATCATGTGTTGTGTTATTATGTATACAAACAATAATAAAGTAGTGAAACCACATCAATCTGCTCAGATCGGTCTGTCTATCAAATAAATACAAACTAAAAATACAAAGAAATGTATCCGAAATGATAATTTTAAGGTCTTTTTTTTAGGTGTATATAATATTTTCTTTTAAATGTAATAGTCCTACATACTAGCAGTGACATAAGTAAATTAAAAACCTGTGTATTTTACAATATAGTAATGGCATTTACAATTTACAAATATGTACAAACAAAGTTACAAGCCCTCCTCCATGGCCTGTGTGTGTCTGTGGTCACTTGGTGGTGAACAAACGCTATTTTTGTGCTCGGAAACAGCCAGGGACACAGGGACAGACCCAGAGACACAGCCAGGGACACAGGGACAGACCCAGAGACACAGCCAGGGACACAGGGACAGACCCAGAGACACAGCCAGGGACACAGGGACAGACCCAGAGACACAGCCAGGGACACAGGGACAGACCCAGAGACACAGCCAGGGACACAGGGACAGACCCAGAGACACAGCCAGGGACACAGGGACAGACCCAGAGACACAGCCAGGGACACAGGGACAGACCCAGAGACACAGCCAGGGACACAGGGACAGACCCAGAGACACAGCCAGGGACACAGGGACAGACCCAGAGACACAGCCAGGGACACAGGGACAGACCCAGAGACACAACCAGGGACACAGGGACATACCCAGAGACACAGCCAGGGACACAGGGACAGACCCAGAGACACAGCCAGGGACACAGGGACAGACCCAGAGACACAGCCAGGGACACAGGGACAGACCCAGAGACACAGCCAGGGACACAGGGACAGACCCAGAGACACAGCCAGGGACACAGGGACAGACCCAGAGACACAGCCAGGGACACAGGGACAGACCCAGAGACACAGCCAGGGACACAGGGACAGACCCAGAGACACAGCCAGGGACACAGGGACAGACCCAGAGACACAGCCAGGGACACAGGGACAGACCCAGAGACACAGCCAGGGACACAGCGAGATGTAAAATCTGCTAGGCTACATGGGACAGTGTGGGGCTGTGGGCGGGGCAGATCTCTGTTGTTGAAGGTCATAAGGCCAAACTGAGGGGCGCAGTAGCAGTCTCAGGCCAAGGACTTAGCATGGTTGTACTTTGTAAAGGTGTGCCCTCACGGTTCAATTCGATTACGATTCACCATGATTCGATTTGTTTCAAGACCAAGATGCTGCTCCGATGCATCTCGATGCATCACACTTTTCTATAGTACTGCACAATATGGCACATTTTTCATCGCTCAATACAAGCAGTCAGATACTGAACATATTTTATTTAGAAACTTCCGTGTAACCAATCACTCTCCTGTCTCCTTGACACAATGTCTTAACATTAAATAAAATTAAATATATAAAGTACAGGCTGTAATCGATTCTGCCATGTTGCTGCATCGATGCAGAATTGTGCACGGCCAAATCGGCATTTCTGAATCCATTACTTTTTACAACTCTACTTGATTATGTGTGCCTGATTTAAAATCTTATCAGTAACAAATTGTTACAGAGTTTATCCACTAGATGGTGCTGTAGGACACAAGTTATTGGCCACCATGCAGTAAAATAACTGCCAGTCCCTTTCAGCCCCTTTTTAATCGTAACCTACATTAAAGGAGCACATGATTATGATTGATTGATTGATTGATTGATTGATTGATTGATTGACTGAACATATTTTATTCACAGTTTGTAGAATGGGTACAGTTCAAAAGAAAGTACAGGTCATTGGTCAATACAAAAACTGCTACTGCCAGGATATACTGTATCCAGGAAAAGCTCTAGGACATCAGGGGTCCTCCATTTTTAATTCATCAGAACATTTAACCTATAACCTATCTAGGCCAGTGCCGCGAAAATATGCTTTATCAGGGTTTCTGATGAAAGGGGACCCCTGTAAATCCACAGGCAGGTGGCCTGTGGATTTACATAAACCATCAACCCTATATATGCAAATCCTGCCTGTGATCTAGGCCCTAGGGTGCTACCACTGCCCACCAGTCTCTTTACAAATAGTGTTATGGATCTCTCTCTCTCTCTCTCTCTCTCTCTCTCTCTCTCTCTCTCTCTCTCTCTCTCTCTCTCTCTCTCTCTCTCTCTCTCTCTCTCACCTCCACACATCCATGTGCTGTGAGTGCTCTGTGCCCGTCAGCGCCATAGAGGGTCCCAGATCACTTCACAGCACACCTCAACGCAGGTGTTTCCCTGCAGCTCCCATCTCCATTTTTTTAACAAAAGGTCTCTCAACTGATTTTTGTAGTATTAGGTGTCCTAAATAACATACTAAAAGTTTACCAAAGTTTGACCACCCGGAATGTTTTTTTTTCTTCAAGATTTCAGTTCTTAAAATACCATTACTCCTCCATTATTCATCCTAGAAAATAAATGTTGGTGTCTAACCCTATGTTTTGGTTATCTAGGAATCCAATTAGCATATATAAATTATAGTCAAGCAATTACAAGTACAATGATATATTAAAGCAATTGGTTATAACTTGGTTATAACAGTGTAATAGGACATTCCCCTTTTCTATAATGCCGTACTGCCCAGTATTGGTGAATTCATCACATATACACAATTCACATTCTGTTGAAGCTTTCAGGAGATTTATTTTGATACCATAACAATAATTAATTATTACTGGGTGGTACTGTGACATTTGTAAAAGCATGGCTACCAAGTGATAGACTCATTAGACTGGGAATATTACACAAATCATGGAAGAAGTTTACATAGAAATGTCTGCACTATTTTGTTTGTAAAGGTGTCTGGCAATAATAATAATAACTAGAAAAAGTGCCCTTCTGGGCACAGGTCTCCACCAGGATAGGAATGTAGGACATTGCAGCTTGCCTTCATCTGGTGGTTGGATAAAAGGGCAACAAAAGTAAATTATCCACAGATCCGTGCAGTTAGAGGTAAAAACACTTTTCGGCCAGTTATAGCGCCACCTTGAGGCTGAGTTGAAATTGTTCATGTGGCATTTCGTCCTCGGCCTAGTGGGAATGTGCGTGCACAATTTCACGGAAATCACGCGATGTGTTCATGATTTGCAGCATTTTGTTTGAAACTGAGCACTCCTGTGAACTTTGGAAGCCAATCTTAACCAATCAGGATGGAGTCTGAGAAATCTGAAAGACCGGTTTTGTTGAATGGCTCTAGAGAGACTGTGTACCAATTTGCGCGATGTTTGGACAAAATCTGTAGGTGTACTGTGCAAAAACTTGTTTAGCACAAAGCGGCCTCCTGGTGGCGCTATAACAGGCCGTTCTGGAAAGTTTGGGGCAGAGGTTCATCGTTGGCATCCAGGGAGTGTGTGTGCAAAATGTGGCATCGACCGGGTTAACGGTGGCCGAGATTAGCTGCTCACGGACACACACACGGACACACGGACGGACGGACGGACGGACGGACGGAGTGCAAAACATACTCTCCCCCCATGCCTTCGGCCTGGTGGAGACAAAAATAAGTCCCCTAGGGTAGTGTGGGCTGGGACAAACATTGTGAAAATAGGCGATCTATAAAAGCTCACAACGCTGAGTGTCTTTACACCAAACACACTCAGTAGGACCAAATGGCCACATGTCTGGTCTATGGGGAAGATGGACTCCTCAGTGGGGATACAGTGGAGAGAAATGGCCCCTCATGGACCTAGAGCAGGGGTGTCAAACTGGTGATCCGCGGGCCGTCTTCTGCGGCCCGTTGCCTCAAGCAAAAAAATAATATATATATATATATATCGAACATGTACCTTCATCAGAGTGGAGAATATAAGTATGAATCAAGTTGAGCAAAGCCACTCTTCTCTGCCCCTCTCTCTAACAGACACAGTTAACGATCGCTTGTTAAGTGCCTGCCAGACAGACAATCAGATGAAATGAAGGCAGGTGTAGAGTAGAGTGTAGACTAGTGAACTGAACATGTTCTCTTTATATCAAGTACTTCATGCCAGCCCCTTATGAAACTACTTCTCCCCAAATCCAAATGGATTTCATTTTCCATCCTGAATGGCAGTAACTAGCATACAATGAGAACTGAGAAGATCTCCACAAAGGTTTACTCATCAAAACTGATTATAAAGGCATTTTCCCACTTTCCAGTTTTCTGACCTTTTATTCCACAACATATTCCTCAATTTCCACTGAGATTATGGGGTGAATGAATGTGGCCAGACCCATCTTCTCTTTCTGTCATAGTGACATTGTCCTGCATCAGATCATGTCCAAATCAGGTTCTCCAATCTCCAGTAGCCTCTTCAGTCTTTTTGAAGATCTTTTGAGTGGTGCAACCACTTACTCTCCCTTACGGAGCTATGTGTGTGGCTGGCTGGGTCTGAGCACTATGTGTGTGGCTGGCTGGCTGGGTCTGAGCACTATGTGTGTGGCTGGCAGGCTGGGTCTGAGCACTATGTGTGTGGCTTGCTGGCTGGCTGGCTGGGTCTGAGCATAGCATAGCATAGCATAGCATAGCATAGATAGATAGATAGATAGATAGATAGATAGATAGATAGATAGATAGATAGATAGATAGATAGATAGATAGATAGATAGATAGATAGATAGATAGATAGATAGATATTATAGCAGTGACTGACTGAGACATCGAGCGTGCGTCCACAACTGGTTGTGGCCCCCATCAAGTGACCTTTTGACCAATGCGGCCCTCGCCCCAAGTTGAGTTGGACACCCCTGCTCTACAGTATGTCTGTCTGTGGCCTACTAGTGCTGCTGGTGCCACAGCCCTGGAAGCTGAAGAAACAAAACAACAACAACTAAAATGTCTATCACGCACACAAACACAAAACAGACACACACACACACACACACACACACATACATAACAGACGTGCAGGCATACACACACGCACCCACACAAATGATGTAGTCCCCTCCACATTGTAGGTACACACCTAAAAGTGTACAAATATACACAATCCTCCCATCCATAGATGGGAGGATAAAACTAAATGGTGCATTTATATAGCATCTTTATCCAAGGCGCTTTACATAGATTGTTGCATTACATTCACCCATTCACACACACATTCACACACTGACGGCGGCGGAAACCATGCAAGGCACCAACCAGCATCATCATCAGGAGCAATTAGGGGTTCATTCAGTGTCTTGCTCAAGGACACTCCAACACTAACTCTGGGGGAGCCCGGCCCGGGTTCGAGCTGGCAACCTTGTGGTTTACCATCCGGTTACCATCCGGTTATAGCATCCGGCCACTCTACCTGGCCTGATCCACCGTCGCCACTAAAAGGTTTGGATGTGTGGGTATTTCTCCATCTTTCCTCATAGATAACTCTGTTATTGGTTTCAAGCATCAAAGAGAGAAAGATAACATCTAGAACAGAAACAATCCTTAAATCCATTCTCCTGAACTCACCTCTCAGAGAGACAGAGAGAGAGAGGCATATAGAGAGAGTGAGTTCAGGCACAGGCAGCTATTTTTCTGCACCTTGAAAACAAGATAAAGAACGTTATCAGTTGCACCAGCTGTCCTGCATAGCGGTAATTCTGTTGGGTGCCTACAGATACTGTACCAACACGCCAAGGTTAATCCTAAACATGAAACCTATACTCTCACTCACCAATAGGCACAGACCAACATGCTATAGTGCAGACCAACTACATGCACACACATTAAAAATCTGCCCTAACATCAGTGATCATAAACAGAACCACTAATAAAGTTGATCTTTCCTTTTTTCTTTTGTCTAAATCCTCTCTTACTAAGAGTGTCCTTCAGCATCATGTGTCTCGTAACAGTACATGCACTATGCAGATGTAGGTACAGTATAGGCAGGTGATAGACTGCCACCAAGAGGCCACATGAAGAAGTTCAGGTTTATTTATGCCAACATCATTGTCAGTATGCTGGACAGTGTTGTTTTTGGCAGCAAATTTCTATTTTAGTTTAGTCATAGTCTTTGGACTGAAACTTCATTTAGTTTTAGTCACATTTTAGTCACCTGAAATGTCTTAGTGTTAGTCTAGTTTTAGTCGACTAAATGTCATAAGATTTTAGTCGACTAAATCTACAGTTGATTTAGACTAAAATGTATTTTGTCTTGATGCCGTCGTAATGAGTGTTTTTACACTTGCTGAAAATAGCCGATCTACAAGCTTGTAGATCAGCTATTTTCAGCATGCAACCAAGTGTAAAATGACTTATACATACTGGATCTCTTCCACTGGATCTCGTCCACTAGTCCCTTCCTAACATTTTAGTCTAGTTTTTATTTGTCCACGAAATTGTCAGTATATTTAGTCTTAGTTTTAGTCATCGTAGCTTAGTTTTCATTTAGTTTCCATTTGTTTTTGTCAGAGAAAATAGGTAGTCGACGAACATTTTTCGTCTTAGTTTTAGTCGACGAAAACAACACTGATGCTGGACTTGCTGGTCTGGTATGTACGGTTCAGGACCGGTCACTAGGTCTGTACGTACTGTACCTACTGGAGGGAGGAGGGGGGACGGTTTGTACACAGTAATAAGTACACAACCTCTCTGTGGTCCAACTCATCTCAAATTGGGTTTAAATTGGGTGATCGTGGAGGCCAGGTCTAATGCAGCACTTAACTCAGTCTCCGTTTGTTCGCCCGGCACAGCTCACTCACTGGTTCTGTTCTGGTCTTGTAAGCCCAGCGGGTTGTGAGTTCAAGCCTTGTTTTATACCCCAGGCACTGGGGACTTAACTGGCACCACATTAATAGCACCAACTACTGCTGGGATATTGTAATAGTTTGAGTAATAGTCGTTTGAACACAATTCCATTTAGTTACTTTTAGTCATATTTTAGTCTAGACTTTAGTCTAGTTTTAGTTGACTAAATATCATAACATTTTAGTCGATTAAATCGACAGCTGATAACGTAGACTAAAATGTGTTTTGATGTGCATAAAATTACTTCTACTTCTACTGGATCTCTTCTCCACTAGTCCCCCCCCACCCCCTAACATTTTAGTCGATTTGCTATACAAATAAAGTTTTATTATTATAATGATTATTATTACTTAGAAGTGTCTATACTTGTACCGAGTCTGTGCGGTATTTGTACTTTGAGTATTTCCAATTTCCAACATTTGTATTTCTGTCCACTACATCTCAGAAGCAAATAATCCACTACATGTTTTTGAAAACTTTAGTTACTTTTTTAGATTGAAATGAGACATTCTACATAATCTGTACTTTTTAACTTTTGGTACTTTCAGTACATTTTGATGCCAATACTTTTGTACTGTTACTCAAGTACATTTAGAATTCCAGAGTTCTTCTTGTAACAGACTACTTCTACATTGCAGTATTGGTACTTTTAATTAAGTAAAACATTGTCTACCACTGCTAATAATCTCCCCCCCAGCCGAGAGAGATCCCCCTTTGGGCTAGTGGATAAAGATGTTCGGCTGTGGTGTCCCCTACTGCGCAGGCGATCAGAGTTAGAATCCTGGGCGTTACCTACATACATTAAATCCACAATATACATTCAATTTGCTATTTGTATATCCCCCCCCCCAACTCAAAAGCCCCGCTGGAGAGTATTTAAAGCTTTCCTGAAGAGATTGTCCAACAGAAAATGGCACAACCAACGCTTTTTTATGTGTTAATCTTTTTATTTATCAACTCATATTTATGTCAATACCAATTTTCATTATATTAGTGAGGGTCAACTGTGATGGTTCAACATTTCATGTTGTTTTTTTCACCGCATGGGGTAGGATAGACAGTAGTACATAATGAAAACAGTATTCAGATTTAATTTAAAGGTTTTTCATGTTGTTTCTTCACTGCATGGGGTAGATAAACAGTAGTAGGCTACATAATGAAAACAGTATTCAGATTTAATTTAAAGGTTTTTCACTGCATGGGGTAGATAAGACAGTAGTACATAATGAAAACAGTATTCAGATTAAATTTAAAGGTTTCATGACATTCATTTTTCATTTATTTAATTTTTTTGTTTTCAATTACTCAACTCCCTCAATAAGGGCCTTTCTCGGCCCCACCCTTCTCGCATTGTTTATATTGTGTTCAGTTTCCAAGATGGCCGCATCAGCACCAGGAGGGGGTGGGGCGGAATGCAGCCCTTACTGGGCTGCATTCATACATTCAAGACACCTGTCTTGCGTTAAGTCTTGTGTCTGTGTTTAATGGCCGCTCCAATGCATTTCCAATGGAAGCCCATATGGTTTGACCAAACATTTTGTTTGATGGGGGGATGGGGGGGGCAGAACACATCCATCAAAGCTGTGTTCAGACACAAGTCAGGTGTCAGACACAAGGCAAGTGCCCCAACCCGCTCACCTCCGCCCCACCCCCTCCTGGTGCTGCGGCCATCTTGGAAACTAAACACAATATAAACAATGGGAGAAGGGTGGGGCCGAGAAAGGCCCTCATTCCACCCACACAACCTGAACTTTGAACATTCAGTGGCATATTAGTTCCGACAGTCCGACAGCACGGGCGATTTGTAACCGGCAACACGCCATGTCGGGAGCGACGTCGGATTTGTGACATGTCCAGGGACGTGCACACATAGACATCAAAGGGGGGCTTCAGCCCCTGCCCTTTTACCCGTCTGTAAAACACCTGCCCTCTCCAGACCACGAATGCAGCATTTACTACACGGTGAAAGAAATGTCCTTTCCTTTTCATGCCACATGCCGGAAGGCAGCATTCAGGAGAATTGCTTTTTTCCCCGAAGTCTCCTGAACTTGAACACAGTATTTTGCGTTGAACAAATTTGTCTTGAAATCCATGTCGTTACACACACCTGCATCTCCTCTAGCTAAAGAGTGCTGGGTTGCGCTCCGAAAATAGCTGATCTACAAGCTCACAACGCAACGCGTTGTGAGCTTGTAGATCTGCTATTTCTGTCCAAAAGCACCCTCTTTTTTCAGTCTCTGCCTCTCTATAACACTCTGGGATATGTCAGATTTACACTGAGAGCCAGCTGGTCAGTGATTTACACTGAGAGCCACCTGGTCAGTGATTTACACTGAGAGCCACCTGGTCAGTGATTTACACTGAGAGCCACCTGGTCAGTGATCTCACTGAGAGCCACCTGGTCAGTGATTTACACTGAGAGCCACCTGGTCAGTGATTTACACTGAGAGCCAGCTGGTCAGTGATTTACACTGAGAGCCAGCTGGTCAGTGATCTCACTGAGAGCCAGCTGGTCAGTGATCTCACTGAGAGCCACCTGGTCAGTGATTTACACTGAGAGCCACCTGGTCAGTGATTTACACTGAGAGACACCTGGTCAGTGATTTACACTGAGAGCCACCTGGTCAGTGATTTACACTGAGAGCCAGCTGGTCAGTGATCTTTGATCAACAACACGCTTCCTTTCAAACTTTTTTAAGCACGGCAAACACTGAAAAACTACGCAATAATTTAAAATATTCACAGAATATATAATCAAAAGCCATTTGCTGACCAAAATCAGGATGCTGCTGCATCGTAATTTGATGCTGTGCAGTACACACTGTAGGTCACCCTGACCCCCTGACACCGGTTGGTTCCCAATGGGAACAAGTTCAGTTCTTTTCCACCGGTCGGTTCTCAATGGGAACCAGTTCAGTTCTTTTCCACCGGTTCGTTCCCAAACCGGTTCAGTTCTTTTTGGTTCTTAGTCCATGAGCCAGAGCTCCAAAATTGGTGGGAAAAACTAGACCTATGTATACGATCAATACAAGTACATTAATACATGATAACCCTAGTAGTAGCTTTTTCCATAATTTCTATTATTTTGCATTATTTTCCTGTCAAATGTAAAATTTGTAATACAATAGATCATTGTCTTCGTGTAAGTAATCAATTGGGGAAGTTTAATGGTGATAACAATCTAATATAGGTATAGTTTTGCCCACTCAATTCATAAGTAACGTTACAATTCTGGAGCTCTGGCTCCATTTTCGTCAGCACTAAACCCCTTATCCCTAAACTTCTTTGGCTTTTTTACTATTTTGCTAAACATTATTGAATAGTTAAAATGGCCAGTCTACAAGCTCACAACGTGTCAATGTAGATTGGCTAGTTGAACTATTCAAAAATGTTTTTCAAAATAGTAAAAAGAAAAAGGCAAAGAAGTTTAGGGATAAGGGGTTTAGTGCTGACGAAAATGGAGACCTAAGAACTAAAAAGAACTGAACCGGTTCCCATTGGGAACCAACCGGTGGAAAATAACTGAACCGGTTCCCATTGGGAACCAACCGGTGGAAAAAGCGGCCCCTGTGTTCTGAAACACCACAAACACTCGATGGGTTACACAGCATTCTGTAAACACATAATACACGTCGTTCCGTCATATAGAGTCATCAGAATAATCACGCTGTCACACAGGGGATATCGGAAGCAATCTGTGATGCAACACCACACCAACCACTCTATAAACACAAAGGGGAACATTATCGGTTCCTAATCTATAATTCATGTGCCCACGTCCAAAAAAGTCAATGTTCTGAATCAGACCTAATCGAATAGATCATCGCTATACGTCTATGTGGATCCTTTGGTGTCGCTTCAGGTTACACTTCTGCGTGAAGCGCTTCCCGCAGGCCAGGCAGCAGTAGGGTCTCTCCCCGGTGTGAACGCGCCGGTGGGCCTTGAGGTTACTCAGCTTGGTGAAGCTGCGGCCGCACAGC
Organism: Protomyctophum parallelum; assembly: GCF_964188405.1. Lineage (NCBI taxonomy): Eukaryota > Metazoa > Chordata > Actinopteri > Myctophiformes > Myctophidae > Protomyctophum > Protomyctophum parallelum. The sequence continues at coordinate 14,244,969 of NC_139702.1, forward strand.
GAGCAGCAGAAGGGCCTCTCCCCGGTGTGCGTCTGCACGTGGGCCTTGAGGTTGCTGGGGTGCGGGAAGCACTTGCCGCACTGGCCGCAGCGCAGCAGGTGATGCGAGTGAGAGGAGCCCGAGGAGTGCGTGGTGCCGCCACCGAGGAGGAGGTTCTGGGAGTTCAGCGCGGACTGCTGGTGGTGGGTCTTGATGCTGACCCACGGTATGCTGGACGCCCGCGTGAGACCCAGGGAGCGCTTGTTGGGCTCGTTCTGGGCTCTCTGGAAGGACAGGAGCGGAGGAGGAGGAGGAGCCCCTTTGGACGCCGTGGGAGTTCTGTGATGGAGGTTCAGGTTGGCGTCGGAAGGCCTTCTCATGCTGTTGGAGGCCAGCGAGTGAGTAGTGGGCTTTCTCACGGTTTGGTGGTGGTGGTGGTGGTGTGGCGCGGTGGCTTTCAGCATCGTACTCGAACCCACTTTGGAATGCAGTTTGGTTCCGTCCTTCACCGTGGGGGGTTTGTGGGAAACGTTGCCCTGCTTGTGAACGTCGGCTCCTCCGCCCGCGTACTGGTTTACCGCAAACGAAGAAGGAGGCGCCAGCGACAGTCCTGGCCTCATCATCATCATCATCTCCTCCTCCTCCTCACCTTCGTCGGAATTCACCATAATCTCCTCCTTGATCACCACAGTTCCCACCCCGTCGGCAAACTGTTGTCTCGCCCTAGGAGGATCCGAGGATGAAATGATGTGATCTCTACCCACTCGGACCGATAACACGGGCGTCTGTTTAGGGGCGACGGCTCTGGCCACGGCCGTTTCACAGTTAGTACTAGTACGCATTACGTGAGCGCTGTGGTTCAGGGAGGGCAGGCCGGTCGGACTCGGAGTCAAAGACGTGACTCGCGTGGAGTCCATGTCGAAGGGAGAGATGATGTCCGAGGGCTCCGTGACCATGCACGCGTACAGAGTGCGTGCTTCGTCGCGGTCCTCCCCTGTGCGCGTGTGCATAACGGGGTGTGTGTGCGGGTCCTCCTGTCTAATGATGGTTCTCAACAGCTCCTCGTCCTCGCTGATGCTGCTCCGCTGCGTCTGTTCCGGTCGGTGTTGTGCGTCGGTCCACTCGCTCATGCCGTGGGCCTCGCTCATGCCGTGGGCCTCGCTCATGCCGTGGGCCTCGCTGCTCATGCCGTGGGACTCCAGCGATCCAACTCCATCTGTAGAATCAACGAAAAGATCGTGCTCCATATTAACGAAAGAAAAAAAAGTACTCACAAGTAAAAGTATCAATACTGCAATGTAGAAATGCTCTGTTGCAAGTAAAAAAAAAGTCCGGAATTCAAAAATGTACTTGATTAAAAGTATCGGCATCAAAATGTACAAAAAGTAAAAGTGGTCATTGTACAGAATGTCCCATTTCAAATGTATAAAAGTCTTTTGAAAATAGCCGATCTACAAGCTCACAATGCTTGTAGATCGGCTATGGCCAAAATGTACGTGTATGTTTTGTAATAATAATCAAGGCAATACCGATGCCTTGACTTTGAAAATGATACTGAAGAACTTTTTATTTCCTTTTAACTCAATTTGAAGGGAGTTACAGTAAATGTTCTACAGTCTTACAATGAGCTTTTTTTTAGGACTAATTAGATGAATAGTAAGGTAGTATTTTATTATTGTGATTGTTTACTGAAATGTATAGTTTTGCTGTATAATTAACATTACCACTATTGAAATTTGAATGTTATTGCCGGTCTACTATAGTTTATTAAAAAGGACCATACCGTCACTACAGAAGTCAAATTAATTTGTAGACTGTAAACTTGCTTGAGATGGCTAATATAACACTCAATATAACCGTAGTTATTTAAATTCTTTTGCATTTTAAAATAGTCTTAATCAGCAAAATTCTAACCAAAATTCTAACCATCAGCTCCCAGTACTTACCGCACGACTTTCCCAAGCCGTGCTACTCATCGTTGGCAGAGCCTGGGATTTGAACACAGAACCTTGTGATCCAAAGGTTCTACCAAACTGAGCTACCCGGACACTAAACAACAGGATGAGCCAAAAAGACCACTACACTCACTGATATTACACAGTAGGGCTTTAATACCTAGGGAGAAAATGTAAGACAAAAACATTTAAAAATAAAGCCATTAACAGGAAAACAGTCTATTTTAACAGTTTATTTATTATTTATACAATATAGCCAAAGGTGTCATATTTCAATGAAACACATGGTCACATCATGTTAACAGCCCGGCCATCACAAAACACAAAAATGGATTAGGATTGTAGTTGTTAATCATACATTTACAGTAACTATACACTTCACGGGATGGCACTCAAAATTGGACCAAGAAAGCCAGTGTATTGAATGACAACAAGCTGAAATGCCAGTACTCTCATCGACCGTGCATAAAACAAAAAGCATTTACTGTATTCACTGTCATCTTTTTTTTGTGCAAACATGCAACGTGTCTGGACTGTCATTATCATGGTGAACTTACAGTACACTGTATGCCTATGCCAGTTGTAAGTTTTTATCTAATACATGAAACCACTCACATCAGCCTGAAGATGAAGAAAGCCATCATCATAATCAAGATGGCTGCAGCCTCTTCGTGGACTTGTCCATCTTCCTCCTCCATGAGTCGGAAATCGTTTGGAGAACTTCTGGCGTGCATTTTGTTTGCTCTCCAAACACAAAAAATGTCGTTGGAGCGATGTGTGTTGAAGGAGGGGCGGAATAAGTTAGACTGGGAGAGGAAGTACACCGGAAGAGTGGAAGGCACGCTATACGTCACACTGCCACTCAAGTGATTACTGGCCAATCACAGCGCATCTTTTCCGGGACTTATCAGACCCCAACATGCGCTCTGTGGTGCAACGCTCATGCTTCCGCGGTGCTTCGCAAGGAATCTGGGGAAAGTTTTGCCCTCCCTTGAGCACATACGCTCCAGAGCGTCTACGTTTATATGTCTATGTCCAAACATATGCCAGTAACGTTCCTCAAAGTGTGGACAGATTCTACAAGGTGCATCTTTCTGTGAAGGGGCATGGCCCATTTTTCTTCAAGGTCATCCATCACTTCCCATGAGGGGGATTTGGAGTTGCTGCAAAGTGCATGTCACCTTCGTGAAATCGTCCACAATGGCTTTATAATAAACTCCGTTCCTCTAAAGTGGACATATTCACCATTTCTGCCCCCATTATTTTGCTCCAAGTATTCCCTCCCGTAGCTCTTCTCTTCACACAGCAGTAGCGGTCCATTCTGTCTGAAGTCAATTTGGCACCATTTCCATCAGTGAACTTTCCGAGCCCTGCAAGTGTATTGTAGTGGCGGGTATTGCCTGCAACCTCACGATAAGTTATGAGGCCACGATACGACATATATATCGATATATCGATTATATTGTACGTTGATTCCAAATAAAGACCTTTAGGGCTGGGAATTGGCGACAACCACACGTTCGATACTACACGATACAGAGTCCTGATCTAGACTAGGTTTTTTTTTACCATTGCACTTTGCCTTTTAATCTGTTGCACTACTGTTATTTGTTGTTTTATTTGTTTTGTTTTTATTGCACCGTGGATGAGAGGGAAACAAAATGTCATCCCTCTATATATCTGACATATATTGGTGTGATAAATAAAGAAACATTGAACCTTGAACCACCGATTGCCGATGTTTTGACAAATATATTGCCCGAACTTTTAATGTTTCCAAAACCATTTGAAAAACTTAGTGGATAACATTTAAACAAAAAGCAAGGAAAGAATATTAATGTTTTGATGGATAAATGCAAAAGATTTAATCACATATATCGTTAACTGTCAGACAGAAAACTGATTCAAAGCCGTGTCTCACACAGGATTTCCTGCCGTAACAATGGTACGATACGATTATCAGCAAGTAAAACAATATGACTATTTGACATATTGATTAATTGAACCCACCCCTATACACTAGTGTATTGTGGCGGTCGAGGTCCTTGTTTTAATCTGTGTAAAAAGTGAGTTAAATACTCATACCCACAGCCCACAATCTCCCCCTCATCTGGAGTCATCCGTCAGGTCAGCAAAGCTTCTGGAGGACTGCATCACTTTGTCTTGAGCCATCTTGGCACATTGCCTCCTGGTTGGATTCATGCAACGCTCGAGTCCCTCGTGCATGGAATCCAACACTAACTATTTGGACAAACTGTCCGCCCGGCCGTCCCCTGCAACTAGTGTCCTCTAGTGATAAATGGACAAAGCCTCAGGTTCACATTATGTCAACACATGAGCTCTGCCCTCCCAGAGTTCTGCTTTTGGGACATGATGTGGCAATAAAAGTATGATGATTCATAATACTGATCACTGATGCTGAAGATATTAACTATTGAAGCTTGTTCAGCAATTGCTCAATACCCAATAGTATCAAAGCAAGTTATTATTTTGTATGCTAGTGGTAGACCACTGTACTGTACTGTATGTGATGCTAGTGTTACTGACCATCGTGGCTAACAGCCCAGTCTCCGGCGTGCTCAGCGGAACAGGACGGCTCATTGGGTTCCTCCTCCTTCTTCACGTCCACCACTGGCCTCCCATCGTCTTGTTCCATCGTCTGTACAGCATAGAGTACAAAAATCATGACATTTGTGAATGTTGCGAGTTATTTTTTACTAATTTATTTTTGAGAATAAAAGGGTCCCACACACTCTCTTCACTTATAGAGCAGCAGTTTTATTCAGATGACAACGTTTCGGTCTAAACGAGCTTTATCAGAGATACCTGATGCAGTGAAGACAGTGTGTGGGACCCTTTTCTTCTCATGATTCGCATTTGGTTGCCGGCTCCTACGCACCTGTCCTTGTAGGTGTGCACAATGCCTTTTCTCTACCAATTTCTTTTTACAATTTAGGCATTTAGCTAGGGATGCTCCGGTCAGGTTTTTTGGGAACGATCCCGATTACCGATAGTTTTTTCTCATGATCGGCTGATATCGGCACAAGATATACGGATCTTGTGCGTAAGAGGCAAATTTGAATATTTCCAAAATTATTATATGTCAAAACCCACGTCAAAACTGTTCCTGTGTGTGGGGAGGAAGGGGAGAACGTTTAGGCCTGTCACAAAGACGCAAAATGATATTATATAATACTATATATCTGATTGACATTTATACCACCCGATCACAGATAGGGTGGCCGATTATCGGAGCATTTCTACATTTAGCAGACGCTCTTAACCCATTCTGACCTGAGATCAGATTCTATAAACGTCTTCTACATCCTGACAGTTTTCTGATAAAGCTATGTTTCTATGTCAGTCGTTCTTCGAATTTTCAAAAATAGCAGACCTACAAGCTCGTATCGCGCTACTCGGTGGCGCGATATGAGCTTGTAGATCTGCTATTTTTCAATAGCTAAAGCACGACATGATGCTAACACCAAAATGGGTGCCCGTTCAGAATGGGTTAATCCAGAGCGATTTACAGTAAGCAAGAGCACCTGGGAATACATCAAATACATAGAAACAGTCATCAAGAATCAGAAGCAAGCTAAGAACCTAACATCCGTCTAACAGTGGAATCTATATAATGAAACTATGTGTATACACTATAGAGTGCTATGTATGTGCTAGTGCTATGTCTACAAAATGCTAATTCTATAATAATCAAAATTACAAAAGTCGAGCCTTTGCATACGCCTGTAAGGCCAATCGAGGCTAGGGCAAGTGCTACGGAAAGTGCTGTGGGCTAAGATTGAGTCTGAAGAGGTGGGTTTTCACTTTTCAGACTATTTTTGATCATATATTTTTGATAAATTATTTAAAATGTGTGACCAACCACTGATTCCCTCGCGGGGCTCAGAACGAGCACAGGCACGTCAGCGTCTTGCGTCAACTCCGCCATGACCTCCTGTCCATGGAGCCTTGTGCACAGCTCCATGGCGTCATCCTCTTGTTTCATGTCGCACCCCATCAAAACACCTATATAGGCAGGAAATTACAAAAGTAACATGATTAAATCTACAGAATCCACATGTATTTAAGCCATTCTGGACGGGAACCCCTTTTGTTATGCTTTAGCTATTGAAAAATAGCAGATCTACAAGCAGATCTACAAGCAGATCGTAGCGCGCCACCGAGTGGTGCGCTACGATCTGCTTGTAGATCTGCCATTTTTGGAAAATCGTGAGAATGTGGCGCAAATCTTTGAATTCTTCAGAGTGAACGTTTCTAACTCAAATCTTTGCTTCTGAGTGGGGTCCCTGGAACTACCTATTTTCAGATGGGGGTCTGCGGCCAAATACAGATACTGTACCGCACTGCAATGCTTGGAACGCCACGCCCCCCAATTTGCGTAAAATATAATAATGAATGGCATCACATGATGGCCATCTCTAGCCATCTGTCCATCATCTATTTATAAACTCTTAGATATAAAGCACGTTTAACGGATGGACGTTAGCACGCAGGCCTAACAATTATTGTAGCCTCGCGTAGCCAGCATTAATCTGCCTATGCAAATTGCCCCAGGCACAGTGGTATTAGGCTACGTGAGGCTATAACAATTGTGCTTTACTTACAGAAAGATCATTCATAACCTCCACAATCCACATAGAGGAGCTACCACATTGAATTAACTATGGGTTTGTCTTGTGCAATGAAAACTCAAGTCAGAACATTATTGTTCTGACATTGCGCATACAATCACTTGGGTATACCCCCTTGTAAAATGTTACTGACATTTTACATTTTACAAGGGACAGCCTCAAACAATTAAAATCTCCAAAGACCCCGGGACTACACAATGCGAGAGAGAGAGAGAGAGAGAGTTGTGTGAGAGTGAGGGTCACATCACATAGGCTATGCTGTATGAATGCATGCAACACACCATGTTGTTAATTTGTTTGTTCTTGAAGTGTGCTGCCTGTAGACACAGTGATTACGGTTTAATTTATTCATGAAAACTGAGCCAGGGCTAGGGGTCCTCTCAATAAGCTTCATGCTTCTCCCTGTACGCCATTTCGGCTTCCTGGACACTTCATTATGCCAGGTGGACTTGATGACTCGTATACCACCTGCATGGATGGACCTTTGTTTTTGGATTGTGCCTTGTTCTGAATTTCACTGTTATATTACATATTACACTGACATTTTTTTTGGTCCATGAATGCTAAAAATAACCTGAAGTGAAGTACGTATGCTGCTGCTGCTGCATCCTGCATTACGTGCACATTCAAAACAGGTGTACCATATGCACTATATGCAGGGCCGTTCAGTGACTTTCAACGAGCGCTTCCAAACTCCAACACTTCGAAAGATTTATCATGGCACAGAATTTCTTGACAGAAAGTAGCTCATAATAACATATCTACGGTGGATTTTTTTATCAAACGCTTTGCAGATAGAAATTCAAGTTTTCCTTACAGCTGCCATGTTGGAGAGTTTAACGCCATTTAACATAAGCAATCGGCTGTCAATGGAGGGTATTGCAACTCTAGAATCATCCGATATTGTATGTTTCTATGTCAGTCGTTCTCAAACATTTTCATGTCAAGGACCCCAAAAAAATATATGTAATTGGCCGCCGACCCCCCATCTGAAAATATGTTGTTCCAGAAGCAAAGATTTGAATTAAAAAAACGCTCGCTCTATATAAGCATGAGTCCCAAAGAGTAGTGTCTACTAGTATACACAATGCCTCGGTTTCAGCTAGAGCCAACTCCACAGAATACATTAACCCATTCTGACCTGAGATCAGATTCATACGAGGTTTCCACTGGACACACACTGGTCTGATTAAAACTAATTGGGGGAAAAGAGTTGGAGATTACCATCACTTAGTTCAGAGGAATGGGTAAATATGTGCAAAACACAAATTACGTCCACCAACTCAAGAATGTGGAGAGAATTATGTTGGAAGAACCTAATGAGATTCTTTATTACACCCAAAATTAAGTCAAGACAATTAAAAAAACAGAACAGCCATGCTGGAGACAGTGTGGCCACAAGGGGGGCGGGCCACGCTCATATATTCTGGACTTATTAGTATTCAGAAATACTGGCAGGATATCCACTCCACCTTGGAGACCATTCTGTGTTTTAAGATACCTCTGAATTGTTCCTTTTTATTGCTGGGAAACATCCCTGAAGAGTTTCTAATACATGATAAATATTTAATCAGGATCCTCTTAGCAACAAGTAAGAAAGCGATCACACGACACTGGTGCCAACAGGACCCACCAACGAAAAGAACAATGGATGGACATTAGGCTACTGAGGAACTGTATGTCATGGAAAAACTAACATTCATACGTAGACTACAAGAGGATAAGTTCTATAAAAAGTGGGAAAAGTGGGATCTCTTCTCTCTCAGCCTAATCGATAATTCAAGTGGATTTCAATGAATGTATTTTGTAATGTGAAAAATGCAGCCTTGTCTTTTGTTTTCTTGTCTTCTTTTTGTGCCTTTTTTTCTCGTAATGTTTGTTTTGTTGTATCAGTTTTTTTTCTTCAATAAAAATTAAGTGAAGGACGCTCGCTCTGAAAGAATGTATATATATATATATTCAAAGATTTGCAACACGTTAAAAAGAAATAGCAAAATAGCAGATCTACAAAAATAGCAGATCTACAAGCTCATAGCACGGCACTCGGTGCCGCGCTATGAGCTTGCAGATCTGCTATTTTTCAATAGCTAAAGCAGAACACAACACTTAAAACACCAAAAAGAGGTTCCCGTACATAATGGGTTAACAGTACAAAGTGAGGTTGATGAGGTCCTTTTAATTAGGCCGACCGGTCTCTTTGGGCCGATTCATACTCGTATTTTACCGCTGTTTCTGCGCTGTAGTGCCGAAATGATTTCGGCTCGTAGCACCGAAGAGCCGACTTTAGGACGGTACCCCCACCCCCCCGAACCTCAAATGACGTCACATTGTAGGCTCTACAGCGCCGAACCGACTTTTATTCGGCTCTAAAATAGGAGTATGAATCGGCCCTTTGCCTTCATTCATTCATTCTTACCAAACTGTAATAAATCCGCAGCGCTCTCCTCCTCCTCCTCCTCCTCCTCCTCTTCCTCACCGGTCCCATCGTCGCGGCACAGCGCCTTGCCACAGTCAACGCACCTCACGGGGGTCCCGGGCGACCCCGTGGTCTCCTCTGCTCCAGCAGCAGCAGCGGCAGCGTCACACAGCTTCTTCTCTGCCCACTGCAGCTGCCCCCGGAGCGACTCCACGTCCCGCGTCCGTCGCCTCACCTCCTCCACGAAGCCGTCCTCCACCAACCTGGGGCAGACAGTGGTGGAAGGGAACATTTCCTTTAGCCCATTCTGACCTGAGATCAGATTGTATAAATGTCTTCTACATCCTGACAGTTTTCTGAAGAAGCTATGTTTCTATGTCAGTCGTTCTTCGATCTTTCAAAAAATAGCAGACCTACTATGAGCTTGTAGATTGCGATGCGACGCATTGTGAGCTTGTAGATCTGCCATTTTCCAAAGACGTTTTATACATTTGAAAATGGGACATTCTGCATAATGAGAACGTTCTACTTTTGGTACTTTTAAGTACATTTTGATACCAATAGTTTTGTACTCTCACTGAAGAAAATAATTGCAGTATTGATACTTTTGCCTAAGTAAAACCTTTGAGTACTTATTTCCCCACCACCCGACCGACCTGTTGAGCTCACTCATGGCCGTCTTCACGAGCGTCTCCATGACGTCCGAGAGCTGGGCCTGGAAAATGACGATGAGGGTGTCCACGTCGGACATGACGGGAATGGGATGTGTGCAGTTTCTGCTCGTTAATGTCTTTGGGAATAAATAAAGTCCTTCAAAACAACGTTTAAATCGAGGTGTACGTGTAGGACTAGGACGTGTTCAATTCCAGTCCCTGTCGTCGTTTATATCGCAGATACAAGCCTTCGGAACTGCAGCAAGCTCGTCGGGTTATGTGGCTTCTTGCACGTCATTGCAACAGTGTGCGGTCCAACGCCTCCAGGCTCACAGAACATGGATGGTACTGAAGGCTTTAAAAGAAAAGAAAGAAGACTCATTTAATAAACGACGTTAAACTCACCGACATTGCAGCGTAGTAGGGAAAGCATGAATGCAGAGATTAAAATAGGGTGCATTTTGCATCCCAAAATGCAGTTTATAGTTAAGGGACGCAATAAAACAACAACCTCTGTATCCACGGGATGCACTACTGTACTACCGTACTGTTTTTTATATTCTAGTTTATTTTGCTAGCTTTAGTTTAAAGTTATAATAATAATTTCTTCTTCTGTTTTCTACATGAATAGTTTACCACATTATAACCATATGAAATTAAATGGGAGTTAAATGCTGCAATTTGTAAAAATGGCTCCTAACGTCGTTGAAGTGGGACTCATAAAATGTCCCTGTGACTCGTCTAAAAGACCATCCCTGCATCCTGGGACTCATTACATTGAAATCCTATTTACATCACTGTGAATGATCCTCTTTCAAAGTGCAAAGCGTTTTGTTTCATAACCCATTCTGACCTGAGATCAGATTAATACGAGGTTTCCGCTGGACACACACTGGACTGATTAACCCATTCTGACCTGAGATCAGATTCTAAAAATGTCAGTCGTTCTTCGATTTTTTTCAAAAATAGCAGACCTACAAGCTCGTATCGCGCCACTCGGTGGTGCGATATGAGCTTGTAGATCTGCTATTTTTAAATAGCTAAAGCACAACATGATGCTGACACCAAAATGGGTTCCTGTTCAGAATGGGATAAACATCCGCCGTAGACATGTTATGAGCCACTTTCTGTCAAGAAATTCTGAGACGGTGAATCTTAGGTGATTTCTAGGTGTTGGAATTTGGAAGCGCTCATCGTAAGTCACTGAAAGGCCCTGCGTACCACCTGTTTAGAATTTGCACATAATGCAGGAGGCAGCAGCACAACCCGTTATTAAAAACGAGTGCTTCCAAACTCCAACACTTATATATATATCAAAAAATATCCCGGCACGGAATGTCTTGACAATAAAGTAGCTCATAGCATGTCTACGGTGGATTTTTATTATGAAACAAAGCTTTTGCAGTTTGAAATTTTTGGTGTTTTAACTAAGCATTATGTTATGCTTTAGCTATTGAAAAATAGCAGATCTACAAGCTCATAGCGCGCCACCGAGTGGCGCGCTACGAGCTTGTAGGTCTGCTATTTTTGAAAAATCATGAAAATGCGGCACAAATCTTTAAATATATATTCTTTATAACCCCCCCCCAACATGTGCATATCTAGGGCACTAGCCCCTCCTATATTCAGCTATAGTGTAGATGTATGTCCTAAACACAAACATTAAATGCCATTGACAATGAATGGAGAATTTACATAATGTGTCTGAGCAAATAGACATGTTACATCATGATGATGTACGATGATAAGAGCGCCCCTCAGTTCACACAGGTGTAATTTTGTATTTGTATGTATTACTTTTTATGATGATTTGAATTTTGTTGTTATTTGTCCTGTCATGACTATGAATTGAATACCCAGGACTGATTGATTGATTTCATTGTTTTATTTCACAGTATGTAGAATGGGTACAATTCAAACGAAAGCACAAAAGAAAAATCAAAAACTACTACTTTGAGGACGAAAACATGACTTGTTTACATCACGGTCCTTCCATTTCAATTCATCAGAATTCACCTGAGTGGAAACAAGACAGCAAGGACTTATCCTTTTGGACTAAGTGTTTGACTGTACTGTTTACATTTCTGCCAATAAAGTAATAAATTAATCAATCAATCAATGCTATGGCCATCCTTAGCATTAGCAAGCTAACGTTAGCTTACCTATAGCTCCACTACTCCACCCTCTATGAAGGAAGACAGAACTCCTACGAGCTGAGAAAACAAACGTGATGTTTGCAGTATTATTGCGTTTGTGTTACTCACGACTATATAATGTTTTATCCACTAAATGTGTTATAATTTATGTCACATTGACCCGAGCCGCACGAGCTAAGCTAGCTCCCTGCTGGATTAGTTAGTTTGTTTCCATCGTGACGTCACCGTCGTCTACGCACTACGGTGGCCTTCGCGGGTCAGACGTGGGTCCGCGAGGCTTGACCACTGTTTCCCAAACAATGGATCGGGACCCCCCCTATGGTCGGGACCCATTTGTATGGGTCACAATTTGTATGGGTCACGAGTCACGACCTATGGGTTGGCTTCAGACTAGTCCAGCATTCACTGCCATAAAGAACATTCTACCGTTGCTATATATGATGAAAAACAGGCATTTAATAGGATTTCCAGAATCATCCTCATGCTTCTGATGAGGTCTGAGAAAGAGCTGTGTTACTACACTAGCAAATACTATGGGCTATATCCACCCCTTGCCCCTTATCCCTAAACTTATTTTGCCATTTTTTTACTATTAAAAAAACCCCCATTTGAAATAGTTCAAATAGCCGATCTACAAGCTCACAACGTGTAGATGTAGATTGGCTAGGTGAACTATTTTAAAATGTTTTCAAAATAGTAAAAAATGGCAAATAAGTTTAGGGATAAGGGGTGGCGCAAGATGGAGCCAAAGTCTTCTAACAGAAGATAGTTGATGTGTAATCTCGATTTCATTTGACTGACTGACTGCTACTAAACTGGGTATTTAAAGTGATGACTGATATACTGTAAGTTTGCACTCACACATCTGTTGAGTTTTACTGTCGATAGACTGTAATAGTTCCCTATTACTTAGACCTGAGGACGATTCTACAAATGCCTTCTAAATCCTGACAGTTTTCTGAAAAACCTCATGTTTCTATGTCAGCCATTCTCAAACATTTTCATGTCAAGGATCCCCCAAAAGCATTATGTAATTCCCCGCCGAACCCCATCTGAAAATATGTTGTTCCAGTGATCCTTCCAGAAGCAAATTTTAGTTAAAAACGTTCGCTCTGAAAGAATATATATTCCAAATTTGCGCAACATTTCCATGATTTTTAAAAAATAGCAATATTTTTCAATAGCTAAAGTATACAATGCTTAAAACACCAAAAGGTGTTCCCGTCCTGAATGGGTTTAACCCTGATGCACCAGTGAGCCACGTTCTGGTATTCCAAGGACAGAAGCTGCAACTTTGGTCTTAAACATGTGGCCCCTTGCAAGTTATGTTAATCAATTAATCTTGACGCCATCATATGACAAAAATGCAGATCTACAAGGTCAGTGTGACATGCATTGTGATGTGTTGCGCTTACAGGTAGGCCTATAGATCTTCAGAAACGTGATACATCCACGTTACCACGTATGATAACAGCATCCTAAGGTTAGCAAGGAATATCACCTCTAATACTAAGCATAGCCTATGTTGTATGGAGAATATAGGTTGCTACCTTCAGGAAGGAGATATGGTGTACCAGCATACAATAAGGTCAGACTAAAGAGGTCCTTTGTCCACCAGTCGACTTTGAGGCTTAATCAGGAGTTGTAGTAGCCATGGGGTAATCTAGGCGGTGGACATTGCTCTTGTCTTCATGTGCTCTTTATGTATGTCAATTGTCTTGTTCTTTGTGCTGTGTCAAATGTGTGTATACAGTATGTCTTTATGTGTTCTGCATACTTGGCTGCTGGGTCGCAAGACACATTTCAGTGTGAACTGCCAATAAAGTACTATATCATATCATATATCATATATCTATTTTTCTGCACAACACTGGCATACATGTAAATTAGCCACATACTGTAGGTCAATTATTTTTTGAAAATGTTTACCTATAACCTGAGCTAGGGACACCAAGGTTAACGTAGTTAAACCTTGCCAATGACAATAAATAAAAAACCCAATGCTGACGTGATGTCCCCATGAATAAAACACACAATAGGAGTAATCAAACTCACTTGTTTTATTTAAAAACTGGGATAATTACACTGCTGATAACGTCACTCAAAGTACCTTTATTTTCGGTAACAAATGTAACTACCGTAGTGTTTTTTTTTTGTACAAACACATGCCCTAAACGCAAATACAAAAAATACCCTACGTCAATAGGTTAATTTGTATTATACATATTTCATACCGAAGGCAACAGCATATTCATTGAAAACAAAGCTAACCAAACGTAAGCTTGTTCAGAACCATAATTGTAACTTCTAAAAAAAACAGCAATGACCCATAACATAGTAAACTAGACGCACAATATAAATCGGCAGCGTAAAAAAAAAAGAAATCTGCAATAAAAATGACATCGGAAATCGAACCGATCTCAAAGTAATCCAGATTAATTTCACCAATATTGATGACGCAACAATAATGTGACTGACCGCCAATGGCTTTGTACTCGCAGAGCTGCCAGTCTGCCTGTCTGTGTCTCATAAAGAGCATATCAGCTGTTAGTGGGGAGGGGGGGCTTAAGGCTCATACATAGTCTGGATTTTCGGTGGTTAGGTGACCACCGAACTACAACATGACGTCACGAGCCGCGGTGAAGAGCAAACCACCGCCACCGCTCCAGCCCTTCTCTGTTTTTACTCACCACCGCTCAACGTTATTTCAGCTCCGATGGTCAGCTCACCACCGGAGCGGTGGTCACCTCACCACCGAAAATCCAGACTATGAATAGGCCTTTACAAGTCTACTTTCACCTTAAGAGTATATATGAATAGAGACGGCACCGGATTTCTCCTCCCATCCACTTGCATTAAGTTGCTCAAAAGCGCATGAGGCGATTTCACTCCTCCTTCCGGAGTAGGAACAGAGTGCATTCTGGGATGGATTGGGGCAAATCTTGAACGCGCTGTGCCGCTGACTATCATTGCGCGCGGTCACATATGAAACATAGCGTTGACGCGTCATGGGCCCCGATAACATGAACGTGCGCAATGATAGTCAACGGCCCAGTGCTGGCTCGAGCTGCAATGACAAATTCGGCCACTATGTCCATTTGGCCTCAGGGTTTCCTCCCGGTGCCGTATCTATTCATATATACTCTAAGACTTTCACCAGCTAAATAAAAGTAAAACAAATTCAGCAATGCATTCAATATAAATATAACATAATAATGTAATATATATCGTATTGGCCGATATGACCCTGCAAAATCATCGGAGATCGGTCATGATTTCAACATCGTACGACGTGCATCCCTATTATAGTGACCTCAATTTTTTTTAATTGAGCCCGATTTCCCCCCAACCCGCTTCAGGTTTACAGACGGGCCTGTGCTTGCGCTGATGCGACTTCAAATGATCCAGACGCTTGAAGCTGAGGCCGCAGATGGTGCAGCAGTACGGTCTCTCCCCCGTGTGGGTGCGCTGGTGAACCTTCAGTATGTCGGCCCTCGTGAAGCTCTTGTCGCACATGGTGCACTGGTGGGGTTTCTCCTGCGTGTGGATGCGCCGGTGGAGCTTCAGGTTCCACAGGCGGCTGAACTTGTTGCCGCACACGCCGCAGCAGTACGGCTTGTCGCCCGTCTGGCTGCACTTGTGCGTCTTCAGCTCGGAGAAGGAGGGGAAGCCCTTCCCGCAGTGGCTGCAGAGGTGGAGGCCCTGCCCGGAGTGGATCCTCTGGTGGACCTTGAGGTTGCAGGCCTGGGTGAACGTCTTCCCGCACTGGTTGCAGGAGAACGGCGGCCCCGCCCCCCCGGCTTTGTGCGTCTGTTTGTGGGCTTTGAGCGACGCGGCGTCGGAGAAGGACGCGGAGCACTGGGTACAGTTGTGCCTCCTGCCGGCCTTTGCTCCTCCGCCCGTCGTCTGATGCTGTTGTTGTAACCTTTCGTCCAGGTTTAGAGTAAGACTGTACGTTTCCGAAGGGTTATATACGTCCGTGTTTTGCAGAGAATGGTCTCCGATGAGACCGCCTTGCCCACGCACGCTTGTCGCCCTGTTGACTGTTTCGCCGCCCCCCGACATGTGTTCGGGGTACAAGACGCTCGGGTCCTGGAGGTACCCTTGCTCGTTGATCAACATACAACTGAACTCTCTATCCACGTCTATGTTGGGCCTGGAGGGCGGGTCCACCGGTGAGCCCAATGCACCCCTTCTACTGCGGTTGGGAGCGGGCTGATGATGAGGTCGATGCACGGACCCATCGGACGCCCCCAGATCCCCCTCGTAGTGGCCCATGTAACTCAGCTCCTCGGCCAGGCGTGGCGGCGACTCTTGTAACCCCTCCAGGCTGCTCATGTCAAACATGTGACCGCCGCCATAGCCGGTCTTGCCGAAGCCCCCCAGGTCTTCCATGCCACATCGGCCCCGGTAGAGCGGTTCGGACGGGTCTGTCGCGTCGCCCTCTAGACCTGGATCCGGCCTCTGGTCGAGGCCAGTGTCCCATTCGTCTTGGCACTGTTGGATCTCGCGGTCGTTGAGGCCTGTGCTAGGCCCGGAGAGATTTGACTCCTCTTCTCCTGGCATAAGAGAGAGAGAAATACATTTTTCCGGTTACAAATGTGGACGCTGTAGCACACGATCACACTGTAATAAATCATTCATTCACACAATGCAATCTGTGGTCAGGTACTCAGGAATTCCTCTCAAGCCGTCCACTCAATTTAGAATGGGCATCATCACGTATCCATTAGTGAGTGGTTTCTGTTGTATACAGTTGTCAGTACAAAAACATTTCTTTGTTATGAATAATGGAAAATAAAAGTATTAGAGCTCTTCACCGGGGCAAATACCAGGGAAAATACCCGAGTGGACCTAATCTGTGATTTCGGATTCCGGGACCATTTTATTTGGACCCGTGAAGAGCAATAAGTATGTTGTATCGTGTGTATTTAGCAGAAGGCCTGGTGAAACTGACCATCCAAATTAACGTGCCATTTCCCGGGAAGCTCAGTGCTGTCTGACGTGATGTTGAGCACCTCCTCCTTCAGCAGTCTGTTGAGCTTCTCGTTTCCTACGCCTGGAGACTGACAGACAGAACAGACAGAGAATGTTCAGCTTTTCATTCCCTACGCCTGGAGACTGACGGACAGAACAGACAGAGAATGTAAACAGCTTCTCATTCCCTACGCCTGGAGACTGACGGACAGAACAGACAGAGAATGTTCAGCTTCTCATTCCCTACGCCTGGAGACTGACGGACAGAACAGACAGAGAATGTAAACAGCTTCTCATTCCCTACGCCTGGGGACTGACAGACAGAACAGACAGAGAATGTAAACAGCTTCTCATTCCCTACGCCTGGAGACTGACGGACAGAACAGACAGAGAATCATTCCCTATGCCTGGGGACTGACAGACAGAACAGACAGAGAATGTAAACAGCTTCTCATTCCCTACGCCTGGGGACTGACAGACAGAACAGACAGAGAATCATTCCCTACGCCTGGGGACTGACAGACAAAAACAAACAGAGAATGTAAACATGCAGTCATACAAAGATAACGTCACCGGGCTAGGCTATATGAACGCGGAATAACTCTTCCTATTTTCGCCATTCATTTGCGCCACATTTTCACGATTTTTCAAAAATAGCAGACCTACAAGCTCATAGCTTGTAGATCTGCTATTTTTCAACAGCTAAAGCACAACATAATGCTTAAAACACCAGGCCTACTTTCGGGCCGCTTCCGTACTAAGGCTCTGTTCCATTTAGTGTGCAGTGACGTGGTTCTCAAACTGTTTTAATTTCAGGGAACCCCATAACTCTGAGAGTGTACAAATGGAACTAAATGGACCCGTACAGTACGTACGTATGGGTCCATTTGGAACCCACTCAGTGATACTTTGAGACCCACTGGTGTAACAGAGTGGGTCAAGTGAGCCAACACGCACAACTGCAGCAGCTGCAGGACTTAGTAGCCCCTCCTCAACAAACATTATGCTGTACATTTATCTGATGCATAATGATATGATAGAGTATTTAGTCTGAACGACACATCTGGTGGAAACAAATACATTTCTCCCGCATATACGACTGACAAAAGGACGATTCATACTCCTATTCAGTGCCGAAAAACCGTCGTTTCCGGGAGGGGTCCCCGACTCGACTTTACTTGGCTCTATTGTAAAAGTCAATTCATATTTTAGACAGTATTTGTTGAGAACGAGCGTAAGAGGAGAGAAGAGAAGGAGAGAACACTGCAGCCAGATCGCTCGGCCAGTGAGATGCAGCTACTGCCGCTCTGAGCATTTGGAAGTCGGCTTGTGTCTCTTCCAAACTACCAGTGTTTTCTTGGCATCACGGCCGACAAATTGAACTCGAAGCTGGGCTGATTGAGTGAGGAAATACCGCTGTAGTGCCGAAAGGATTTCGGCTCGTCAGAACATTTCAGTGTCGCCGAAGCACCGACTTTAGGACGGTTCTCTGAATGCCGTCACATTGTAGTGTATTTTTTTCCGGCTCTAAAATAGGAGTATGAAGCGGCCCTAAGAAATGAACGATCATCTGATATTCCTCCCCCTGAGATACCTTCACAGAACTGTTGGTGTCCGGTCCTAGTTCTTCCATGGCTCTAGCAATCCCCCGACAGCTGTGAATCTCCTTGACAACTCCCTCCTGTTTCAGTTTATGGTCCCCGACGCCGTCTGCATTGGGGAAACAGTAAGAATGGTGCCGTTGGATTTAGTTACTTATAGAATAATAAACACCATTGACACATCAAGGCTGAATTAAACAGAAGAGCACAATTTAACCCATGTAGGCCCGACGTCGAAATTTAAAAAATGTCTTCTAACTCCTGACAGTTTTCTGAAATACCTATGTTTCTGTATCAGTGGTGCTCCATATTTCATGTCAAGGACCCCAAAAAATATATGTAATTGGCCGCCGACCCCCATCTGAAAATATGTTGTTCCAGGGACGCCCCCAGAAGCAAGGATTTGAGTTAAAAACGTTTGCTCTGAAAGAATATTAATTTCAAAGATTTGCACCACATTTTCACGACTTTACAAAAATAGCAAAGCAAAGCAAAGTTACTATATTTACCCAGGGTAACTGGACTAAGCTCAAGAACTTGTTTACAGCCAGGCCCTGCTCATAGAACATTTCATGGTAGAGGTTCAATGACTTGCTCAAGGGCACTTCAGCGGTGGTAATTTTAACGTGCCAGTCCGGGGATACGAACTAGCGACCTTCCGATATCAAGACCGCTCCGCAAACCGTTTGGCCACCGCTGCCCCAGACCTACAAGCTCGTAGCTATGAGCTTGTAGGTCTGCTATTTTTCAATAGCTAAAGTATAACGTAACGCTTAAAACACCAAAATGGGTTAAACTAAGATGAACGAAACCGGACGTCTTCATTATCCTCCTGCCTTTCACGTGGCGGTGGTTGACACCAGTCACAAGGATGTCCCACAATGACTCTAGAAGTAGGCTGCATTTTTGATGTGTACATGGACCAGGCTTGCATAAACATACCAACCGTTACTTAGAATCAAGTTGTGTGATGTTTTTGCAGCATCGTACTGTACGATGTATGTATGTATTATATACGTTTTTTAATTATTTAATGTAATTATATGTATAAGTATTTAGGACCCCAATGGAAACAAGCCAATCGGCTTTCTTGGCTTATAAATCCTCTTAGCAGACCGTGTATTGAACTGTACTTCCCTGTGCTTTAAAAAAATATATATATATTAATCAATCAACCAGTACCCTTAGGTGGCCATGTTTGTTTCCCTGGAAATAAATATTACTTTTTCAAATGAAGATTTTTGTGTGTGTGTGTGTGTGTGTGTGCTGTGTGCGCGTGTGTGTTGTGGGGGGGTCCCTTTTGATTAGTGTGTGTAGAGAGAGAGACAAGACAAAGAGTCAAGTACATTTGAGAGAGAATGGGTTCATCCAAACTCACCCGTCTGTGTCTGCATGCCTGGTATTTCTCCTCCTTCTTCCCCACCAGTCGACAGCCCCACTCTTCCACAGTCCACACATCTCGTACCCGCTGCTCGCTCTCCGTCTCGGACTCTCTCCTTGCGCCGACTCTCTGACGACTTCAGCCTCCTCTTCAGGGTCTCCACCTGATTGATTGATCGATCGATTGATTGAACATTTGGTCAATTAAATACATTTATAGCTTGAAGGTCTGCTATTTTTGAAAAATCGTTCAAAAGTGGCACAAATCATTGAATATATATTTCAGAGTGAACGTTTTAACTAAAATCTTTGATTCTGGGGAGGTCCCTGGAACAACATATTTTCAGGTGGGGGTCGGTGGCCAATTACATTTTCGGGGTCCTTGACATGAAATATTGAGAACCACCGACACAGAAACATGAGGTAACTTTTTTTCAGAAAACTGTCATGATGTAGAAGACATTTTTTTAGAATCGTTCCCAGGTCTAAATGGGTTAAGGTTAAGTATTTAGACAGGTATACCTGCTCTCTGCTCCGCGTCACCTCCTCCAGAAAGCTGTCTTCCACCAGGCGTGTGATCTCGTACATGGCAGCCTTGAACACAGTCTCCATCACGCCGGAGAGCTGCGATTGAAACGTTACCACGGCTTCGGACATCATGTCTGCGCCAGTGTTAATTTTATCCCAGGATATTTTGATTTAGTCTTTAGTCTGAATAGCACACCATTTAGTCTTAGGTCCTATTCAGGCAGTCTTCTGAAATTGATCAGTCTTAGTCTCTAGTCGACTAAATATCAAAATCTTAATTTTGACAGAAAATATATAGTCTTAGTCTATTGAATAGCACACCATTTAGTCTTAGTCCTATTCATGCAGTCTTCTGAAATTGTTCAGTCTTAGTCTCTAGTCGACTAAATATCAAAATCTTAATTTTGACAGAATAGATATAGTCTTAGTATATTGACTAGCACACCATTTAGTATTAGTCCTATTCAGTCTTCTGAAAGTGTTTACTGTTTGGTCTTAGTCTAGTCTTAGACGACTAAATATCAACAACCATAGTCTTTTAGTCTTAGTCAACCAAATTAACACTGCATGTTTGCGCTGTCTATACTTTCTGATGGATATACATTAATGTGCAAAAGCACCCAATACAAAAGATACTGATGTATTGTATGCAGATAGTCTGTTTGTGTCGCCAATACACAGACGGATCAGATAATTACTTTCGACAGCCCCCCCCTACCCCCCCCCCACCACCACCCCCCAGCCCAGGCTAAGACGCTAGTAAAGGTTAGCTAGAGAGAGACAATAAAGTTTTATAATAGAATTCGACTCGAAATCACAGCCATCGTATAGAGAATATAGTTAGACATATATTCACCGGTCGCTGAGAAAGTAAAAGCAGGCATATAGCATAAATAAATAGACAGTTGTTTGTTTTTTTTCTCCCTTGGTAGAGGCAGAGCGCATTTAGTAACACTTCCTGGGAGAAGTGTTGCCAGGTTTTGCGAGAGGAATAAGCAACCACAGGTCTATGACACGAGATTTATTTATTTTTTAAAGAAGGAAGGAAATCTTGAGGAATTGAGGAAACAGGATAAAAAAAAATCAATTAACATTTTTAACAACACAAATCTTGTAGGGCCTATGCCTGGCATATTGAGTATTTATTGACAGTTTGCAGAATTACAGTACATTTCAAGCACAACTTGATTGATTGATTGAAATCTTTATTAACAGTTTGTAGAATTTACAGTACATTTTAAGCACAAACTCAATACAAAGACTGTCAACTGTGAGTGGACGACCCAATTAAGCATTACACTTGTTTACAACAGGGTCCACATTGTTCAATTCATCAAAACATTTAGGGCGCGTTCGGAAATAGCGCACTAGGCGCACTGTGCAATGCAAACTGATAGATGAGTTCGCTCCGGTGTGGTATTTCCGAACGTGCCCTTAAAGACATACAAACATTTAGAGACATACAAATAGACATTTCTCTGTAGGTAAAGAACAGAACAGGAATTCATCATATGGGAAGCAAAAAAGGGAAAAGATACAATATACAGTGAGGGAAAATGGGGTGGGGGGGATTCAGATTTTACAGAGGCCAGTTTCGAATTGCAGCCATCCGTAGGTGCCCTTTGAGAGCGGTTTTGAAGGAGTCAAGGGATTCACATGTCTTAATGACTGTTGGTAGGGCGTTCCACATTTTGGTGGCATAGGAGCGAAAAGAATTTAGTCCCTTGTTTGTGCCGAATCTGGGTTGAACATGGTTTGTTGCACTCCCTCTGGTGTTGTGGGTGTGGACTTCGTTTACATTAAGGAAGTATTTAGACAGGTACATGGGTATCTTGGTGGTGTATCGAATCTTGTGGACCAGACTCATTGCAAGATGCTGTACTCTGTCGTCGACCCTAAGCCATCCCAGCCTGTCAAAGTGGGCAGGGGTGAGGTGGGTTCGGGGGGTGAGGCCAAGTAGGAGCCTGACCAGTTTGTTTTGAGAGGTCTGGAGCCTTGTTTTGAGGGCCTTTGAGGTGCTGTGGTACCAAGAGGTGGATGCATAGTCAAAGAAACCTTGTACGAGGGCTCCTGTTAAGGTCTTCAAGGTGTTTTTGCTGACCAGTGAGGAGATCCTGTAAAGGAATCTTGTTCTTTGATTGACTTTTTTGATTACGTTGGTGGCCATTTTATCACCGGAAAGATTGGCCTCCAGGATGGAACCTAGGTAGGTAATTTGATCTTTTCGTGTGATAATATTGTCACCCACTCTAACCAAGAAGCCATCTGCCTTGCTGAGTTTACTATTTGATCCGAAAACTCAATACAAAAACTGTATATAATAAGCATTACACTTGTTTACAATAGGGCCCACCATTTTCAATTCATATTAGCACCATAGCATCATATTCATAACACACACACACACACACACACACACACACACACACACACACACACACACACACACACACACACACACACACACACACACACACACGCACACTCACTTATAATAAGCGGACATGGCAACACAGCCTGGAAGACAAACCCAAGCTACGGGTCGCGTAAATGGACATTCTTGTGAAGCCCGTTAATCCCCCCCCCCCCTCCCCCCTCAATTCAATTCAAATAAGCTTTATTGGCATGAGAAAACATACATTTACATTGCCAAAGCAACTGTCAAAAATATAATAATACAGTTGAAAATGGGGCAAGTATATACAGTATTTTGTGAGCTATGTATGTCACATTGTGTATAGCTGAATGCTTGCAAATGTGAGACTGATAAACTTATATTTGCAGTTTTTGATTGACATTTGTATTTCACAGAATGCAGAATTGGGTACATTTCAAACAAAAAACAATACAAGTCAATACAAAGATGCTGTGGTCGACAACATTACAAAGCATTATATTACACTTGTTTACAACAGGGTCCACCATTTTCAATTCATCAGAACATTTAGAGACATACAATATACACTTACCGGTGTATATATATATAAAAAAAATCACACCCATGTGAAGTGAGGGGCGCTAATATATTAAAGTCTAACTCATGTTGACTAGGTGATGTAATGTTGATGTAAAACAAACGGCGCACACAAACATTACATTATCTTTATTGTCGATGGCATTTAATGTTTGTGTTTAGGGACAAGATGACGTACATTTTCCCTTCATTGTCAATATGGCGTTTTTAAAACAAACATTGAACTAAAAACAAACATTAAACCCATATAGGAGCCCTCAAAATAAGGAAAGGGAATCATCAAAGGAAGTAAAAAGGGGAAAACAGTAAGGGGAAAGGGGGGCAGACTTTATTTACGGGGGCCAGTTTCGAATTGCAGTTGCAGCCGTCCGTAGGTGCCCTTTGAGAGCGGTTTTGAAGGAGTCAAGGAATTCATGTCTTAATGGCTGTTGGTAGGGCGTTCCACATTTTGGATGGTGGCATAGGCGTGAAATGAATTTAGTCCCTTGTTTGAACCGAATCTGGGGTTGCAAATGCGTTGTTGAATTCCCTCTGGTCGGTGTTGTGAGCGTGGACTTCATTGACATTAAGGAAGTATGACAGGTAGCCTAATAAGCCTATACATAGTGGTGTAGCGGATCTTGTAGACCAGGCCCATTAAGAAATGGGCAGAGGTGAGGTGGGTTCGGGGAGTACGGCCTGACCAGTTTGTTTTGGGAAGTCTGGACTGGAGCCTTGTTTTAAGGGCCTTTGAGGTGCTGTGGTACCAAGACATGCATAGTCGAAGAAACCAGCTTGTATAAGGGCTCCTGTGACTGTCTAGGTTCTTCAAGCTGTCTATGTTGAGATCCTGTAGGCTACAGAATACAGATCACAAAGGACATCTTGTTCTTTGGTTGACTTTTTTGATTAAGTTAAAAGTGTATAATTAAGTGTATAATTGTACTACTCCTACCACTGTACTACTTGCAAACTGTTAATAAAATATTCAATCAATCAATGTAGCAGTTGATGGTGGGTGGTTGTGGTGTTAGTGGTGGTGAAGGTGCACCATTGGTGTTGTTCCAGTAGGTGGCGGTGTGAAGTGAACTTCAACTAAGGTCAACGAAGAAGAAAAACTATTTACCTACTAGCGGATATCCGGATTTTGCACCAAAAAAAAGAAAAAAAGAGAGAAAAACAGGGTTGCCATGTCCGCTTATTATAAGTGACATTATGCTTGTTTTTCTGTAAAGTTGCTTGTAAATATAATTTGTAGTTGCGGGTTGTGGTTTTGTGGGGCATTGTTTCCTAATGGTGTTTTCATGGCAGGGACCCCCAAATAAATATATATTTGTCTGTGGACCCCCATCTGAAAATATGTTTTTGCCTGGAACCCCATTACGTCTCATCTGGGCCCCTCCTACGTCTCACCAAGTCCACTTCTGCTCTATTTTTTGTTTTTGTTTGTTTGTTTGTCTATTAAATATATAGTCTCATCACGATGCACTGTGACTGTGTGAGCTTGCCAATTGGCCATTTTCAAATATCCTGAGTGTAATGTAACATGTTTAAAGGCGAAGTGAAGTGCTCGCTTGGGGTTGTTTTCATAGACCTGGTTGAATGAATAACAAAGTGCTTTGCAGAGGTTTAAAGAACATCAGAAACAACAAAACATTTAAAAAAAATTAGTCTGCAGTGCTAGCCTAAGAGCCAATGGCAGGGTGTTCCACTCCCAAAGCAAAGGTGCCCGGGGCCGGATTGCTTGTCTCTGCCACAAATCCTGGCAACAACGCAGCACAAAAGAGAAACGCGACCGCTGGTCGACTGGGGGCATAATACCGTGTTCTGTTCTGTTGTTTACTCATTTAAATATCCATTGTTTGTTAGCCGTTCAAGAACAAAAAAACACCCAGTTTTGACGCCTCGTCGTGTGAATAAGTAACAACTACCACAGTGTACCGTCATTATGTCGGGAGACGAGTTCCAGTCGCGGTACGCCGGCGTCATGGAGGGCATGCTGAGGAGCGCGGTGGCGGAGACGTCGCAACTTTTCCAAACTATGGTGGAAGAGTTGAAGGCAGAGATGTCTCAGATCAGGAAGGAGAACGAGGAGCTCAGGTCGAAGTGCAGACACTTCGAGAAGAAAGCCAGAGGAGACCGAGACACCACCACCACCACCGACGGAGGAGCCGGAGCGTGTTGTGAATCTAATAATGAGCCAGGAGAAGGACCACCACGCACCAAATGTGATACGGCCGTCCAATGTGGTGAGTTGTGCCAACGTACGTTATCTTGTTCTTACCAATCCATCCAGTGTGAGTCTACCAACAGTCATTAAGACATGTGAATCCCTTGACTCCTTCAAAATCGCTCTCAAAGTGTACATACAGGCGGCTGGCTGCAATTCGAAACTGGCCCCCGTAAAATAAAAAAATATGAATCCCCCACCCACCCCTTTCCCCCCTCACTGTTGTGTTAATCTTTTACCTCCTTTATGATGAATTCAAGTTCTCTTTTTTTTGCTATATAGAAGTGTCTTATTTGTATGTCTCTAAATGTTTTGATGATTTGAACAAGGTGGACCCTGTTGTAAACTAGCTTTATTGGGTCGTCCACTCACAATTAACAGTCTTTGTATTGATGAGTTGTGCTTGAAATGTACTGTAATTCTGCAAACTGTTAATAAATATTTAAATCAATCAATCAAAAAGCCCATTGCTGGCAAAACAAAGGAAACAAGTTCTTAAATACACGTTAAAATGCGCTGCGTGTGTTTATGTTCTGGATACCATGCAAGATTGTAAACAAAGAGGATTGAAATTGATCAAAGCATTTTGTTTTACAATTATGTAGACTGCTAGCCCCTTTCGGGACCCTACGTAAAACTTTTTTGATATTTTGTTGAGTTTTACGTTGGGTCCCTGCTCACTACTGTATTTTCGTATGGAAATTCCTATATGCGGAAATGGAGATTCTCTCTAAAATAGGACCCGCGGCATGTGACGCCATTATTTTCCTTGAGTTATTCTGAATTCGGTAACTTTAAGTAGCTATACATCCAGCTGCGAATATCTCCTGTGGCGCGGAAGCCGTTAAGTATTTTTAATCTTTGTTTGACCGATTTGGTCGCTTTATTTCTTCTTGTTTGTTTACCGTTTATTGTACCGCCTCCCGGTGTGCGGTTGGCTTGTGAGGCTACGTCCCTGCCTCTGATCTGCTGTGTCATAGCTATAGCGCCACTAGCTAGCCAGATAGGCGGTACAATGAGGTGTCAATAAACAAGGAAGGAAAAGAAGAATCCAAGCTTCCAAATCGGGCAAACATATATTAAAAATACTTAACGGCTTCCGCGCCACAGGAGATATTCGCAGCGGCATGTATGGGTACTTATACTTTACATATTAAGAAAGCCTCATACTGAAGAATATCGTCAAAGAGCGCGGGGAGGCGGTAAACATGTAAACATGAGCCAGTAAATGTTTTAATCAGGTGGCATGGACGACGTGGAACAGGACCCAATGCACTGGGTCGAACAAATGTCAGAAACTTCAGTAGCATTTGGGTTCTGCTTGGAGGGCTAGTAGACTGCATGGGTACATTTAGAAGGAAAGCACACGTCAATACAAACACTGCTACTTTGAGGACGAAACCATGATAAATAAAAGCACTAATAAGACTTGTTTACATCGGGGTCAATTCTACGATCAGAACATTTAAAGATGTAGGCTACAAATATACACTTATTTGAAAATAGCAGGAAAATATCATATACAAAACATGTACAGTATGGCGGAAAAAGGGCGTCATAACCTTAAATGTCACTTGTTTATCCTGTTTATCCTATATTGTATAATATATTATATAGTATGTATAGTTGACATAGATACTCCACTGTTACGTTCTTAGTTTATACATGATTCATGATAACTACTTTTTGTATGCCATGCTTTTGTTTTTGCTTAAATGTAAGTCGCTCTGGATCAAGAGCGTCTGCTAAATGCCTAAATTGTGTTGGGTTGATTGCATGAACTTGGTATCCTGAGCTGAAAATGTACTTCTGTCCTGAGTGATATTGTATACTTCATAGTATTATATTATCTTTATATATTTATATGATATTGTACTTGCATACAATACATCACCGCCTGAGTATATTGTCTCCTATATATTGCCTCGATTATTGATTGATCCAGAATTCCACAACAATTGCTATCGATGATTGTCTATTATTTTTAATGGATTCAATCGATTAGTTCAATTCACTGTTGCACCCAGGAAATAGTGTTCCAAACATTTATAAAAGCCATAAAGAAATGTTAAATCAAATAAATCATTAAAAACAGAATAGTGATATTGTTCTAAAATGAAATGTGTGCAGAGTTGTACAATATGGCTCCTACAACCGTTCAGGTCTCATGTCACCCCCCATGAGTTTGTAGGTCTGGGTATTTGGGGAACATTCTCTAAAAATAGCACTGACAGCCGAGCTACATTGCGCAACATTTGACCAACAACATGTGAACTAAAGCGCAAATCAATAACTTGTCAGTGGTACTACTGATAACGGATCCAGAGAACAAAATTAGCAGTCACCCACTAAGGTTATGTGATAATATGGCAAGCCAGAATATTCATATAGGTTGCCATCGGCACGGAAGCCAAAAATGTGCCGTATATATTCGTACTAGAAAAGCAACTAATGTGAGTACAGCCTCCCCAGTCTTTGGCTCGAGTTATACAGTACTTTGGCATACAGCGGGTCGAAAATAGCAGAGCTACAAGCACACAACGCATTGCATCCGTGACACGTTGTGAGCTTGTAGATCTGCTATTTGACTCAATATAGCAGACTCTTTCCCCTGCTCTCCACCGTTCCATTCAGTACCGCGTAGGGTAGGGGACTTGGATTTGTATCCTAGACTCCTCAGAAATGTGCCTTTTTTTATAATCATTATTCGAATGGCCCAATTGATTAAAATGTTTTTGCACGCTTTGTATTGTGCTTTACATTTAATGTGGCTATATCTGAAGAGTTGAATTCCATAGGAGGCAGATAATGAGGCTACATTTATTTTTTTCAAAATAAAATCAATATATTGTATTCAATTAAAATGACGACCTTGATCTCATTGTTAACTGTTGATGCTTGTTATGTCTCTTTGTTTTTTAAGACCTTGTTCCTCTGCAAGTGGGTGAGATTTACAGTGGGACAGAGGAGGCTCTGGAGGGAGAGAAACGACTTGAGAGCCATGGAGATGGAAATCAACTTCCAGGTAAAGAAATGATGCCTTTCCAACAAAGACAACCATACACAAACTATACAGTAGCACATTGGATATCCAAAAATGTAATGAATGACTCCTCAAACATTCTCTTTTCCCTGTGCGTTCTGTTTTGTGTCTGTGTTCCCTCTGTCCCTATAGGCTCACTCAATCACATTACTTTTGAAGAAAAACTTCCCATTGACCAGCCATCTTCAAACGGAGAACTTACTGCCCCTCAGCAAGATCAACAGGACACTTTCGAGGCCCCAGACCAACCAGACACAGCAGTGGACAATGCGCCAAGTTGTGAGAGAGGAACTCGCAGCCAGGCCTCTGGACCGGAGAATCCACCGGTCGTCCCACCTCTTCCGCTGGTGGAGAAGATGGAACCGCAGTCGCAGCAGATATCAGCAGTGACATTAATGGCCTCCGCAACAGAGAATCTACCAGAATCTACCCTCACAAAGGAGAAACCATGTGGTACTCCAGCAGTAGAAGATCGCGTAGCAGAGGTTAAGATTATTGTCCAGCCTGGCCGAAGAAGAGGGAGACCACCAAAGGTTCGGTCTCCACCCGCTGATGCTCTTGTAGACCAGGAAACCGGAAATTCCACTTCAACAAGAGAGGAGAAGATTGATGTGTATCCTCCTCCTGTTGTGTCAACGGCACCTAGAAGAGGGCGCCCATTAAAGAAGCCAAGACCGTCTACAATGAAACGGCAAGCAAAAGAGATTATTGAATCTCCATTAAATGTTGTGCCCACAGCCCACACGACGGTCGACCATCCTTCAGCACACATTGAAGAGACAGAGGACTATTCTCCACTTTCACCACTTTCTGAAGGAGAAGATTTGCCAGTAAAACCAAATATATGCGAGCAGCTAAAGGAGCAAATAGATGAGGCAACTCTGCCTTTATTTGAAATTCCCTCAGTCATTGAGACACTGGAGACCTCTTCAACAGAGCCCCCCAAATCACCAT
Organism: Protomyctophum parallelum; assembly: GCF_964188405.1. Classification (NCBI taxonomy): domain Eukaryota; kingdom Metazoa; phylum Chordata; class Actinopteri; order Myctophiformes; family Myctophidae; genus Protomyctophum; species Protomyctophum parallelum. The sequence goes on from NC_139702.1 coordinate 14,274,446, forward strand.
CGTCCGTTCAACCGAGTTCAACCAAGTTCAACCGCTCGCTCTCATATCCAACTCTCGAGGATGCAATGCTACTAATAGAAGCCATGAATGTTCGACCCGGTGAGGATGACGATGAAACAATAGGAAACAAGCCAAGTGTACCACGAACCACATCAACACTTGCCAACCCACAGCATTCTCGTTCTCCGGTTAGCTCGCAAACTTCAGATCAACAATCTGGTCCTGGAGACACGGAAACGTCAGCTGCACCAACACTACACTCGCCGACTGCAACGCCGCAAACGGGAGCCAAGCTACCTACAACGGAGCAAACGGTATCCCAACCTCCAGTACAACAATTCACCCTCAGAGTCAATTCGCAAAGTACAGCTGGGTCTCCAGCTGTACTTTGGTACGGTCGTCGAATAACGTTGGTGACTCCAAAGTTGACACATGCAAGCCCTCAAAAAATAGTTGTCATGCCCAGATCAGTGTCCTCCCACGGACCCTGTATGCCATCGGCCCGTCCGCAAACGCAACTCTCCACCGTCACCGTCTCAACGGTTGTATCGACACAGAACATGTGCTCACCCGCCGTGACAGCTGAGGGTGAACCATCAACCCAACCCAAGACAATGGCTGTTACACCGGCCCAATCGCTGTCCACTGTCCCTCCACAGGCAACTGCCAAGTCATCCAGCCATTCAGAGAATGCACTCCCTCAAATGGTTGTACTACCACAGCAGATGTCCGTTGTGACACCAGGGCTACAACGGTCAAAGGACACGGTCAAGTCTGCGCAAACGTCAACAGTCAATTTAGCTACAAGCTTGTCCCAAAAGTGTGACGACTTGGCTTCAACCAAAACCAGTGCTGCAGATTCAAAAATGACAAGGGCACCCACCGAAACGTGTTCAAGTTTGACACGGTCAACTTCATCCACCAATGCACAAACCATAATGCCACTACCTCCCGTTTCCCCAAAGAAAATGTCTGCAGTGGTCAAATTGACTATGCTATCGTTGCCAGCATTGAGAAATGAGATTTTGAAATTGAAACGTTCATCCATTAAAAAGCAAACGGAGGCCCCTGTTCTACAAAACGTGACAAGCATCGTCCAAGAGTTACCACTGGCAGAAGTCGAATCATCTCAGATGTCACCTGCATCGGCTGACGACGAGGAGTCAACGTTGTGTGCACCGGCCCCAGACACAGCCATACAGGAGATGCCTTCATCTGCCTTGTTAAGGCTCTCTTCTTTAATCGCCAAGGACTCGGGTTACCCTCATTTAGAGATGACCAAAGTCCAATTCTTGGCACAGTTGGCAGTGACACCAATAGCTGAAGTCCAGGAACAGGTAATACCAATGTTTGTATGATATGAATATCACAATACACTGAGTTATCTCACAGATGGTGATCACATAATCATGTGTATTATATATATATATTTGTTTTTGTGTAACTTTCCGAAAAGGACAAAACTAAATGCATGCCCGTGTTGCGCAGTGTCCAGCTGTGCTAGTTTTGAAAATGGGAACACAAGTTACTACTTCTGTTGACCCCACTGTGTTGACTCATTTGGCTCATTTGCACACAATGTGTTAGCCATGAGGAGAAACTTGATGCTTGATCGGCAATAATAGGATTTTTTCCTGAACCACCAGCATCTCTTTTCCCTGGGTCGACACTTCAAGCTGCCTGCAACTATTGCTTATTTTCTTATTGGTTATTCTATCGATTACGCTTTTAAATTGTCAAATAATTCTAGTCTAATCAATTAGTCTGCTTAACGTCTTAAGCTCTGTTAGGGTGTTGTGCGAAAATAGCTGATCCACAAGCTTACAATGTGACTGCGACTCATTGTTACTTAGCTGTAGATCTGCTATTTTCATTTTATTTTTTGAATAAGTTTGTTGCTTATATAATGACAATGGGGGGGGGAAATAAGGACAAACAATTGGTTCTTTATTAACAATTGCACCCCTATTCTCAATGTGACCACACTGATGGCTCTTGCAGTATGGCTTAGAGGTGCACAATTTCTATTTTTTGAGCCACCGGGCTGGCTCAAAAGCAAAAGGTAGCTTCTTCTTGAGCATGTTGGGCACCAAGAGTACAATGGATGAAGTCCAGGATGTAACAGAAATAAACAGGCAGTGCACTGACCGGCACCTCTAGAGGCTGTTAACTGTAGGGCAGGATGACCATGAATCACAAACACCCATACCCTACGTCTTAACATCTTTTGGGACGACGTCGCCCGGCGATAGTGGGCGATAGCCAATGAAATTCAAGTGACGCTCGGCGTTGGTCTCTAAGGTCTCCCGCTGTTAAAACGTACTGTTAGCGATTGTGGCATGCTGCAGCGCCTTTCATAATCAATTTACTTCACTCCAACTGTGTGTGTGTGTGTTTTGTATTTTAATTAATATTTTGGTTGCAGCTCCTGTTTTTTATTTTTTATTTTTTTCTCCTAATTTTGTTTTCTTTTCATTCTAGGCACCCTTCAACGTTCTTACGAATACAAGCGTTGGGACAGATGACAAGGACGGCGTGGATGAAAATACCCAGTTAAAACGGCGCGGCGGTCACCTCAAACCACAATTAAAGCCCTGTAAAACACAACTAAACCCTGTAGCACGCATGGAAGCACAGCCCACACCTGTCACAGCTAAGAAAGCTAGATTAGATAGAAATGTCAAGAACCCTACAAAGACCTCTCGTCGTGAATCCTCGTCTAGCCAAGACAACAAGAGCTCTCGTGAATCGATTCCCCTCAGCTCTGAAAAGTCTGATATGACTAAAGATGGCTCGAGTCTTAAAGAGGCTAATGATGCACACTCTCCTCCTGTCAGTCTTAGGAGGTCTAGATTAAGTAAGAACGCTGGTAGCTCCGAGAGGACTACCAATGAACCTGTCCCTCATGGTCCCATCAGGCCGTTCACTAGAGAAGGCAATAGAAAAAGATTTAACGAACCAACTCCACTTAGTGCTAAGAGGCCCACGTTAATTCAAGATGCTGTGAGCCCCAGAAAGGGTAGACTAGCTGACGGTAAACTGGCTGCAGCAGCCAATACTAAAACATCGACGAAAGCAGCCTGTACTAAAAAGTTACCCCAAGCAACCAGTGCTAAAAAGATGGCCCATGCTCAGATGTTTGCCAATGTTAAAAGTCGGTCTAAAACAACCAATGTCGAAAAGTCGACTAAAGCAGACAATGCTAAAAGGTTAGTTAAAGCAACCAATGTCGAAAACGTGAAAACAGCCAGAGCAGTCAAACGTCAGCAGGAGCCTAAGGCAGTAAAAGCTAAAACTGTGGTTAAAACGGAGAACGAAGAAACAGAAATTGAAGGTCAACATAGCCGATCTGAAGGTGAATCGAGCCAATCGGCGAATAACAAACTCTGCCAGACGGGCAAAATCTTCTGGCCCCTGCCAGCCTCCTCAACTCCTCCAGACACCCCTGTCCGAGCCGTGGCCGCGGGCCGACCACCGGTGCCGATCGTATCCCCGCTACAGCCGTTGGCAGTTATCGGCGAGCGTCTGCTCAAGAACCAGTGCGGGGAATGTGGCCGAGTCCTCGGCAGCGCGGCGGCCTTGGAGAGCCACGTGAGCCTCCACCCGGTCCGCCAGCCTTTCTCCTGCCTGCACTGCGGCAAGAACTTTCCAGACGCCAAGCGCCTCAGTCGCCATCGCAGGGTGCACCGCAACGGAAGGATCCACGTCTGCGTGCAATGTGGCAAGGGTTTCGTCTACACCTTCGGCCTCACCAAGCACCTCCAGATGGTCCATGGCACGGTGAAGCCCTTTGTCTGTCAATTTTGCAACAAAGAGTTCCACATGAAGCGTGATTTGGACATGCACACGAGAATCCACACCGGGGAGAAACCCTTCGACTGTAGCCTATGTGAAAAGAAATTCAAGAGGAAAGTGGAGCTGAATGTGCACCTCAGGTGGCACAACGGGGAGAAGAGACACTGGTGCCCTTACTGTGGGAAGGGCTTTCTTGATCGTAACAATTTGAAAGTGCACAAGTACATACACACAGGGGAGAAACCACACCACTGCACACACTGCCCCAAGAAATTCTCACAGACCGGTCACCTCAAAAAACACTTGAAAAATGTACATAAAGTCTGATGAGAAAACACTCGACATGTACCCATGTTCCACCCAAGAAGTGAATGGTTGTGTTTGTCCACCAAAAGATTTACTCATTTGATTTAAGTTGGTTAGATATGAAGATAATTGAGAGTAAATGTATTACTCAACACATGTGTATGTAATCTAAAATGTCGCTTTGTTTATATGGTTTTGAAGTGTCAATTTAATCGTAGAGGGCTGTTAAATTGACCCAACTGTATGATTCAGGGTCCTAACAGATGAAGGTGTGGATTAAAGAACTTATGATGACCACATACTGTACATACAGACAACTGTATGCTTGTCAGTCAGTTATACTGTACATTGAAATTTCAAAACTGTTCTGTACTGTACATCCAGTATTGCATTTGCACAATGGATATTTTCATTCATGGTCCATCAAGTGATTGTGCTAAACTGAAAAGAATAATTGGTGTGTTTTTTTGTTTGTTATTAAGCTTGTTTAATATGCACCTTGTGTCTGACATTGGTTTTGAGCATTTATGCTTTTTTTTTTAAATAATTTTATGTCTCATTTTAGGATGCAATGTTTAAAATTGGAATATATTCAGATGTGACAAGGGGGAAAAAAACAAGTGTCTTTGTAAGGCATTACACCTATATAAAGTGGGACACATATGATAACCTCACCACCAGCGGCTTATAGTCCAGTGCGGCTTGTATATACAGTATGTACACATTCGTTTCTTTCCCTAAATTTAGCTGGTGCGGCTTATATTCAGGTGTGCTTTATAGTCCGGAAATTACGGTATGCATTATGTAATGCTTTAGCTATTATATAGGTCTGCTATTTTTGAAAAATCGAAGAACGACTGACATAGAAAGCTAGCTTTTTCAGAAAACTGTCAGGATGTAGAAGACATTTTTAGAATCTGATCTCAGGTCAAAATGGGTTAACAGGTAGGTCTCAAATTCAGATTATGCCACAATGCATAATATTGATTATATGTTTACTGCTTAATAATTGCGTCATATAATTCACCTGTATGGAAGCATCTGCATTCGGTATTCTTTCCTTTTAATTTGTAATGTGTCTGTTTATTTGTATCCTAAAAGGTCTTCTCTACAACAGGGTTAACATTGTGATCCGTTTTCCTTTCACATGCTTTCTATGAACGTTCCTTTAACGACCGGAACCGCAAAAAGCCTATTTAAAAATATTTGGCCTTTAGGATGTTATTAAAAAAAACGAAATGACATATAGGCTATTGCCTAAACATTTTAATATGGTGAGTGGGAAGATTTGAATTGTTGAACATATTGGTTACTCGGTTGCATTGTATACGGTTACATAGTATTGTTGTATACGGGCGGTTACATAGTATTGTAATATGTTCAGAATGTTGACATTGAGGAAAAATTAAGGTGTAGCAAATTAAGCACCTTAAATTGCTGGGATTTTGTTTTTCTTTTGCCAGCTACATTTTACCCATTTTAAACCATATCTACTAAATGTGTAATGATACATTTTATGCAGTCAGATAATCTTCTGTTGAAATGTTTTGTATTATTTTTTTGAGCCCCTCCTAGGCTATGCCCAGCTTTCTGGGTTTTGTGTGAACACAAACATTCACTTTTGATTGGCTGATCACCCCATAGGAGATGACTTGATTGGCTGAGCAAAGTACATATTGAAGCTAAAAGTGAGGGCAGAAAGATGGAAAAGTGAGGACGGAAATTGTGATTGGCCAGAATGAGATGATATATGATGATAAGAGCGCCCCTCACTTCGCAGTACGGGTGTATTTTGTTTTCTTCTTTTTTTAAATTGTCAACAATGAAACATTTCATTAGAACCAGTTTTATTTCAACATTCAATAGCAGTCACACATTAAACATAATGGAACCGAAGAGAATTGTTATGATCATTTTAACGAATAAACCTGGTTTACCAACTAACAGCTCCAATGTGTTCATTAAATGTAAAAAGTATATTAAGAGTGTATCCTGAAATGCAATCACATAGACAACCACTGCACTTTAAACGCCCCATAGCAAGTATGTTAAATATATTGGAGAACAACAAGTGTGCAAATGGAAGGTTTCATCATTATATTGTGGAAGAAGTATACTGTTTTCAACAATATCCAGACAATGTTCAGGTTGAGCATTTATATAGATTAGAACATTTGAGAAATGTTGTCAATTATCTAAAGCAAAGTCAAGATGAAGCGGTTCCTTAATCAACATTATAAGTAGCCATGTTCCCCTCAAAGTCTGGCCACAAAGGCAGAAACCACCAGACACAACAGCCACAGCGGTCGGGACAGGGCCGATGCAGGAGGGCCACCGGAGCGAACAATGGAATGGTAACACCTGCCCACATTGCCGACATGGTCGACGGCAATGAGTTCCACTATCTGAGAGCAACAGGAAGCCTTGTATGTCGCCTGAATCGAGCGAGCCTTCAAGCTGGTGTGCTGGAGCTCTCCGCTACCCTGGTGCAGAATAATGGCCTCTATTCCTGTACCGATACCATCCGTGAGGTTCGCTGAGAGCTCCCAGTTGAAGGACTTGCATTGAGCTTTATCCTCGGGGCAGCTTTCTGCCTTGACGCTGACAATCTTGCACGATGGCCTGACGTAATCTGGGCGAACAATCGAATGGTAACACTTGCCCACGTTGAATTGGCCATCAACGGCGATAACTTCTACTATCTGAGAGCAACAGGAAGCATCGTACGTTACATGAATGGAGGTGGCGTTCGAGTTGATGACCTGGAGCTTTCCATTACCCTGGACTAGACTAATGCTATTGTTATCTATGCCAGTGCCATTACCATCAGTGAGGGTCGCTGAGAGCTGCCAGTTGAAGGACTCGCATTGAAATACATCCGCAGGGCAGCTATCGGCCTGCACGCTCACAATGTTGCACAGTGGCGAATCAAAATCTGTCTTTGGTTGAAAGATTGAATGATAACACTGGCCCACATTGCCAACTTTATCGACAGCATCGAGTTCTACTATCTGAGAGCAACAGGAAGCATCGTACGTTACATGAATGGAGGTGGCGTTCGAGTTGATGACCTGGAGCTTTCCATTACCCTGGACTAGACTAATGCTATTGTTATCTATGCCAGTGCCATTACCATCAGTGAGGGTCGCTGAGAGCGTCCAGTTGAAGGGTTCACATCGAGATACATCATATGGGCAGTTTTCGGCCTGTACGTTGACAATGTCGCACAATGGCCGTACAAAATCTGTGATCTGGAGAAAGCATGAAAAAGAAAAGGAGAGAAACAATATAATTGAATAGTGATTGATTGTACGTAAAGACTGGATAATCAAGTATACTTTTTCAGTCTGGTGTCGCACTTGCTGACGTTAAAGCTTGCAAATCCACAATTACAAATGTGGCGCTAGTGTGTCCTATATGTTGCGTTCTCACAGGCAGACGCAAAGACGGAGTCTACCATTCATTGTCAAAGGAAGCCAGCGACATGGCGATGCAAAGACGCAATGATGCACGTAGCTGCTCCAAATGATACTCCCCTCCCGTTCGTCTTTGCGTCTGCCCGCGTGAACGCACCATTAAGCATTGTATGTAATGGTAAACCTTTTAATATGAATTACTTAATATGTAGCCTATGTATTTATTTAATTACACCATCACCGGTTTACACAGGAGCGATGCAAGCCAGAAACAATGCAAGTCGTTGTCAGAGTACCAGAACAGAACCAGAACTGATGTGTGCACAGAGTTTCAAGTCGGTCGGTCTGAGGGTTCTCATACAGACGGACGTACAGATATGTTGTAGCTTTATTGAACGATATAGTTGTATTCATGAACGGGGATGGTTACCTTGCTAACAACAGAAAGTCGTAGAACAGCATAGTTGGAGTCGGCACGATCACCGCTGGATGAGGATGACCGCTTGGCCTCGATGGTCAGAGTTACATCGGTGCCTGATGGTGTGTTTCCAGGTGGCGTAATGGTCAACGTTTCATTGGCATACTGGCCGGATGTCAAAAATAGGCTGTCAGAGAATTGGAGAGGAGGGTTGAACAGGATAATGGACCTTGACATTATGACAATATTAAATACGAGTGTTGTAGGCAGATCACTCCTCACCTTGTTGGGTAACCAGTCATGGGAAAGTCTCTGTCATTCCTGGCAGTGATGGAGTATGTGCCTCCAGAGCCCTGTGTCATCACACTGAATGGGAGGGAGAAGGCTTTCCCTGGCTCCAAACTGCTGTCTACTGCTGCCTGAGGAACGACAAGGAGGAGTCGAGAAGGGGAAAAAAGTGAAATGGTGTATTATATTTTTTGGTATGATTGTCTCAAAGCCATGTCACTTATCCTAATAATTTGAGTCACTAACTGCTAAAAGTAATCCTTGCCGAGCCATGAGGCCCATAGGGGGCAGGAGCCTATCTCCAGTTTCTGTAGCGTGAGGCAGCTTGATGTACAAGTACACCCCCTGGACATGATGTAGGCCTACAAGTACACCCCTGGGCCTGGACATGACGCTATGATTTTAAGATTTTATTGACTACTTTTAAAGCCGTGCAAGGGCTGGCCCCAAGTTACATTTTAGCAATGTTACAGCCCCACGACCCCGCACGTACCCTCAGATCGGCAGGCAGGTGTCTACTTGATAGGCCTTCGCAGCTTATTTTAATTAAGTTTATTATTATAAGTATGTCACAGGGATGTTAGCCCCAATCAAACCCTTGATGCTGAGTGCCAAGCATGGAGCTAATGGGTCCCATTCTACCCTGCCGGGGATCAAACCCCAACCTCTCAGTCCCACGGCGGGCCCTCTAACCACAAGGCCACTGAGCTGGTTATAAATTATATAGCCATACTCCCAGCTTGATGGAAATACGTAATTAGAGGAAGTGAATTAAGACACTTACCTTGATGGTGACCTTGGAGACGGACATCTGGGTGGTGGACTGCCTCTGGAAGTGTGTTCTGGACACTGAGTCTGTTCCATTCAGCATGACCACAAACTCACCCTCTGGGACGCTATCGACTGTTACCAGGATATCTCCATTTCCCATGTCCTTTGTTGAGCCACTGCTCATGGCCTCTGCACCAGAGACCATTCCCAAACCAACGAACTCAATGGACACAGAATCTGGACCCTTTTTACCCATCACCGATAGCAACAGGGTGGCAGGCTGGCCTGGATTTGCAGGACAAAGAGGGAAGAATTAAGACATGGCACAGAGTGAGTAGAAAATATGATGATGTAGCCATGCGATTATGCAATAGTCTATATGATTATGATCTCATAATTTACAAATAATGATACAACATATAATTACATCAAATTTACAGTAGGCTAAACGGTTTAGTAATACAATAATATAATTGTAAAAGTGATTATATGACTATAGCTATGTGAGTGTAACGTTTTGTGTGACAACGTTATTGACTGTACCTGCATTTGGACGCCCAGTGATCACTGCGTAACCTGGGTGAGGTCCCTGGAAGGCCTCCACAAAGTTATAGATGAAGGTGATGACGCTCTGACCTGGAATGACACACAGATATGTTAACAATCAGGCATTTAATAATGCTTTAATAAAAGTAAAGCAGTGGATAAATACAAGGAGATGATGTATGACAGTATAATAATTGCTTTAAAGTATTGAGATGAACAAACCGATAAAAGGGAGAGGATGTCTGAAAATGCAGAAACAGTACTATTATCTGACCTGTCACTTTGAGTGTGTATGGGTGAGCGGTGTCAATGTCGATCTGCCAGGTTCCTAGCAGCTTGTCAGCATTGAGACGTATTCTCCACAGGTTCCCCACCGTTTGAATGGTCCCCAAATTACCACTGGCCTCACTCTGTGCCTGGCTAACACCTGGTAGTGTGTGACACATTATGTTAATGTGAAAGAAAGAAAAAAGGAAAGAAAGAAAGACAGACAGACAGACAGACAGACAGACCTGCTGGGTTGGTCAGTGTGAATTTAGTAGCTGTAAGTGTTCCTGTAATATACAGAGTGACATTTGTGAGAGAGTCCAACACAAAGGGGAAGGTCTCCCTCCCAGTTTTCCTCTCTTGCTGAAGAACCGTCACCTGGGAAGAAACAGAAGAGAAATTAATTTATTCCACTAACCTAACATTTCATTACTTTATGGCCTCTTTGGAGCTGCATTGTGTTTACCAGGGCAGAGGTGGAAGTGTCAAGAATGATGTCTGTGGCCTCAGGCAACTGGCTCTTAGAAACTTCAATGGCCTGACCCCCGGAAGCCAGAGCCAGGTCCCTGTAGATGTTGAAAGAACGACCACGCCTGGACCCCGACATGAAGAAATTAACCTGGTGACAAGGTGGAACGGGAAAGATTGTAACTGGGCAAACCAAGGTGTCAGCTTGTGACTGAGAAAAGAGAGGGATATGATCACTAAAATATTGTTACAGTATTTATTTTAAAGAAAATGTTTTCTCCAGGGATCTGTAATGTAGTAATTACCGTTGATTTTGTGCTCCTGATGAGGGCTACAATGGTATCCTTTAGATGAATGTCTTTGGCTCCGGCATCAGTGAACACATAGATTTGAGAGGAGGCAGGGGCACCTGTTAGAGCCAACTATATGGAAACAGAAAGGTGGACAATTGAAGTGTTTAGCTCCTATATCATCATTGGTTGATATCCATATTAATCAATATGTAAATCCTGACTGGAGATGATTAACTTCTATACCTGGAGTCCTGACAGACACATCTCAGGGAGATCGCCACCTCCACTTGCAATGAGCTTTGATACTTTGGCTTTCATTACATCACCATCTGGAGTCCTTGTCATGGGTCCAAATCCTACACAAACATGCACACATTTTTGACATTTCCTGGCCACAAATGTACATAGACTACTACTTCTATTAAGTTGTATGTGTCATTTAAAATGAGATAACCACCATTTAATAAATGAGACACGGTAGACACCTACTTTTAATTGAAAGCAGAAAAGCAACAGGTTTATTGGGCTGACGTAAACATTTCCCAGGCTATTGCGTGGGTGAAATATGGCTCTCCTCTCTCTCTCTCTCTCTCTCTCTCTCTCTCTCTCTCTCCCTATCACTCCATTCCATTTTAAATGTGTCCACTTCAACTGTCCTTCATACTTGAAACAGATATATATCACAGGCATTTTAATTACTTTTATCAGGGTTAAAGGTCAAAGGTCATAGGTTATTTGTTTTCCCAAAATTGCAAAGAGTCCAGAGATTTTGAAGTTGTGTGAATTTGTGCCTCTGTGGGGGGTATTTATATGCAATTATCATGACCAATGGCATTGCAAGACTAAACAATGAACATCAATGATGATGTTTAGGTGAAAAAAGTACAGGAAAACAATATATATTAATTAAGTAATAATTAAAATGTAAATGTTGACGAAAAGCATTGTTGGGGCTTACAGGGATACCCACTTATATAATATAATACACAGCATTCCTACTTTACCGTTCCCTAAAAAATATTCTCTGAAGTTGGATGCAGGGCATTCCACTATAAAGCTCCATCTGATTGGAACAATCTTCCACTTTCCAATATAAGTAAAACACTGAGCATCATTAACTATTATTAAGAATTTTCTTTTTGAGTGATTTTTGTACTGTATGGAATTAAAGGTTGCACTAGATCTTGACAGAAGTGGTACTGTTAGGTCAATGCTGTAAGGTAGGCTACTACAATATATCTTACCCGGGTCATTGAAGGGGACCAGAATGTACTCAGAAGGTTCGTTCTGCGTTCCCTTGGTGGTGTCAACGATTTGGTGAACAAGTCTCCTGACTTCTGCGATGTCGTTAGACATACTGCCCGTGGTGTCAAGGACAAAACACACCACGGAAGCACGGGCAATGCCAACCATTCTGTGAGAAACAAAAAGACAGAGATGTTATTATTCTGATGGAATTTCTCTCCTGCAGCAACTGGTGCTGGTCTAGTATGGAACTAAAACTATCCTGGGTTTTTCATGGTATAATCATGGCTTTGTATAATAGCCATCAACTGATTTTCATTTTACATCGTAATAGTTACACGCTCATGTAATTAGAATTAGTTTGTGTAATAATAATGTTTTAGTTTTCTCGTTGCACCTCAAGAAGTCATTGTCTCCAGCAGCTCCACGGATGTCTTCCAGCAGTTGGAGGCTGGCACTGGTGGCTAAATGGACAGCAGCTGTGTGGAACGCCACGTTGTCTGGACGACGCTCATCCTTGCTGATGCCACCGCGAGGGACCACCGCGCTGGACAGGTCAGCAGCACCGCCGTGACTGCATTTACCTTGCATAGGACAAAAGGATCAGATTAGAAATGTACTTTTAAAGGACCACTTCACCACTTTTCAACCTATCTTCATATAATAGGTCCTCACTAATAATCTTGAAAAAATGGCACAATTGTTTTCTACTTGGTCTGTGTCTCATAGGAGGGCTGTGGGCAGTTCAGAAACCGTCTTCCAGTGACATCATCGATGGGGAATACAAGCTAATAAAAACTGCATGGCTTTCTAAACTGCAGGCTTTCTAAACTGCCCATAGCCCTCCTATGAGACACAGACTGAGTAGAAAAGAATCGTGCCATTTTACCATGATTATTAGTGAGGACCTATTATATGAAGATAGGTTGAAAAGTGGTGAAGTGGTCCTTTAAGTACTTGTAAGTTTCAAAATGCAGGATTTGTTTTACAGATATATGTACTATAATACATAATACACAATAATTTCAATAGTCTTTCTTCTCATTCTAGAAGTACATGGAGTGGAATAACAATATGAAGGATATGTTTCAAAATGTCCAAAATACATTGGCTACAATTACTAATAAGAAAACATTCTCCTTCGACTTCTCAAATAGCACTTGGGCTTACTTTATTTCCCTTTTTTCATAGAAATGTATATTTTTACGTCTTTTCTGATTAATTGAAAATGGAGGACCCTGATGTAAAGATGTTTTATTGACATGTATTTTGTTTTAACTGTGCCCATTCTACAAACTGTGAATACCATTTTCAATCAATCAATCAATCATTTATGAACACGGAAATACATTTTTGTAATGATCTGTCATTTATACCTTTAGGCTTGGCATCAGAGAAGATCCCCATGTAGCCTGAGGTGAGTTTCTTCTCTTGTAGAATGATAGGAAGGATAGGATCGGGGCATGTTCCACTGGCACAGTCACTGCAGGTCGCAGCGTCCTTCTCTACACACGTACAGTACGGCAAACACAGATCAATAAGGAAAATCAACCCTCTACAAACACCTTTAGATACGTTTACAACATTCTCAAAGCCTCAAAGATACAGAGAGAGATTTCAAAGAAAAGAGAGAGACGCACCTGCCAGGTTTTCCAGAGGGAGGTCCGGGCGGAGGAGGTTGACGTATGGAACTTTGAATCCCAGCTCCACCCAGTTACTATGGCTGTAGAAGTCCTGATCACACACACACACACACACACACACATACACACACACACACACTTTCAGTTTGGTTTTCAAATTGAGTAGGTCAGGGGTGACGTCGGTATCTCGTTACAATGCGCTAGACCCCTGGGAGATGGATTGCTGAGGTGGAGCGGTGCCCGGGATCGAACTCTTGAACTTGGGGTCCAAAGGCGAGAGCTCTACCAACTGAGCTATACCACCGCAATGCGTAATTACTTGCGCAGAGCGCTGTGATTGGCTGGGTATGTATACTGTCGGTGTAAGAATGGTCCCTTATAGAGCGTCGCAGTCCCTCCCCCTTTCAGAACAACGAGTGGCCCAGGAAATGGTTCTCATTCATTTTCACCATAGGCGATTACTAAATTATTTATTTAAAGACGGTTACGCCGCGGACAAAGCCAACTCGGATCGTGACAAATCATGACAATGAACACAATGTTTTGGGCCGATCAAACAATTTATAAGAAGAAAAACAACAAAAAAACCTGCCGTTTTTTTCTACTTTCTAATTATTTGTTTGGCCCAAAACATTGTGTTCATTGTCATGATTTGTCACGATCCGAGTTGGCTTTGTCCGCGGCGTAACCGTCTTTAAATAAATAATTTAGGAATCGCCTATGGTGAAAATGAATGGAGAACCATTTCCTGGGCCACTCGTTGTTCTGAAAGGGGGAGGGACTGCGACGCTCTATTGGCTGTTGATGGTGACGCAACTACGGTACGTTTCAAGATTGGTATAAGGTCTATAACGGGGTCTAAACTAAAGGATTTAGAATAGCAGTTTAGTAGCAGTACTTGCGTGCTCTGCTTGCACACAAGTAGGCCATGTATGGCCTATTGTATTCCCAGTGTCTCTATCCCTCTCTCACCTGTAGGACACTCATCCCAGTGTCTCTCTATCCCTCTCTCACCTGTAGTACATGCAGAACTCGTCCCAGTGTCTCCCTATCCCTCTCTCACCTGTAGTACACTCTTCCCAGTGTCTCTCTATCCCTCTCTCACCTGTAGTACATGCAGCACTCGTCCCAGTGTCTCCCTCGCAGCTTGGAAGTTCTGGTTGCGGATGTTGGCCTTGATGCTAGCCACACCCTCTGTGATCAGGCCCCGCCCCTCAGGGAAGGCCTCATTGTTGAAGTGGTAAGGAGGACTGGAGTTATGGACATTAATTTACAGTCGGTTAACTTGGGCTGTTTGCAATAGATATGAACAAGCCTGGCAACATTTACAAAATTGTGGCTTATTAGAGAACGGTACTTGATGTCAGAGATTATAGAGGCATTATTCTATACAACTCTGATATTCATTACATTTAAAGGTCTACTGCCCATAAATGTTCTCCCACCTGTTGATGAAGTCTCGGTCCACCAGTCCGTTCTGAACGTAGATCTCATTGAGAGCAGAGCGGAACTTGGCGGCCGACACCTCTCCTGTTGCTCTGGGACCGAGACAGGCCTGGACCAGCTCCTCAGCAGAGTTACCCTGAGGTCAGAGGTGAAAGGGCAGAGGTTAGATTAGATTTCTAGTAGGGCTGTCCCGATCCAATCACGTGATCTGAAATCATTTTCAAATGATCGGAGCCTAGTATCAGTAATATATCTATCTTTTTGTATTGGGTTTTTCTTCAACACAACACAACACAACACAACACAACACGTTGGGAGAGGGGGAAAAGGAACGCCAGGTAACAAACAAAACAAATACAAAAATAAAAAACAGGGAAAAAAAACAACAAAACAAAAAAAATATCATGATGTTAGACTGGATATTGATTTAGTAAAACTCTCTGAAAACGGTACAAAATATCAGACTAATTTGTGGTAAACCTTCAAACATAATGAATCAATCAGGTTGCTCTACTACTGGATTCAAGTGGATTGTTACAATGGAGCTTAAATGTCTGTCACTGAATACATTAAATAACATACATTGTGTGTGTGTGTGTGTGTGTGTGTGTGTGTGTGTGTGTGTGTGTGTGTGTGTGTGTGTGTGTGTGTGTGTGTGTGCGCGGCGGCGTGCGCGTGTGTGTGTCCTACCCACCGTAGGCTTGAACTCGTGACCAGATAACTGAGCCACTCTCTCACAAGTCTCTCTCACTTTCTCCAAAAGAGCCGTTCCTGTGATGCTGACGTGAGTGGATGCATCTCCTCCAATGGGAGCAAAGGCTACGGCCCCGCCCCATAGGGCCAAGGTAAACAGGAGGACACCCGTCACTGGTGACATCATCAGTCTGAAAGAAAAGTTGTAAAGCAATTAAGAACGGCTCTTGTTCAGACATGATACATGATGATATTTCGAACATGATTAATCTTATATTATGATTATCTTCTATTACTATGAAACTTTTTAGCGTTGTTTGATAGTTGATTATTATTATTATTATGTATATTTTTGTCCTCTCGTGTCTCAAAGTGTAAGAAACATCATGATTCATATTGTTACGCAATGATGTTTTTCAAATAAACTTGAGCTTGAACTTAACGTCTAGGTGTGCTGTCATGCTCATTTCAGAACGTCTGGAGAGCCTATTTCAACCAATTGCTAGGTCAGATGAACTATAGTAGTAAAAAGTATACTATATGTATATAATTTCATTTTTGTCTTCTTTTTGGGCGACACGTACCACAGGTTGAGAATCACTGTTCTAATGCTTCTGAATGAAAATACCAATGTTATGGTCAAAGTGCGAGCTGAAATTAGTCCAAAGAATGACCGGGAAGGTTCCAGGAATAACACAAAATGAGCACCGTCCAAAGCACATAATATTTCCTATATGGTACGGAGCTACCATGGCTATATGGCCATGCATGTACATTTTAAACAATTATATATTTAAAAGGGAATGTTTTAAGTCCTAATTATAATACCACTGTAAACATCACAGATTGAATGTAATCTACAAAGAAAACTAAAAAACAAGTAACACTGGAGTCCAAACCTTCTCCAAAACAATTACAGAACTCTTTGCTCTAAGACAGACTCACGTGAATGCTCAGAGTCCAGAATACAAAGAAGTGAGAAGGCGAAGTTACATAACTGTGTCCAAGCACTAAGCACACCACTAATAACCACATTTAGAGAGATATTTCACTTTCAAATCAAATTAAACATAGAAAAGATGTCTTTCTAATGCACGAGGGTTTGCCGTGATTTTTCCATAACCTTTTATTTATTTTTATATTTTTAATATATTCTTTGTTGGTGTTTATTTGACTTGAAAGTGAAATATCCCGTGAACCGCACGTACCCGGCCATGTTTACACTATCATTGTGTTGCCATTCACACAACTTTAATTAAATAATAATCTCATGAATCATTTCAAACTGAAGCACACAAATACACGTTAATAATGGATGTTTTGATCCACGCAATATTTTTATTAATTTAAAAGTATTGCACTAATTGTTCTAATCTAAATAGAATAAAAGTATTGCACTAATTGTGCTAATCTAAATAGAATAACAATATTGCACTAATTATTGTGCTAATCTAAATAGAATAAAAATATTGCACTAATTGTGCTAATCTAAATAGAATAAAAATATTGCACTAATTGTGCTAATCTAAATAGAATAAAAGTATTGCACTAATTGTGCTAATCTAAGTAGAATACAAATATTGCACTAATTGTGCTAATCTAAGTAGAATCATACACGTTAGATCAGATAAAAATCTACTTGATGAATGTTTGTTGTTTAAAAATCAATTATCAAAATTAGCAATTAATTAAAAGCTATTTTAATTATTATTATAATGCAAGAACACATTTTTAAGTGATATCATACACCACTAAACACAACCATAACTCAGACAAAACCAACAAACAATATGAAATATCAACCAAGCTTGAAGTTGTACATACCTGTCCTCTACGTTACTTGACTGGCATGAGATACGTGAGTGTCTCAAAATACATAGCATATTATACAGTTTAATTGTGACTAAAGGTCGCAGATAACACCATGCTGACACACAATGTCACATTGATGCACCATGTATCATCAATGTGACATCATGTTAGTTGAGTTTATAGGACTATAGATAGTACAATCCCTTAGATAATCAGAACTTGGCATCGAGTGGGGTAGGATCCGGGAGGGGTAAAGGCTTCACTGAGGTCATCAGGTGGGCACCCTCCTTCACAGGTGTTTCGTTGATAGGCCCAAAAGGGCTCAACGGCGACACCTGGCGTCCCAGGTGTCGCCCCCCTCAGCTTTTACCCCTCCGTGTTCATTTTGCAGCCCAGTTGGGGTCCTTTCTCTTGATCCATAGGCAGCTGTTGCTGCTTCGTTCGTTAGGCAGCCTCTGACAGCGACCTGACGGCTTTGCGGAACGCCTGTCCTCGCACTCCCATCCCCTTGAGAAGCTTGGTTGTGGACGTATAGCAACAAATCCTCTACACCCGACCTCAACCGGAAGCACCTGGGCACGCCAGCCGCGTTGCTCTGCCTCGGCTGCTATGTCAGAGTGCTTCAGTTGTTTGCGTTCGTATGCTTCACCAACTGCAGCCTCCCATGGTACAGTTATAGTTCAACAGTGAATACCGACTTCTGGGCGGTTGACCACAAGACCAGGTCCGGCCTGCAGTTAGTTGTAATGATCTCAGGCGGGAAGACGAGTTTCTTGTCTAGATCAACCAGCATCCTCCAGTCTCGGGCAGAGTCTAAGATGGTTGTTTCGACTCTTGCAGGTGGCTCTGCTGGGGGTTGTCCTGCTCTTAGTTGGTGCCTTGCATGGTTTCCGCTGCCATCGGTGTATGAATGTGTGTGTGAATGGGTGAATGTAATGCACAATCTCTGTAAAGCGCCTTGGATAAAGGCGCTATATATAAAAAAAAATGCACCATTCTTACAAAAGGGGTGGTGTTTGAGTGTCTGGGCATTGGTGGAGGGAGGGCATTGTTGGTAGCTCTTCTTCCTTCCAGAGTGATCGCCAGTTGTCTTTAGGACCTGGTTGTGTCTCCAGGTGTAGCGGCCTTGGGACAAACTGGTTTTGATGTGCCTCAGTGTCGCAGGGGTTTGACGAAGTGCACAAGAGGGATCTTCTCCAAACCACTGGTTTAGGTTCTTGGGCATGGGAAGAACATCATAGGTGGCTCTGATGATTTGGCTTCCTTCCATTTCCCAAAGATCCTTCCATGTGAGCTTCCGATGCTCCATGTGTTCCCAGAGAGTCCACTGGCCCTGTTTGGACTGTGAGGCTGCCGTTGCGCATCCGTCTGCCTCCTCTTGTTTCCGCACCTGAGCAACCACCAGCTTTCTCCTCTGGGTTGATGTTGCCTTGTGCCATGTGACATCATCAGGGATGGAGCATGTGACATCACGTAACATAATCAGGGATGGAGATCACTGATGTCATCAATATTGGCCAGCAACTCTACATCTGACCTCAAACCTCCTTATAGATCTCCATATATGGAGCTGACCTGTTCTGACATCCCATATGTTGATCCTTCCCCATCCATCTTTCCTCTTCGATGTCTCCCTTTTGACTGACACCTGTCCATTCAAACTATAGATGGGCCTGTTGACTGACACCTGTCCATTCACACTATAGATGGGCCTGTCCAGAAGTTATCAGTGCAGCCGCGCCCAGCGAAATAGAGTTCTCAACAGGCCCATGCCAAAGCCCCGCAGTCTGCTGTCAAGCTAGGCGGATATGTTGATCTGACCCCGCATGCCAAAGTGCCAGCGCTGTGTGTGTGTGTGTGTGTGTGTGTGTGTGTGTGTGTGTGTGTGTGTGTGTGTGTGTGTGTGTGTGTGTGTGTGTGTGTGTGTGTGTGTGTGTCACCGTTATGTCTATTTCCAGGCATCCATCCCGTAAACATCAGTTACTAATTATAATACCACTGTAAACATGCAGTCATTAATTCATCACAGATTGAATATGAAGCTAGATATCACTAGAGTCCAAACCTTCTCCAAAACAATTACAGAACAGTTTTCTCTAAGACAGACTCACGTGAATGCTTATTGCTCAGAGTCCACAATACAAAGAGGTGAGAAGGTGAAGTTAGATAAGTGTGCAAGCAGTAAGCACACCACTAATAAACACATTTAAAGGGATATTTCACTTTCAAATCAAAGTGAAATATCCCTTGGAACTGCACCCAGCCCTGTTTACACTATCATGTTGTTGCCCAATTAAGTCTCACAACTTTAATGAAATAACAATTCCATCATAATCACTTCAAACTGAAACACAAAAAAATAAACGTTGATACTGGATGTTTTTGATCAACTCGACTGATCACCTGAATCGGCCTGCTAGATCAAAAAGAGATGGTTGCCCAGTGACCACCCCAGCATTACAGGTATACAACTATTGCAGTGTGAGATAAAAGAATAAAAAATGAAATAAATCTACTTGATGAAATTATCACCGTGGAATACAAGAAAACATCTTTAAGTGATATCATATAAACTGCAGACACCGCGATACACAACCATAACTCAGGCAAAACAAAAACAGATGAAATATCAACCAAGCTTATACTGATGCCAGCAGCAATGACAATGTATACATACCTCTATGTTACTGGACTGGGACGAGACACAGTGGTGTCTGAAAATATACTGCGGATTATATAGTTTAGATAGCATGGGCGTGTTGGGAACAAATAATCTGATTTATCAGGAGTCTTCCAAGGTAGATTAACCCTAATATTATGGCTTAAATGTCCATGTTGGGGGACGCCTGAGTCCATGTTGGGTGGACCCCTGAGTCCATGTTGGGTGGACCTCTGAGTCCATGTTGGTGGACCCCTGGGTCCATGTTGGGTGGACCCCTGAGTCCATGTTGGGGGACCCCTGATTCCATGTTGGGGGACCCCTGAGTCCATGTTGGGTGGACCCCTGAGTCCATGTTGGGTGGACCTCTGAGTCCATGTTGGGTGGACCTCTGAGTCCATGTTGGGTGGACCTCTGAGTCCATGTTGGGTGGACCTCTGAGTCCATGTTGGGTGGACCCCTGAGTCCATGTTGGGTGACCCCTGAGTCCATGTTGGGTGGACCCCTGAGTCCATGTTGGGGGACCCCTGAGTCCATGTCGATGTGCGGGCTGAGTTTGAAGTCAGTCGGTCCCATATGTAGTCCAGTAACGGGGGTTGTTTGTAGTTACTTTGTAGATTTTTATTATTTGGCTATCACAAAACATACAGTAACAAGCCCTAGATACATTTTGGCCATTAACCCATTTTGGGCGGGAACCCCTTTTGGTGTTTTAAACATTATGTTATAATTTAGCTATTGGAAAATAGCAGATCTACAAGCTTGTAGGTCTGCTGTTTTTTGGCCTAAATGGGCTAAAGGCCTAAATGGGTTAAAATAGCCGGTCTACATGCGATCTACAAGCTGCTAGATCTACAAGCTGCTAGATCTACAAGCTGCTAGATCTACAAGCTGCTAGATCTACAAGCTGCTAGATCTACAAGCTGCTAGATCTGCTTGAAATATGGGACATTATGCTTACTGTACTTTTACTTCCGGTACTATAAGTACATTTTGAAACTGTACTGCCCCCACTGAGGTGTTGTAACGACAATTAGGCAGCCAGCCAAACTCCATTCAAAAAAGAGACAGGAGTCAGGAATGAGGCATCTTGCTCCCTTTTTACTGATCTTTGTCAGGAGTGAAACTGTAACACAGTAAAATGTACAAATACAATTGACTGTTAAGAGTCACATGAAATAATACAGACCTTTGCAAATAGTCTATCAAACTGCTACAAAACTCTACAGCATGTAAGTCATCAAAAAGCAGTTAAACAATTGGCATTTAAATAATCAAACCAAAATCGTAACAATCCTGTCTAAATCCAAATACGTGTTACATTCCTTGCATTAAATGGAAATAAACATTAAACTTACAAACAATGCTCTTTCTGTAGTCTCAGACAGCACAGCTAACCTCTCTCTTCACAGCAAACATTGTTCTGCCTGCTCTCCCTCACTCACATGGAGTCTCATTGTACTGATTACCCCTCAATGCAGCACAAGGGACAATCAATCAGGTACAATCAAGCAGGCTTGGGTCACTTTAACCTAGGGTTGCTTAATAGGCACACATTAATACTACAGAAAATAAAGCCTGCACCAACACTAGCCTGGAAGGCAACACACTCCCCGCATGGCCTTTGTAAGGTCATCCCTAAGAAATTATATTATCACATTAACAAGAGTCATTTTTGAGGAGAAGTAGAATAACTTCTGAGACTGGTCTCAGATAGGTCCTTGCAGAGCCCTGGTTTGTGGTTTTGATCTCCACGTTGCAGACGCTCCGATCTCTTCCAGTGAAAGGCAGAAGTGACCACAGCCATGGGCCACTCGTTCTGGGCAGCTTCCTTGTCTCTTAACAACACAATGTCGCCAGGACATAGGTTTCTGCGAGCTTCAGTCCGCTTTGTCTTGCTCCTCCACCGGCTCCAAAACTTGTTGGCGAGAGCCTGTACTTGCCGCCGCTGTTTGCAGAGAAGATCCTTGTCCGTGATGTCTCCAGGAGGAGGTGGGATCCCGACCTTCTGGGTAAGTATCTTAGAGGATGTTAGAATGGACGGTGAGTCGCTCACTAGTGGACGGATCTCTGCATCTTTATCTGGAATGACCAACTCAAAGGGATTTTCTGCTGCTGAATGATCTTTGAGTGGTCTGTGCAGGAAAGCGGGTCCGGTCATCCATGATGTATGCGCCAGGCGTGACTCAGTGACCGACCTGGATGCATGGTCAGGAGGGTTGTCCTCAGTATGAACGTAAGACGACTTTTCTGGCTTCGTTGTTTGGAGGATGCTCTGAATCTGTCCATCTTCATGTTCGGCCCTCTGGTATGCCACTGCTCCGCTGTCTTCTGGCAGTGAAGTATCCCAGTCACCTGTGCTTGCTGTGAGTTCCTTCAGGAGAGCTCTTTCTTGAATAGTCACTGGGGTCACAAGTTCAAGGGTTTCTTCTGTGATTGTTCTCGGCTTGGAGAGATTACCTTGTCGCTCCCCGCAGTCATCACGGTCTTTCTCTTTGAGCTGCAGGAAGCTTTCACGGGGAGGAAGGATAGTAGGTCGGCCATTCTCCAATACGTTAGTCTTGAATGTGCTCACATCTGGCTGATGTGCATTCTCCAAACACACATCTCCCACGAGCACCCAGCCTAGATCCAGCCTTAGTGCAAAAGGTGCGTCATGTGGTCCATTGATCTGCTGCCTGACTTTATGCACCCTGACTATGTCTCTCCCTAGTAGCATGAGAATTTCCGCACTGGAGTCGAGCTCTGGAATGTTGGCCGCCACGCTTCTCAGATGTGGATGGTGACGAGCTGCATCGGGCGTTGGTATTTCCGAGCGATTATTGAGGATCTCGTTACACTCAATAAGTGTCGGGAGATTGAGACTGACCTTTCCGTCGAGCGACTCAATCTGAAAGCCTTCTGCTCTTCTTCCGGATGTGTCGATGGTACCGGCACAGGTTCTCAAGGAGTAGGAGGATGGTTGGCTCTGAATCCTGAACAGCTCAAAGAAGTTTGTTCTAGCCAATGAGCGATTACTCTGGTCGTCGAGGATGACGTACATGTTAATGGCTTTGTCACGTTGACCCTGAGGATAGACTCTGACTAAACAAATCTTCGAGCAGGACCTAGCTGCCTGGCCAACTCCGCAGACCTCAGTGCAGTGGGAATTGACTTCTGATGTGTTAGGGCCTTGTTCCTCCTCCTCCCCGCCATTGTCTGGTGGGGATGTTGTAGGACGTGCTGGACCTCCGTGCATAGCTGTGTTGTGGCGGGTGCTATCACACTCACTACACTTCACTGTGGCGTCGCAATCTCTGGCCATGTGAGTAGTTGAAGCACAGCATTTAAAGCATATCCCATTTTCTTTAAGGAAGGCTTTCCTTTCTTCGAGAGTCTTAGCTCTAAAGCCTCTACATTTCCTCAATGGGTGTGGCATGTTGATGTGAAGGGGACAGTTTTTACCTGGACTGTCATTCTTCCTGGTAGGAGTGTCCATGTCAGGGTCCTCATCTGCTGAGACGTCAGTCTGGTGCACGGTTATTGGGTTCCTCATGCCTGGGGCCCTAGGTCTTTCTGGTCTCCCAGGTACGAAGGTGCTGCTGTTACTTGGGAAAATGAAACTGGGGTCATTTCTGATGCGCGCCTCGTCGTCAATGAACCTAGCGAAGAAGTCGAAAGGAGGGAATTGGCCGGTGTGTTCTTTAAACCGTGAGCCATGGGTGACCCACCTCTCTTGTAGGTTATAGGGGAGTTTCTCAATTATGGGGCAGATGCCACGGGCTGTATCCAGGTACCTCAAACCTTGTAAGTAGTCTTCCTCCTTGGCACACGAAATCTCCATAAGAAGATCTCCCAGCTCCCTTAACATAGTGTAGTCTTTGGGAGAGATAGTAGGGAAATTGTCCAATTTCTTGAATATGGCATTCTCGATTACTTCTGGTGAAGCGTAGCAATCCTGGAGCCGCCTCCAAGCCTTCTTTAGCGCTTCCTCTGGGTCACTGACGTGAACCGAGCGCATCCTTTTGACGTGCTCGGAAGATTCCCTGCCAAGCCACTTTGTTAGCAGATCCATTTCCTCGCTAGCTGTGAGGCCGATGCCTCTGACTGCATTGTTAAATGATGAGTGCCATGCTCTGTAGTTTTCAGGTTTATCATCGAATTGAAAGAGGCTTGTACTCACCAAGTCGCGTCGAGCTAAATAGCGTGCCAGGTCGTTTGTCACAGGTGCAGAGTTGTATATTCCGGCATGCTGAAGGTTAGATGTCCAGGCTGCAGATTGCTGCGGATTGTTGGACCGGGCTGCAGATTGCTGGAGAATATATGACCGGGCTGCAGGGTTTGGAGTGTTATGAGCTGTAGTGGAATTAGTTTTGCGTTCCTTATCCCTCTGGAGGGCCTCTGTATTTTCTTTCTTAGTGGGAAGTAGTTTAGAATCAACTGGTAATGTTTGAGTTACTGGTGGCTTACTGTCTTTGGCATGCGTATCGGGTGTTGGGTGTGAGTCATATGGAGTCCCCCATGTGACAAGGCTGTCGTCGGTACCAGGAGGACTGGCTATGCTGGCGTGTGTAGAGTGGAGTTTAATCTGTTCTTCCACGTATTCACTTGTGCGCTCCGCAATGTCCTGTATAGGCACTGGCTGTCTGGTCTTGTTCGATGCACTCACATAGTCCCCTTCTTCAGCTGCCTCCAAGACCTCTGCTTCGGCTTCAGCTGCAGCTGCTTCTCTTTTAACAGATAGCGTTCCCAGTTCAGCCTCCAGCTTAGCCTTTTCAATTTTTAGTTGTGCCTCCCTTTCGGCAAATGACACTCGTGCTTTCGCTGCTTCAGCCCTGGCACGAGCTTTTACTACGGCACTGGTGGATGAAGCTGTAGTGCTGCTTCTCCGTGAACCGGATGATGAATTATTGTCTTTTACTCGCTTTGTATCCATGTTTAGATGAGAGGAAGGTTGTTTGTTGTAGCTGCTGTTAACTCCAGAAGATCTTGTTTTTTCACTGTACTGCCCCCACTGAGGTGTTGTAACGACAATTAGGCAGCCAGCCAAACTCCATTCAAAAAAGAGACAGGAGTCAGGAATGAGGCATCTTGCTCCCTTTTTACTGATCTTTGTCAGGAGTGAAACTGTAACACAGTAAAATGTACAAATACAATTGACTGTTAAGAGTCACATGAAATAATACAGACCTTTGCAAATAGTCTATCAAACTGCTACAAAACTCTACAGCATGTAAGTCATCAAAAAGCAGTTAAACAATTGGCATTTAAATAATCAAACCAAAATCGTAACAATCCTGTCTAAATCCAAATACGTGTTACATTCCTTGCATTAAATGGAAATAAACATTAAACTTACAAACAATGCTCTTTCTGTAGTCTCAGACAGCACAGCTAACCTCTCTCTTCACAGCAAACATTGTTCTGCCTGCTCTCCCTCACTCACATGGAGTCTCATTGTACTGATTACCCCTCAATGCAGCACAAGGGACAATCAATCAGGTACAATCAAGCAGGCTTGGGTCACTTTAACCTAGGGTTGCTTAATAGGCACACATTAATACTACAGAAAATAAAGCCTGCACCAACACTAGCCTGGAAGGCAACACAGAAACCAATACTTTTGTAGGCCTACTTGCCTTTTACTCAAGTAAAATTTGATCAGCTGACATTTACTCGCAACAACGTACTTTATACTTTTAGTTAAGCAAGAGATGTGAGTACTTTGTCCACCACTGGTGCCATGCCTATATATGGCCGTATTGCGGTCGTGTATATGGTCATGTTGTCTCATGAGTCATATACAGTAGGTAACCATGGAGATGGTCCTGTTATTTTATCAGGTTTGTTTCTGTCTGGGTCAGAGTGATGTGGCCGTGGCTCGTCCGCCGGAGTTAACAGTATTTCAGATGAAGCGTTTTTTATGGTCCAATTCCTTGTGATTTCCAGAATGCACGAGTCAAGACCAAAGAGCACAGAGGGTGGAACCAACAGAGAGACAGGAGGGTGGATGAGTCACAGCTGGAGGTGAGAAATAGTGTGGAGACAGCAAAGAAAGCAGGTTAGAGTAAAGTAAGATGTTAAGCAGAAGCTGCCACAACAACTCAGTATATGAAAGAATGAATGAAATATTTATTTTCATGCCACTTTGGCACTTTGACAACAACTGACATTACAGTCCTTCCTGTTCGTATTCCGAAATGCATTATTAAATACATGAATACATCACTTGTACAGTATTTGAACAAAAATGAAAACAAAATGCTGCTCATTGACCAGGCCTTTTCAAGGAACGAGGCAAATGAAAAGGTGTACTTTTGAAATAGGCGTTTCAGACTAATCGGTACTTCAAACTATCCTTTGTCCCGGGTGCTATTCAACTGCTGAACAGCAGATAGCACTTTATTCTTGCGTCTTTGCACATACTGCCCACTAATGCACTTTTGCTGACTTTGCTACTAATTGAATGTCATGCATTCTCTGCCTCTAGTGCCCTGTTCTTAGATCTTAGTCTTGTATTGAATGTTGTTGTGTGTATTTTTACTATTATCTGGCTGCAAACCAATTCCCTGCAAGGGACAATAAAGCTAATCTTGAACCTTCAGTTTCTCGAAGTCCTCCAACTATATAAATTCATGATTTGGATCTATCTTATTAAAAAGTCTCTCCCTAATAGAGTTGGACAATAAAAAACAAAATGCATTTCATTTTCAATTTCCTTTAGATCACACAGACTTCATAATCTATCCTCCTCAACCGTGCCTATATCTACCTGTCTCAATATGCAGACCAAGTATGCCAGCTCTAATTTGGGCACACATAGGGATCGTTTCTTTTTTGACAGATTATACAGTGGCTGTGAACAGTTAAAAAAAAACCTGCCTGCCAGTGACATCATCGATAGATTTAAAATGTTTTATAATAGTCTCCGCCAGGCCAGGCCGAAGGAGACTACACACTACACAACACACTACATCGTATTTTGTAGTAGTGTTCTGTGATTTCCTGTCTGCCTTGTTTGCTGTTTCCTGCCTTGTCTCACCTCCCTGGATTATTGTAACCCTAGTCACCTGTGTTGCGTTTGCTTGTTAACCTATCACAGTGTTGATTGTCTGTTTCAGTTCACCTGTGTGTAGTTAGTCTTTGTCTATATATATGGCCCGCAGTGACAGTGAGTTCATACAGCCTATGATGTGGTCAGTTCTAGTTTGTGGCTTCCAGTATAGAGGATATGCGGCAAGGTTAATTAAATAAGGTTAGGAAGCGAAGTCCGTACGGTGGACTCCATGTTGCTTTGCTGGAAGGAATGAAACATGTGCAGTTGAGACCAATTAAGGAAGCTGAACGTGGAAGTGTTGGCTGCATATAGCCAATTGCGCATATGTTTCTTTCCTTCCAGGGAGCAACATGGAGTCCACCGTACGGTCTTCACTTCCTAACCTTATTTAACCTTGGTATGCGCGTGACATACCTGGAAGTTATGCCAAAAAACGACTTTTCTGACCTTGATAGCCCAATATCCAAACAGAAAAGTCCTATCTGATTAGACATTAAACTCACTTTGCCAAGTCACTTTGTGACTCGATTTCTCATTCGCTTTATGCATGCGCATAACCTCTATATTTGAAGTTCCTAGTTTGTTTAGTAAATAATAATAAAGAAAGTACTGTAAACTTTTGTAAAAAATATACATATTTAGCCACAGCTTGCCCAAATGCCTGTCAAAAAAATTGCAGAAAATTGCTAAAACGAAGGAAAGCAGTAAAATAAAGAAAGAAAAAAAAATACTTTCTCCAAACAACCTAAAACATGAACATTGAATAAAAATAAGTAGTCCTTTAAACTCTTTCATGAAGTGTGGCTCATCACCAGTGTTGTAGTGCTACTTTTAGAAGTGGGGGGGGACGCCCCATAAGACACATGCATGCACATTTGCGTGCACGTGCGCAACGCGCATAGACACACTATTAAAACATGCAGATGTGAGCCTATTTCAGGGTTTACAATGCTTGATCATGTCCATAAAAGCAAAATATATATTTTAGACTCCCTCACACCCCCCCCACTACACCCTGAAAAAATATGGTCGCAAATACAAGCGGCTGAAATTAGTTTTCTTGTTTTTTTGTGGCTTTTGCCTTTATTTTTTTATGGAGGGACAGACAGTAGGCTGATAGGAAATGGGGAGAGAGATGGGGGGAAGACATGCAGTAAGGGTTGTCGGGATTAGGAGTCTGGCACACTGCCAGACTGGATTACCAGCCAAGGTGCCTGGACCGCTGAGCCATGGCACAGGCTTCTTCCATTTAATTTAGAAATGTATTTCATTATGTGTTCATAATAAGAAAAAAGTTCTATTTCGATGTACATACAAATAACATTCAGCCATTCAACATTATGGAACCAAAGAAAATCTATATACGTTTGTTATGATCATTCATTCATAAGCAATTGCTTTATTTATATAAAAGGAACAGTTTATTAAGAGTGTGCTTTGTATCCTGACATTCAGTCATAGTCTGTTATCACATGAAGCAGTGGTATAAAACCAGTGGTCCTTGAGGGGGTTCCAGGTGGTCCCCAGCTAAATGATGGAGAGTTGGCACAGTAGATAAATGGATTAGATCTTTAACTCTTGAGAGCGTGAAATAAAACCAAATGGACCCCTACAGGTTCAGCATCAATACAGCATGGAATTGTGGACAAAATCTTATCAACAAAATATTCTATGTTTTGGATCTGAGAGGCTATAAATCTCATCGAATGGTGGTCCGTGGCTCAAATGCAGAATAAATAATGGGCCCTCATATGGAAAGTGTTGAAACCCACTGATCACAATCACATCACATCACTGCACACTGTAACCTTCAGTGGTTTGGTTTGTAAGGCAATTATTTTCTGTGTAGGGCATAGAACACATGTGTATCTGTGTAGGGCATAGAACACGTGTGAATCATGTATACGAATATGCCTGGAAAAGGTTTCATCATGGTATGTCTCTTGCTAGTAGTCCTGATTGATTGATTGATTGAAGTATTTATTAACAGCAGTGACGTGCAGAGAGTGTTAGGGGCAGGGGCTGAAATCCCGTTAAGAGGGCACTTTTTGGACAAAAATAGCAGAAATAGCAGATCTACGAGCTCTCAACGCGTCGCAGTGCGGTGCATTGTGAGCTTGTAGATCAGCTATTTTCGGGGCGCCAACCCAGCACTCTTTAGCTAGTGGAGTTGTGGCATACAACATGGATTTCTAAGCAATCTTTTTTTCAACGCAAAATGCTGCGTTCAAGTTCAGGGGACTTCGGGGAAAAAAGCAATTCCCCTGAATGCTGCCTTCCGGCATGGCATGAAAGGAGAGGAAGGCATTTGCATTTCTTCCACCATATAGTAAATGCTGCATTCGTGGTCTGGAGAGGGCAGGTGTTTTACAGACGGGTAAAGGGGCAGGGGCTGAAGCCCCCTTTGATGTCTATGTGTGCACGTCCCTGATTAACAGTTTGCAGAATTACAGTACATTTCAAGCACAACTCAATACAGTGATACAGTGTTAACAGTGAATGGACGACCCAATAAAGCACTACACTTGTTTACAAGAGGGTCCACCTTGTTCAATTCATCATAACATTTAGAGACGTATAGGTACAAATATACACTTCTATATACTAGTCAAAGAACAGGAAGTCGGTATAGTGTAAGAATTGTTTTCAACATATCAAGAAAATGTCAACTGAACCGGAGAAATTGCTTGGCTACAATTAATTAAAACTTAATTAAAACTAAATGAAGGTGGAACATTAACCCATTTAGTGTTAGCGTTACGTTATGCTTTAGCTATTTAAAAATAGCAGATCTACAAGCTCATAGCGCGCCACCGAGTGGCGCGCTATGAGCTTGTAGGTCTGCTATTTTTGAAAAATCGAAGAACGACTGACACAGAAACATAGCTTTTTCAGAAAACTGTCATTTTCAAACAGACATTTTTAGAATCTGATCTCAGGTCAGAATGGGTTAATGTTATATACCTTCATGTTCCCCTCAAAGTCTGGCCACGAAGGCAGAAAGCACCAAACACAACAACCACAGTGGTCGGGACAGGGCCGATGCAGGAGGGCCACTGGAGTCAGGGACAGGGTGGGGAACAATGGAATGATAACACCGGCCCACGTTGCCAACTTTATCGACGGCAATAAATTCCACTATCTGAGAGCAACAGGAAGCATTGTAGTTTGCCTGGATCGAGGGAGCGTCCAGGCCGGTGTTCTGGAGAGTTCCATTACCCAGACGCAGCGTGAGCCTCTCTATGCCAGTGCCATTAATACCATCGGTGAGGTTCGCCGAGAGCTCCCAGTTGAAGGGTTCACATCGCGATAAGTCCTCGGGGCAGCTTTCGGCCTGCACGCTGACAATGTCGCACAGTGGTGGTACGAAATCTGTGATCTGGAGAAAGAAAGGGCATCAAAATGAAATGTGGAAGGAGGTAAACGGTTGTGAATCGGCCTACTGTAAAACCAGGCTGGAGGCAGCTCAGAGGGAACCGGGCTTTTGCTCCCAAGCTTTGGAATGAGCTGCCTCTGAACATAAGACAAGCCCTTCAGGTGTTTAAATCACGCCTCAAGACGTATCTTTATTCTTTGGCATTTCCAAGCATAGTATGAGCTGTTTTTGATGTTGAAAGTGACACTGTGTATGTTGTTTGTTTTTAAATGAAGTTGTAGTTTTTAATATTATTTTATTGTAAAACACTTTGGTACAACTCTGTTGTTATTTATATGTGCTATATAAATAAAGATGGTATGGTATCGTTTGGTACTGTAGGTGCAGTAGGCCTACAATATAAAGTTAAAGACAAATGTATACTTCATCAGGTCGGTGTCGATTGCTGAAAATGTATTGATTTGATTGAATGATTTTAACAAGTGGGCTTAAACATATATATGGCATCTGTAACTTTTAGGCCTATGTCTTAACCGGGATTTAAACCCAGGTCTCCCCTGGTGAGAAAACAGAAATACTCATTCAAGGAGGTATAATCCCTGTTTAGCCTGGGCACCATTTCATTTCGGTATATGATCCGGTCGGGAGCGGATGATATCGTTACGTCATGTTGTAGAATTGTTTTGTAGTCGACAGGCAGGAACAACAGGCGTCAACTTTATTGAGGGAAAAGGAAGGTTCCTTCCTTTCCCCTCAATAAAAGCTCTCGTAGCCTGTAGCTTTTATTGAGAAAAATCGGTTTGAGGGAAAAGGAAGTTGCCGCCTGTTGTTCCTGCCTGTCGACTACAAAACAATCAACATGACGTAACGATATCATCCGCTCCCGACAGGATCATACGGACTTTTGAAACAGAGACCAGGCTTTCCTCCGAGGTGGTGGGAAGCCTGGTGAGGCCAGGTTAATCCCTGCTTGGTTAGGGTTCGGTTCATGCAGTACTGTATGATTACCAGCAGGTGTCCCACCCAGCACCAGGATCTAACTTGCTCAGTGGTGCATGGTGTAGGCAGGGAGACCACTTCCACCCACTGCAGATGCAGCAGTTTTATGGTATAGAAATTAATTCAATTTTTATATTGTTAAAATAACTTCCTAATTAACTACCTCCCCCTGGTCAGCCAGGGAAAGGAACTGGTCGGAATAACGTGTTCCTTCCACATGCTCCCCTCCCCCCCCCTGTCAGGTAAAAAGAAGCAGCTTGGACTCCTCATGCATAGAAGGAAGCATGAGGTCAGTCCGCTGCCCTCCCCCCAGGTTGGCAGAGGAAGTGTAGCACCCAGGATTACATTAGATAATTGACACTGGGTGAAAAAATGGGTTGCAAAATCGTGGGATACATTTTTTAATTAAAATAAATAACTTCCATATTGCAACTCGGGACAGGGAGGAACTCCTTATATGGCCAGCACACGCTATAGTAGGGAGGATTATCACAACTAAACAGAGCATGTGAGCGGAGCGGAGCGGAGCGAGGAGCGGAGCGGGGGGATTTTGACGTGAGCGCGGAGTGGGTTTTTAAATGGGTCAGATTGACTTCCGGAGCGAGAACTGTCCTCCGCTCCGAGCCGCTCCGAGCCGCTCAGTGCACACGGCACGGCACTGTGCAAGCTTGGCTAGCAGTTTACTGTACATCTATCATTGTCTCTCAAGCAGGCCCGGCACCACGGGGGGGTAAAGGGGATGTTTGCACCCTTAAATCAACCTCTTTGCCTTTGTGCCCCCTCAAAAATCTCAATTGCCCTCAGTCATTTCATCCTGGCGCCGGGCCTGCTCTCAGACTCAAGCCCAGCCCCATACGCGTAATCTGCTTCACGGACTGTCCATGAGAATAGACATACAAATCACCAATGCACCGCTCATGGCGTGTCGACAGTTTACATATCTGTTCTTTTGGATTTGGACACATGACGATGGGCTACAACAGAGCATGTGAGCGCGAGCGCGAGCGGAGCGGGTGGATTTTGAAGTGAGCGCGGAGCGAGCGTAGAGCGGCGTGGGGGGAGATGAACGTGAGCACGGAGCGAGCGTAACAAAAGCCGTCGAGAGCGAAGAGCGGAATTATCGTCCGCTCCGCTCCGCTCACATGCTCTGCAACAAAACAAAAAAATAAGTGATATTTGAATTAAGTGAAATCACTGAATATATCTTTAAATGAAAAATGAAACCTTCACCAATCGTACACATTTTAAGGTAGCAGTGCCTAGGCGCTGTATCCGTTGTAATGGTATAAAGATGGGGTAGGTTGGTTACCTTGCTAACAACAGAAAGTCGTAGAACAGCATAGTTGGAGTCGGCACCACCACCGCTGGATGACTTGGCCTCGATGGTCAGAGTTACATCGGTGCCTGATGGTGTGTTTCCAGGTGGCGTAATGGTCAACGTTGCATTGGCATACTGGCCGGATGTCAAAGGCAGTCTGTCAGAGAATTGGAGAGGAGAACAGGATAATGGGAAAATGTCATTATGACAATATTTCGTTGCTGTCGGGACTCGGGAGGAAACCTCATAACTCAATTTTTTAGGTTTTTGAACACCCTTTACGTCTGTGTGTTGTTTCGAATTTAACCAATGGAAATTAGACCCTCAAACTCCACCACTTCTCTCCCTCTCATGGAAGTAATTGACAATATATAAAGTCACAACACCAACTTTGATGAGGCAGTATTGCTCTGTTTTTAAAAAGAAATCTTAAAAGTTTTCTTAATTTGTTTTGTTTATGAGTGAAAGTTGATCCATATCGGTATTGATTAGAATGCCCGCTGTGTTTGGTGCTTTCTCCTCACCTTGGTGGGAAATCCATATCAAAGCCTCTGTCATTCTTGGCAGTGATGGAGTATGTGCCGTCAGAGCCCTGAGTCATCACACTGAATGGGAGGGAAAAGGGTTTCCCTGGCTCCAAACTGCTGTCTACTGCTGCCTGTTGAGTTGAGGAAAAGAAAAGGCAGGTGAAATAGTGTTTTATTACTTCCTTATATGATTCTCTCAAATTCAAAATAGCATTTGGAGGTATTCTTCCTATGTTGGTTTTGTGTGAGTTGTTGACTCGACACAATTATTTAATCATTCGTAAAGGTTGCTGGTTCGATTCCCCGGACCGGCAGGAAAAAAATATGTGTCAAGAAGTGATTGTCATCACTCACCCAACACCACTGAAGTGCCCTTGAGCAAGGCACTGAACCCCCAACTGCTCCAGTGGAGCTGCTTAGTGGCCAACAGTATAAGACTGTGGTTGTACTGGTCAGCTCCCAGGTTTTAATGTGTGTCTGTCTGTGTGTCTCTATGTGCAGGGCGTTGCTGAAAATTAGCACTTGTGCTCAGCTACTAGTTACCCTGGGTAAATAAAGTCAAAAAACAAATGGACAGAGGAGGTGACAATACTAACCTCGATGGCAACCTTGGAGACGGACATCTGGGTGGTGGACTGCCTCTGGAATTGTGTTCTGGACACTGAGTCTGTTCCATTCAGCATGACCACAAACTCACCCTCTGGGACTCTATCGACTGTTACCAGGATATCTCCATTTCCCATGTCCTTTGTTGAGCCACTGCTCATGGCCTCTGCACCAGAGACCATTCCCAAACCAACATACTCAATGGACACAGAATCTGGACCCTTTTTACCCATCACCGATAGCAACAGGGTGGCAGGCTGGCCTGGATTTGTAGGACAAATTGGGAAGAAGTTATGGCAGAGTGTAGAGTGAGTAGAAAGGCATAGATGTCATGTAGCCATGTGATTACCATGTATGATCTAATTTTTTACCAATCTTTACGATGCATGATTTGATGACTGTTTTACATCCTAAGTGCCTTATTGGACTCTGCATGGCAGGGGCGTCCTCCTCCCTGAGCCAAGCTTGCGCCTAACCGCATAGTTACCAATCTTTATGATACATGATTGGATGACTACATAATGGCTTTATTAGTTCCCCGTAATTTACAGTAAATGTACCTGCTTTTGGACGACCAGTGATCACTGCGTAACCTGGGTGAGGTCCCTGGAAGGCCTCAACAAAGTTATAGATGAAGGTGATGACGCTCTGACCTGGAATGACACAGAGAAAATGAATAACA
This sequence comes from Protomyctophum parallelum, assembly GCF_964188405.1. NCBI lineage: Eukaryota > Metazoa > Chordata > Actinopteri > Myctophiformes > Myctophidae > Protomyctophum > Protomyctophum parallelum. Next base: position 14,309,056 of record NC_139702.1, read on the forward strand.
CTTCAATAAGTATTGAGCAAACCGATGGATGAATAAAAGGAGAGCTATAGGTTGTGTGAAGAAGCAGACACAGGTGAGTATTATCTGACCTGTCACTTTGAGTGTGTATGGTTGAACGGTGTCAATGTCGATCTGCCAGGTTCCTGGCAGCTTGTCAGCATTGAGACGTATTCTCCACAGGTTCCCCACCGTTTGAATGGTCCCCAAATTACCACTGGCCTCACTCTGTCTCTGGATAACACCTGGTTACATATGTAAAAAAGAAAAAGGTTAATACGGGTCCGTTTGGTTCCATTTGAACACTCTCAGAGTTACGGCCGAGGTCCTTGCAAATAAAACATTTGAGAACCACTAGTACTAGTTGGACTCCTAATGTGCCGTAGTGTCATAATAAATAATTATCATACATTAATAATAATAAAAATAATAATATTCTACATTCTGAAGAAAACCTGGACACTTGACTTTCAGTAAGTGGGTGTTGTGATCAAATAATATAAGAATATTATAATGGTGTAAAACAGAAAATCTAAAATGTTGCCACGGACAAGACCAAGTCTTTGCCACGGACACATTTGTCAGTGTACGGACATGTTATTGATCCCTGGATTAGCTGTCCACAGCACAGACACACAGATTATTGATCCATGGATTAGCTGTCCACAGCACAGACACACAGATTATTGATCCATGGATTAGCTGTCCACAGCACAGACACACAGATTATTGATCCATGGATTAGCTGTCCACAGCACAGACACACAGATTATTGATCCATGGATTAGCTGTCCACAGCACAGACACACAGATTATTGATCCATGGATTAGCTGTCCACAGCACAGACACAGATTATTGATCCATGGATTAGCTGTCCACAGCACAGACACACAGATTATTGATCCCTGGATTAGCTGTCCACAGCACAGACACACGGACACTGGCGGAGACAATGATACAGTACGTATACAGTATGCACAGAGCTTATAGTCTGATGTAAACAACAGCAGCATAAATTGTGTAGGCGCTGGGTGAATTATGTCCTACAGTACATATTAAAAACAATTAGCTAATGTATGTACTACTTTATTTGTTTGTTTGTTGTACCTTCTGGGTTGGTCAGTGTGAAGCTGCTAATAGCTTTTCCTGTAATATACAGAGTGACATTAGAGAGAGAGCCGTCCAACACAAAGGGGAAGATCTCCCTCCCAGCGCTCCTATCTCGCTGAAGAACCGTCACCTGAGAAAGAAACAGAAGAGAAATTAATTCCTACAACTGACCATGAACATTATTTTCATTACTTTATGGCCCTTTGGAGTTTGGAGCTGTATGTGTTTACTATTTACCAGGGCAGAGGTGGAAGAGTCAAGAATGATATCGGTGGCCTGAGGCAACTGGTTCTTAGAAACTTCAATGAATTGTCCCCCGGAAGCCAGAGACAGTTCTCTGTAGTCGTTGAAAGAACGAGCTTCAAGTGAACGACGCCTCCTCTTGGACCCCGTCAAGAAGAAATTAACCTGGTGACAAGGTGGAAAGGGAAAGAATGTAACGGGGCAGATGGGAAAAACATAGCAACGATGCAAGGATGCAATAATAAAATATTATTTTGTCTGTACGTATTTACCGTTGATTTGGTGCTCCTGATGAGGGCTACAATGGTATCCTTTAGTGCAATGTCTTTGGCTGTGGCATCAGTGAACACATAGATTTGAGAGGAGGCAGGGGCACCTGTTAGAGCCAACTATATGGAAAACAGAAAGGTGGACAATTGACATACAATATCATCGGTTGATATCCATATAAATCAACATGTAAATCCTGACTGGAGATTGTTATGATTAACTTCTGTATACCTGGAGTCCTGACAGACACATCTCAGGGAGATCGCCACCTCCTTTTGCCTTGAGCTTTGATACTTTGTCTTTCATTACATCACCATCTGGAGTCCTTGTCATGGGTCCAAATTCTACACAAACATGCACATATTTTTTGACATTGCATGATGACCACAAATACATATCATCATATATTACTATGACTTAATTAAGGCACTACAATAGATCTTACTTGGGTCATTGAAGGGGACCAGAACGTACTCAGAAGGTTCGTCCTGCGTTCCCTTGGTTTTGTCAATGATTTGGTGAACAAGTCTCCTGACTTCTACAATGTCGTCACCCATACTGCCTGTGGTGTCGATGACAAAACACACCACGGAGGCACGAGCAATGCCAACCATTCTGTGGGAGACAAAACGACACATAGAAACGATATAGGCTACTGTTGAATTGTCTCTCAAGCAGCAACAACTGGTGCTTATATAGTGTGGAACTAAAACTACCCAGGGGTAGCATTGACTGGATGTAAGTCTTTATATTTGTTTAATATACACTCATGTCATTAGCATTTGTTCATGCAATAACGTTATACGTAATCCTTTCTCATTTTCACCTCAAGAAGTCATTGTCTCCAGCAGCTCCACGGATGTCTTCCAGCAGTTGAAGGCTGGCACTGGTGGCTAAATGGACAGCAGCTGTGTGGAACGCCTCGTTGTCTGGGCGACGCTCATCCTTGCTGATGCCACCGCGAGGGACCACCGCGCTGGTCAGGTCAGCAGCACCGCCGTGACTGCATTTACCTGGCATAGGACAAAAAGGTGCGGGCTATTTATATTTTTTTGCTCAAGAAAATGCATTTGAAAATGTATTTTCGACCCCGGAAATACAATTTCCACAGCAATTCTCGATAGAGTTTCTGTAATGTATATACCTTGAGGCTTGGCATCAGAGAAGATCCCCATGTAGCCTGAGGTGAGTTTCTTCTCTTGTAGAATGATAGGAAGGATAGGATCGGGGCATGTTCCACTGGCACAGTCACTGCAGGTTGCAGCGTCCTTCTCTGCACACGTACAGTACGGCAAACACAGATCAATATTAAGGAAAATCAACCCTCTACAAACACCTTTAGATACGTTTACAACATTCTCAAAGCCTCAAAGATACAGAGAGAGATTACAAAGAAAAGAGAGAGACGCACCTGCCAGGTTTTCCAGAGGGAGGTCCGGGCGGAGGAGGTTGACGTATGGAACTTTGAATCCCAGCTCCACCCAGTTACTATGGCTGTAGAAGTCCTGATCACACACACACACACACACACACACACACACACACACACACACACACACACACACACACACACACACACACACACACACACACACACACAACAACACATGCACGCACGCACAGTTTTGTTTTAAAAACAAAGTATTTATGAGTAATTTAACATTATCTTCCTCCCCCTATCCCTCTCTCACCTGTAGGACACTCTTCCCAGTGTCTCTCTATCCCTCTCTCACCTGTAGTACACTCGTCCCAGTGTCTCTCTATCCCTCTCTCACCTGTAGGACACTCGTCCCAGTGTCTCTCTATCCCTCTCTCACCTGTAGGACACTCTTCCCAGTGTCTCTCTATCCCTCTCTCACCTGTAGGACACTCGTCCCAGTGTCTCTCTATCCCTCTCTCACCTGTAGGACACTCGTCCCAGTGTCTCTCTATCCCTCTCTCACCTGTAGGACACTCTTCCCAGTGTCTCTCTATCCCTCTCTCACCTGTAGGACATGCAGCACTCGTCCCAGTGTCTCTCTATCCCTCTCTCACCTGTAGGACACTCGTCCCAGTGTCTCTCTATCCCTCTCTCACCTGTAGTACATGCAGCACTCTTCCCAGTGTCTCTCTATCCCTCTCTCACCTGTAGTACATGCAGCACTCGTCCCAGTGTCTCCCTCGCAGCTTGGAAGTTCTGGTTGCGGATGTTGGCCTTGATGCTAGCCACACCCTCTGTGATCAGGCCCCGCCCCTCAAGGAAGGCCTCATTGTTGAAGTGGTGAGGAGGACTGGAGTTATGGACATCAATTTACAGTCGGTTAACTTGGGCTGTTTGCGATATAGATGTTACATGCAAGAACTCACTGTTCAAATGCCACATTTAACATTGTGGCAAAAGGTATTAGGCCTACTTGTCAGATTATACAGGCATTGTTTTTTATAATATTCTATAGCATTCCATGTAAGGTCTACTGCCAATAAATACTTCTATTATATTACCATTACATAATGTTTCTTACACACATAGCCAGGGCTCCATTTCCGTCACCGCTAAACCCCTTATCCCTGAACTTCTTTGCCTTTTTGTTACTATTTTGAAAAACATTTTTGAATAGTTCAACTAGACGATCTAAATTGACACGTTGTAAGCTTGTAGACTGGCCTTTTTAACTATTCAAAAATGTTTTGCAAAATAGTAAAAAAAAAAAGAAGATAAAGAAGTTTAGGGATAAGGGGTTTAGCGGTGACGAAAACGGAGCCCTGTGTACCTGTTGATGAAGTCTCGGTCCACCAGTCCGTTCTGAACGTAGATCTCATTGAGAGCAGAGCGGAACTTGGCGGCCGACACCTCTCCTGTTGCTCTGGGACCGAGACAGGCCTGGACCAGCTCCTCAGCAGAGTTACCCTGAGGTCAGAGGTGAAAGGTCAGTGTGGACCAGCTCCTCAGCAGAGTTACCCTGAGGTCAGAGGTGAAAGGTCAGTGTGGACCAGCTCCTCAGCAGAGTTACCCTGAGGTCAGAGGGGAAAGGTCAGTGTGGACCAGCTCCTCAGCAGAGTTACCCTGAGGTCAGAGGGGAAAGGTCAGTGTGGACCAGCTCCTCAGCAGAGTTACCCTGAGGTCAGAGGTGAAAGGTCAGTGTGGACCAGCTCCTCAGCAGAGTTACCCTGAGGTCAGAGGTGAAAGGTCAGTGTGGACCAGCCATAGAGTATATATGAATAGAGAAGACACCCGAGTTCTCCTCCCATCCACTTGCATTAAGTTGCTCAAAAGCGCATGAGGCGATTTCACTCCTCCTTCCTGGTAGGAACAGAGTGCATTCTGGGATGGATTTGCCTCAAACACATGAACGCGCTGCCGTTGACTATCATTGTGCCGTTTGCGCCCGTTCACGTATGAAACATTCGTTCACGTGTCATGGCCTCAAACACATGAACGTGATAGTCAACGGAGCAGCGCTGGCTCGAGCTGCAATGACAAATTCGGCCACTATGTCCATTTCAACCTCAGGGTTTCCTCTGGGTGCCTTCTCTATTCATATATACTCTAAGGGACCAGCTCCTCAGCAGAGTTACCCTGAGGTCAGAGGTCAGTCATATTACTCTCAAAGTTATGTACAGTCCATAATTCATTCATATACATTTATATAAAGGCAGCTGAGAGGTATTCACTGTGGCCTACAGTAAACATATTTTTCAGTTGATTTACATTCCAGATGTCAAATCTCTCAAAAATAAAAGCTAAAGCAGAACCAGTTTTGCAGCACAAGTGAGACTTCAAGGCAGCATCGCAACGCTCTTTCACAGGGGTGAAAAATGGGTTACAAAATCGTGGGATAAAAAATATATATATAAAAAATAAAAATAAAAGAACTGGGCATAACGGGCAACGGTCCCGGATAAGGGATCTATTAAAGGCAATGGCACGTCACGTGGACCGGTGATTTGTTTAATTGTTGTAATGCCCAAACCACACCTATGCATAATATAACGGGTAACAGAAGTGTTTTAGGGATTTAGACATGTAAGCAAAATACCAACTTTAGTGGGGGAACACCCCTTCCCCACTGCTAAATCCCAAAACAGTGTATTTAGAAAGATCAGACGAAAATGGAGCCCTAAATGTTCGTCTCTCTCTGTACATTAAATATGCATTTCTTACGAGTATGCTACAAAACAACAGACCATTGAATTAGTCTGACTTCGTGTGTGTGTGTGTGTGTGTGTGTGTGTGTGTGTGTGTGTGTGTGTGTGTGTGTGTGTCCTACCCACCGTAGGGTTGAACTCATGACCAGATGACTCAGCCACTCTCCTACAAGTCTGTCTCACTTTCTCCAACAGAGCCGTTCCTGTGATGCTGACGTGAGTGGATGCATCTCCTCCAATGGGAGCAAAGGCTACGGCCCCGCCCCATAGGGCCAAGGTAAGCAGGAGGACACCCGGCACTGGTGACATCATCAGTCTGAAAGAAAAGTTGTAAAGCAATTACATATCTTGCCTTTAAGTTAATGGCAGGGTGGAAAGGTACAATTTCAAGAAAAGGCGGGGATCCGAGCACTCAAATATAAAATCAAGGTACTTTATTTGCCTAAAAAAATGGCAACTAAAAAATACGGGGAAGCAGCTTTATGCTTCTAGGGGCCGACGGCGTGGAACACACTCCCACTGTACCTTCGTCAGGCAGCCTCTGTAGACATTTTTAAAGCACAGCTCAAGACCCACTTCTACACTCTTGCTTTTAATTGATCTTTTTATGTTTATGCCTTGCTTTTCCTTTCTTTCTTTCTCCATTGCTCTGTAAAGCACTTTGAGTTGCATTTCATGTCATGAAAGGTGCTATACAAATAATAGTTTTATTATTATTATTAATATTATCACAGAGTCTTCATCAGGGCATGTATGTTAGTCATGGCCATACTTGCCCTGGTGAAGACTCCTCTGTGAGTTGAAACATGTTGGCGTTTTAACGTTTGTAATAAAGTACCTTTGTCGCCTTATCTTCAACATTTTAGTCCCTTTGATCTTTGAAACACCAGACTACTTTTTTTCTTTTTTTTCTTTTTTTTACTTTTTGCACCTCCATTGAAGACCTTTTCCTTTTCAATTTGCCTTTCACAGCCCATACATCCAAACAGAAAAGTAATCTGTATGATATAAATCTATTGGCGAGATATCTTGAATATCTTAAATGTTTGCTCTGTTGATAAAAATAAATACAATTTTAATCATAATCCAAAAAAAAAAACCTCCCTGTTAAGTCTGACTTAATGGAAAGACTACTATGAAATCTCACTACTGAACATCATGCCATATATTACATAACTACACGACACGGTACACACTTATTGCCCGCTAATAAGAATAATACAAGCATAGAATAAATATATAATTGAATTATGAATCTAACAAAATAAATAAAGATACATTGTGGCTATCGGGGGAAAAACATGTTATGCACATTAATACACAATCATGGTTAATAATGGTTATCAACTCAAATGGTAGCCCAATCAGACCACCTAGTGAATCAAAGAGAGGTGGCTGCCCATCCCAGCACTATTTAATTTAAGCCTGACGTCGACATTTCAAACATGTCTTCTAAATCATGACAATTTTCTGGAAAAAATATATCATGTTTCTATATCAGTGGTTCTCAATATTTCATGTCAAGGACCCCAAAGAAATTATATAACAGGCCGCCAACCCTCATTTGAAAATATGTTGTTCCCCCCCCCCCATGAAGCAAAGATTTGAGTTAAAAACGTTCTACTACAAGCTCGTAGCGCTATGAGCTTATAGATCTGCTATTTTCTAAAACACCAAAAGGGGTTCCTGTCCAGAATGGGTTAAGAAGTTAAAATCACATAAATAAAGTGTGCTTTTAAAAAAAATATATATATATATATATCAGATCATTAAAAACAAGAAAGGAAAGATATCTAGCAAATACAGTACTTGATCAATTGTGTGTTATTTAAAAAGCAATTATCCCCATGAAAATAAAGAAAATAAAGACATTAAGAATCACCCAAGCCTATATGCCAACAATGGCAGTATACATACCTTTGCTCTAAGTCGCTTGACCGGTGTGAGAAATACTGTATGTCCTGTGTCTGAAAAAATATATATAGCATATTATACGGCCATGGGTGTGGTGGGACAATATAGGATTGCCAGCTGACAAGGAGGGTCCCAAGTTAACCAAGGCAGAGTTTATGTGTGTGTGTGTGTGTGTGTGTGTGTGTGTGTGTGTGTGTGTGTGTGTGTGTGTGTGTGTGTGTGTGTGTGTGTGTGTGTGTGTGTGTGTGTGCGTGCGTGTTTGTATACAAATGGAAATGATTAACTCGTCATCACCTAGCACATACATAGAGCCTATATATGAACTTGCATACCATATTAGTGAAAATTAAATACATAAATATATAAACCTATAGTATAGAGAAAAAAAGATGTTTGTGTTTTATCTTTTCCCTCCATTTTCTCATTCATTTTAGTCGTGGCTAATTCCCCATGTGTTCTGTGCTTGATGCCACAGCCAACGCTACAGGCCCTATGGCTGTGGTCCTGGGGCTGGGGAGGGTGAAGACTATACCAGAGGAAACGCCTGTGAAAAACCCCTTCCACCGCTCACACATGCACTTGAACCTCAGCGTCGTCCATATGCTTTTTTTTGCCAAAATATAATAGATCTACCAGCTCACAATGCGTCGCAAAGATGGGGTGTGGTGAAGGGATTTGGTGTAGAGACTGTTAAAGTGGACAAAGTACAGTACAGTTCTCTATGGAGTTTATACTTATACTGTACAGTCAATACTTGCACAATGAGACACACCTAAAATCATAACCTCAATTATTAATTATTGCCCACGTGCCAGTTTCATTACTTTGCCCAGGGACGTCTCGGACACACACATTTAGATTGGGGCCAAAGGGGCGAACCGGCGACCTGATTCCTAGACAGTCTGTCTAGTGTCTCTTTCCCATTCATATACATGTACGTATGGCCGGCCCAAGCAGAATATACAGTATGAGTAATACTTGACCTTAGACTCACACACGCACGCACACAAATACACACAAATACAACACACACACACACACACACACACACACACACACACACACACACACACACACACACACACACACACACACACACACACACACAGACTTTAATAACTTTAATAACAGTGTGGAGCAATAATTTATATGTGTGGGTGTAGGGATCCTGTGTGTGCCTGTGTGAGTTTGGGAACCACTGTTCTAATTCATCTTAATTCCCAAACTTTTTCATGTCAAGGACCCCAAGTTGACACTCATTAGCCCGTGGACCGCCATTTGAAAAGATATTCCATGGGGTACCGCGTACCGTTTTCCTGCAGTAAAATAAATATATGTACATACAAATAACATTGTTCTTTTATTTTCCAAAAGCTCAGACAGTTGTTAATATGGTGAGTATAAACGGTGTATAAATTGAACGGTTGGACAACTGTTTTATACTTGTGTTGATTACATTACAAAATTACACATATACATACGTATACAATAGCATTCATTCATTCAACATCATGGGACTGAAGAAAAATATACAGTATGTGTTTATTAAGATCATTTTTTTTATACAATTCTATCTAACAGATAAAAGGCAGGCATAAAAGGCAAGTCTATTCGGAGTGTGCCGTGTATCCTCACTATCCAAGCGTGCTTTCTGGTCTAGAGGGCCGCGCTCTTGGAGCAAGCGAGGATATTGGTTAACCGATCAGAGCCCCCCGTCCCCATGGTCAGATGTCACTATATTGAGAGCGACGCCCCTCTGCACTGTAGTTCTCTCCCACTCCTAGACCAGGAAATCATGCTTTCATTTTTTGAGCTGTAGAGAACACTATCCTGACATAATGAGTCTCTGCTATCACATAGACAATCACATCACTACACTGTAACCTTCACTTGCTTCTGCAAGGCAACAGTTTGCAGTCAGTGTAGGCCATACAAAAAGTGTGTACAGAAATATGCCTGGAAAAGGTTTCATCGTGGTATGTCTCTTGAGTCGACAGTCCTGTATAGTTGAATAGTTGTTTTCAACAATATCAAGAAGAAAATGTTAACTGGAGAAATTGCTTGGCTGCATCAATTATCTATAAAGCTAAAATAAAGATGGCCCACATGTTCCCCTCAAAGTCTGGCCACAAAGGCAGAAACCACCAGACACAGCCACAGCGGTCGGGACAGGGCCGATGCAGGAGGGCCACCGGAGTGAACAATGGAATGGTAACACCTGCCCACATTGCCGACGTGGTCGACGGCAATGAGTTCCACTATCTGAGAGCAACAGGAAGCATTGTACGTCGCCTGAATCAAGGCAGCGTCCATGCTGGTGTTCTGGAGAGTTCCATTACCCAGACGCAGCGTGAGCCTCTCTATTCCTGTACCGTTACCATCAGTGAGGTTCGCTGAGAGCTCCCAGTTGAAGGCTTCACATCGAGATAAATCCACAGGGCAGTTTTCGGCCTGTACGCTGACAATGTTGCACAATGGAGGCACAAAATCTGTGATCTGGAGAAAGCATCAAAAACAAATGCAGAAGAGGGAAATGGTTAATCAGCTGTCAGTGCAGAACATACAATATAATACAAGTGGTCTTATATAAAGACAGATGTATTATACGTCATCAGGTCGGTGTTGATTGCTGAAAACTGATAGATTTGATTGATTGAATGATTTTCTTCAGCAAGATGATACAATTTCCATATGGGAGATGAAAGGTATATTTTGTAATGGTAAAGAAGAAGGTCGGTCATTAACGGTGTCGTTTACCTTGCTAACAACAGAAAGTCGTAGAACAGCGTAGTTGGAGTCGGCACCACCACCTCTGGATGACTTGGCCTCGATGGTCAGAGTTACATCGGTGCCTGATGGTGTGTTTCCAGGTGGCGTAATGGTCAACGTTTCATTGGCATACTGGCCGGATGTCAAAGTCAGTCTGTCAGGGAATGGATACTTCAGAATGTTATTGTGACAATATTTAATACGAGCGTTGTACAGTCAAATTATTAGAGATGTCCCGATACACTTTTTTCGTTTCCGATCCGATCCCGATACCACAATTTCTGTGTTAGCCGATACCGATACCGAATACCGATACCAGAGAATAATATTTATAATAATACAAAAATAAAAAATATCTTATTTTGAAGTCCACCGACCGGGAATAGTGTTTATAGCTATGTAGCTATACAGTATATATCTCGTGTTATGTCTATAGCAGAATCCTCATTCAAATGTGCACTTGCAGTTTGGGGCGGGCAACTCCAAAGCAAACTCCACATGTCCCAACATTTAGTAATTGCGAACGCAATGAGCCATTACTATACTGTCTGTCTGTCATCTAGTTACGCGTCTGCATCTCTACAAATCACATTGTCCGTTTCAAAGGTTGAAGCACACTGACGATGATTGGTGTTCTGGGCTTTTTCCTCACCTTGGAGGGAATCTCATATCAAAACCTCTGTCATTCCTGGCAGTGATGGAGTATGTGCCTCCAGAGCCCTGCGTCATCACACTGAATGGGAGGGAGAAGGGTTTTCCTGGCTCCAAACTGCTGTCTACTGCTGCCTGAGGAACGACAAAAAAGGATTTGAGGAAAAGAGAAGGCAGGTGAAATAGTGTTTTATATACTTATGTTATCCTTATATGTTCCTTATATGTTATATGTCTTCCTTTATATGTATATCTTCCTATTAGAGATGTCCCGATACTGTATCGGTATCGGAAATGTATCGGTATCTGCCCTTTTTTGGTCATATCGGGTCATATCGGTACCGGCGAATATGTCAGTCTAACCACCGATCCGACACAGGGGTACGGCATTGACACTATGCCAGTCTAACCACAGATCCGACACAGGGGTAAGGGGTTGACACTATGCCAGTCTAACCACAGATCCGACACAGGGGTACGGCGTTGACACTATGCCAGTCTAACCACAGATCCGACACAGGGGTAAGGGGTCGACACTATGCCAGTCTAACCAGCGATCCGACACAGGGGTAAGGGGTTGACACTATGCCAGTCTAACCACAGACCCGACACAGGGGTAAGGGGTTGACACTATGCCATTCTAACCACAGATCCGACACAGGGGTAAGGGGTTGACACTATGCCAGTCTAACCACAGACCCGACACAGGGGTAAGGGGTTGACACTATGCCATTCTAACCACAGATCCGATACAGGGGTAAGGGGTTGACACTATGCCAGTCTAACCACAGACCCGACACAGGGGTAAGGGGTTGACACTATGCCAGTCTAACCACAGACCCGACACAGGGGTAAGGGGTCGACACTATGGCAGGTAAATACAATGTTGGGGCATGTGGAGTTTGCTTTTGAGTTGCCCAAACGGCAAGTGCACATTTGAGTGAGGAGTCTGCAATTAACAACACAAGATTAAATAAGTAATTTTATTTTTTTCATTATTATAAATATTATTCTCTGGTATCGGTATTCGGTATCGGCTAACACAGAAATTGTGGTATCGGATCGGGAACGAAAAAAGTGTGTGTATCGCGGGACATCCCTACTTCCTATGCTGGTTTTGTGTGAATTGTTGACTTGTTGACACAATTATTTTAATAATTAGCTGTGAGTACCAGTTATGATTTCTAAGCTTTGATTGACATAGACAAGAGGAAGTGACGACACTAACCTCGATGGCGACCTTGGAGACGGACATCTGGGTGGTGGACTGCCTCTGGAAGTGTGTTCTGGACACTGAGTCTGTTCCATTCAGCATGACCACAAACTCACCCTCTGGGACTCTATCGACTGTTACCAGGATATCTCCATTTCCCATGTCGGTTCTGTTGCCACTGCTCATGGCCTCTGCACCAGAGACCATTCCCAAACCAACGTTCGCAATGGACACAGAATCTGGGCCCTTTTTACCCATCACCGATAGCAACAGGGTGGCAGGCTGGCCTGGATTTGCAGGACAAAGAGGGAAGAAGACATGGCAGAGTGAGTAGAAAATACATTGTAACCATAATGTGTGTAGCCATTAGTGTATAGCACAGTCAGTAGAGCTCTCGCCTTTGGACAACACGTCACGCCACTCAGCGTATGAGTAGCACGGCTTGTTATGTGGTGTAAGTACTGGGAGCTGATGGTAGGTGTGAAGCCACCTCAGAAACCCATCTCCCAGGGGGTCTGTCTGTAAGTACTGGGAGCTGATGGTAGGTGTGGCACTCAGACCTCAGAAACCCATCTCCCAGGAGTCTGGTGCATTGTTATGTGTTTAGCCACTCCGGTCCGGATGTGATTATTTTGATTGTGTACGATGACTATGATCTCATCATTTCAAATCTGAAGGTACGTATCTGTGAGTGTATAACGTTTTGTGTGACAACGTTATTGACTGTACCTGCTTTTGGACGCCCAGTGATCACTGCGTAACCTGGGTGAGGTCCCTGGAAGGCCTCCACAAAGTTATAGATGAAGGTGATGACGCTCTGACCTGGAATGACACACAGATACAGTATGTTAACAATCAGGCTGCATTTAATAATGTCTGAAAACGCGGAAACGGTATTATCTGACCTGTCACTTTGAGTGTGTATGGATAGCCAGTGACAATGTCGATCTGCCAGGTTCCTGGCATCTTGTCAGCATTGAGACGTATTCTCTGCAGGTTCCCCACTGCTTGAATGGTCCCCAATTTACCGCTGGCCTCACTCTGTCTCTGGATAACACCTGGTAGTGACATATATGGTAAGGTGACAGACAGACAGACAGACAGACAGACAGACAGACAGACAGACAGACAGACAGACAGACAGACAGACAGACAGACCTGCTGGGTTGGTCAGAGTGAAGCTAACGGCTGTTCCTGTAATATACAGAGTGACATGTGTGAGAGAGCCGTCCAACACAAAGGGGAAGGTCTCCCTCCCAGCGCTCCTATCTCGCTGAAGAACCGTCACCTGAGAAAGAAACAGAAGAGAAATTAATTTATTCCTCTAACCTAACATTTCATTACTTTGAGGGCCTCTTTGGAGCTGCATTGTGTTTACCAGGGCAGAGGTGGAAGTGTCAAGAATGATGTCTGTGGCCTGAGGCAACTGGCTCTTAGAAACTTCAATGACCTGACCCCCGGAAGCCAGAGCCAGGTCCCTGTAGTCGCTGAAAGAACCGCTGGGTGAACGACGACGTCGTCTACTAGACCCCGCCGTCTTGAAGAACGACACCTGGTACGTTAACGAGGTGGAAAGATGGGATGGTTTTAAGTTTAGGTTTATTTATTTAGCATGTAGTACAAAAAATAGACAATAACATATCAAAGAACAAAAATACAATGCAAGGAAGGGAAGAAGCCAGCTGGCTTATTTGGAATCCTTTCCTGTAGGAAGAGGTCATTGATTTAAAAAGATTAAAAGTTCATAAAGAACAGTACAAAAGTCTACAAGTTGGCAAAGGGGGGTGCAGTAAAGAAATAAAAACACAGACTGCACAAAAAACGGAAATAAACAATACAACAACAAACACACAAAAGAAAATATAACGCATCAAAGTAAAACATGTAATCTACAGAGAGGAAGAAATAAGATATTTCTTTAGATGTTTTTTGAATATTGGCAAGGATAATGAGGATTTAAGTGAAGCATCTAGGGAGTTAGGGATAAGCAAGGATATCAGTATGTGATAAGAAAGATAAGGGATAAGGCATTATGTAATTGACAAGAGGGAGATATGCTCACTAAAATGAGTTTATTTATCTTAAATGACTACACCGGTGCCTGGCTGTATAGAGCACCGAGTTGGTAACGATGGAAGTTGGAGATCCAGCGATGCAATACCCGTTATTGTACCCGTGTCAGAGTAGTACCCGTTCCATCCATCTGTCTGTGACCCTTTTATGCCCATATATGGAGATTTCTGTATCTGTCTAACTGTGTCCCTTTATTACCATATATGGAGTATAGAGGGTATGCCCATGCATGAAGTGAATGTCAAATCGAGTGGCAAAGTGAGTTTAACATTGTTTAATGTCGTTTAATGCAATCAGATATGACTTTTCTGTGTGGATGTATGGGCTGTCAAGGCCAGAAAGTCATTTTTTGCCACTCAGCAGGCGTTCCTGCAGTATGTCTGGGTTTGATGATGATGTCACACGCATACCCTCTATAGTGATGTCAGACACCGGGCACTGCACTCCCTGTGGTGGTGGTGGTGGTGTGGAACGTGTGTGTCGATTTTTTTAGATACTGTTTAAACATTAAATCCATGGATATGTAATGTAGTATTTACCGTTGATTTTGTGCTCCTGATGAGGGCCTCAATGGTGTCCTTTAGTTCAATGTCTTTGGCGGTGGCATCAGTGAACACATAGATTTGAGAGGAGGCAGGGGCACCTGTTAGAGCCAACTATATGGAAACAGAAAGGGCACCTGTTAGAGCCAACTATATGGAAAACAGAAAGGGCACCTGTTAGAGCCAACTATATGGAAACAGAAAGGGCACCTGTTAGAGCCAACTATATGGAAACAGAAAGGGCACCTGTTAGAGCCAACTATATGGAAACAGAAAGGGCACCTGTTAGAGCCAACTATATGGAAACAGAAAGGGGCACCTGTTAGAGCCAACTATATGGAAACAGAAAGGGCACCTATTAGAGCCAACTATATGGAAACAGAAAGGGCTCCTGTTAGAGCCAACTATATGGAAACAGAAAGGGGCACCTGTTAGAGCCAACTATATGGAAACAGAAAGGGCACCTGTTAGAGCCAACTATATGGAAACAGAAAGGGCACCTGTTAGAGCCAACTATGGAAAACAGAAAGGTGGACGATGTGTTACAATAATATGGTCCAATTCATCAATATGTAAATCCTTATACCGGAGAGAGTGTTATGTAAGTTATGTTTAAAGATGGAGTGCCATGATTTCTTTCCACCCTAAAACATGATCATCAGGTCTTATTGTTATATAAGGAGGTATATATTTTTCTAAAAAGTGTACAGTATTTGTTAAAATGTTGTTTTTATGTGGGCACTGGGCATCCCCACCAGTTCATTTAGTATTGCCTAGTTTGCCTGGTGGGTGGTGATGGGTGGAGATCCACCTGAACTGAAGCTGAAATGATAAAGGGGGAGGGGTTAGGGGAGGGGCTGATAATGTGATGTCACTATATTACTGTTTATTTCATTGGCCCGTTTAACTGTCAAGGGTTCAGCCTCCAGGAAGAAACCCTAAATACAAAGTTAATACACCATTGCATGGTACATAAAAACGACTCCAGCGTGTCTAATGAAGTACTGTCACCTCATAGACACATGAAAAACTGGAAAAATAAAAAAATTGTGGCACTGCATCTTTAAGCTTCTGTATATAACCACCTGGAGTCCTGACAGGGACATCTCAGGCCCGTCGCCACCTCCACTTGCAGTGAGCTTAGAGACTTTGTCTTTCATCACAGAGGCATCCGGAGTCCTTATCAACGGTCCAAATTCTATATAAAACACACATTGTTGACACTGTAGCACCACATAGCATTATATAGACCACTCTAGAGTTTAATTTCTGAAAGAGTTCACTAAATTAAAAAAATACACAATTAAAACATACTTATATATTATGCTTCACTATCGAAGGCTTTGTGAACACATTAGTTAATCTTGATCCCTACAAACTGGCAACATATTTAGTGATATAGGCTATATTCCTGAAAGTAATTATTGTATACATAATTTATTTAATTTTGAGCATTAAATCTTGCTACATAATTATGTTCTATTGTTCAGTGCCTATTGAGTACATTTCTGTTTAACGCTTAACACGCTTCTTGACAGAAATCCACCGTCTCCAGAAATGGTATAGATCAATACCCGGGTCATTGAAGGGGACCAGGATGTAAATGGTATAGATCAATACCCGGGTCATTGAAGGGGACCAGGATGTAAATGGTATAGATCAATACCCGGGTCATTGAAGGGGACCAGGATGTAAATGGTAGATCAATACCCGGGTCATTGAAGGGGACCAGAATGTACTCAGAAGGTTCGTCCTGCGTTCCCTTTGTGGTGTCGATGATTTCACTAACAACGCTCCTGACTTCTGCGATGTCGTTAGACATACTGCCCGTGGTGTCGATGACAAAACACACCACGGAAGCACGATCAATGCCAACCATTCTGTGGGAGACAAAAAACAGACCGCAGAAATGTTATATATATATACCCTATTTTGCCTGAATACAAGGCATTGTTTTCCAATGGAATTATCTTAGAAAACGGGGTCGTATTGTAATCGGGGACTAGACTATTTGACATTCAATGTTCTTTTTTCCACAAATGAATCTTGAAAAATGGGGGTCGTCTTATAATCAGAGTCGTCTTATATAAGGTTTTTGAAGAAAAAAAAAGCATCGACTGAATGCAATCTATGACATCTCGTGCAGTATTTTATTTTACACTGTAATAGTTAACAAACAGGAGGAGGGAGCGCACACCAGTATAGAGGGTATGCGCATGCTTAAAGTGAATGGCACATCGAGTGGCAAAGCAACATGCAAAGTGAGTTTAACGTTGTTTAACGTTGTTTAATGCAATCAGATTGGACTTTTCTGTGTGGATGTTTGGGCTGTCGAGGCCAGAAAGTAGTTTTTTGCCACTCAGTATAGGCTTTCCTGCATAACTTCCTGGTTTGATGATGATGTCACGTGCATACCTCTATTGGTGAGGCGAGGTCGAAACGTTGGTTTCATCTTTTTAATAAATTCTCAGCATCATGGCTATGAGGCCTTTTTCTTCATTACCTACACCGTAATATAGTTACACATGCACTCATCGTGACCTAATTAGCATTAGTTTGTGTAATAATAATAACGTTTTAGTTTTCTCGTTGCACCTCAAGAAGTCATTGTCTCCAGCAGCTCCACGGATGTCTTCCAGCAGTTGGAGGCTGGCTCTGGTGGCTAAATGGACAGCAGCTGTGTGGAACGCCACGTTGTCTGGGCGACGCTCATCCTTGCTGATGCCACCGCGAGGGACCACCGCGCTGGACCGGTCAGCAGCCCCGCCGTGACTGCATTTACCTAGCAGGTGAATAGGAAATGATGTTTCATTTCAATTGTTTTTTCTAAAGGGAAACTTTGGCAGGAAAAGACTCGCTCACCGTATAGAAAAAGAAGTAAAACTCCTTAGACTGAGACTTAGAAAAATATTTTTTATTTTATTTCCCTGAGGACCGAAACGAAAGCACAGAGCACCATAGAGCATGATAAAATAAAAGAACAAATATTTTTTTAATTAAGTCTCAGGTATATACTGTGTACCTTTAGGCTTGACCTCAGAGAAGCCCATGTAGCCTGAGGTGAGTTTCTTCTCTTGTAGAATGATAGGAAGGATAGGATCGGGGCACGTTCCACTGGCACAGTCACTGCAGGTCGCAGCGTCCTTCTCTACACATGTACAGTACGGCAAACATGATGCACATGATTCATATTAGTCTGGATGTTAGGATAGGATGTTAATGGTAGGGTCACAAAGAAACCCCTATAAAAAAATTGCCCAATAGTGACAGCCAGTCAGCAAGTGGATTCATGAATGTATATAGACAATATTTTAGGCCAATAAAAAAAGACTATATACTGTAGCCTACCAAATTTCCTACCAAATTTCTACTGTAGGCAGTGTTGGCGCAATATTACTCAAGAGAGTAATGTTACTTAATTAGTAATAATATTATATGACATATTATATTACATGTTACGTTTGCCTGCAAAGAAGGGATGTATACAACACAATCTGTTTAGCCAGCTTATTTTAGAACTGAATTAAAAAAAAAAAAAAAAAAAAAAAAATCAGCCAAAAAGGCTATAAAATAAAGCATCAATCTCTCTTGACCTTTTAAACTAAATGTCACGGCAGCCGACAAACTAATAATAACAACATGATGTATATGCTATTTTGCACATTGTTTTGGCAGAGTAATACCTTGCACTACTCGTTATCGTTACTGTGTAAAATAACGATATTACAGTAATATATTAAAAGTAACTTGTTACTGCCCAACACTGTTCATATATATAGGCATTAGACAGAATCTGCCCGTTACAATATTAGACTGCGTGGGAATTGTCTGTAATCATCTGTCTGTAATCATACTTACAATGATGTGATGTTATCCCCTGTTATCTTTCCCCTCTGTTATCAGTCTCATAAAAGGTGTGGGGAAGACACACACACACACACACACACACACACACACACACACACACACACACACACACACACACACACACACACACACACACACACACACACACACACACACACACACACACACACACACACACATCACACACACACCTGCCAGGTTTTCCAGAGGGAGGTCCGGGCGAATGAGGTTGACGTATGGATCTTTGAATCCCAGCTCCACCCAGTTACTATGGCTGTAGAAGTCCTGATAGTGAGAGGCACGCGCACACACACACACACACACACGTGCGCGCGCACGCACACACACGCACACACACACACACACACACACACACACACACACACACACACACACACACACACACACACACACACACACACACACACACACACACACACACACACACACACAGTCACACACACACACACACACACGCGCACACACACACGCACACACACAATAAGTTGTGGACTGCTTGACACATACAATGGAACACTGCTTCCTCCAATGTATACTTCTCCACGTGCACATTTATAGTAATATTTATAGTAATATCTATCTAATATCTCCGGCGCTCTCTCTATCCCTCTCTCACCTGTAGGACACTCTTCCCAGTGTCTCTCTATCCCTCTCTCACCTGTAGGACACTCGTCCCAGTGTCTCTCTATCCCTCTCTCACCTGTAGGACACTCTTCCCAGTGTCTCTCTATCCCTCTCTCACCTGTAGGACATGCAACACTCTTCCCAGTGTCTCTCTATCCCTCTCTCACCTGTAGGACATGCAACACTCTTCCCAGTGTCTCTCTATCCCTCTCTCACCTGTAGGACACTCTTCCCAGTGTCTCTCTATCCCTCTCTCACCTGTAGGACACTCTTCCCAGTGTCTCTCTATCCCTCTCTCACCTGTAGGACACTCTTCCCAGTGTCTCTCTATCCCTCTCTCACCTGTAGTACATGCAGCACTCGTCCCAGTGTCTCCCTCGCAGCTTGGAAGTTCTGGTTGCGGATGTTGGCCTTGATGCTAGCCACACCCTCTGTGATCAGGCCCCGCCCCTCAAGGAAGGCCTCATTGTTGAAGTGGTGAGGAGGACTGGAGTTATGGACATTAATAATGGGTTAAGGTGCGTTCAGACTTGAATTTAAAAATATTCACCTCGGTTCGTCCCGTTTGTGCTGCGTCAGGTCGCGCCGCGCCCGTTCGCGGTGCTCGTGCGACTTCTCATCTTTGCGTTGACTTTGTATGTAATGGCGCCACTCTAACCATCCAAGTCTGAACGCCCCTTTAAGTCATAAACCAACAAAGCGGAAATGGAACTTCAAAATAAAAGATGCAATTCCTCATGTTTGTTTGAGAACGCTGACGCATTTCGGCAAACAGCCTTCTTTAGAGCAGATTAAAAAGTGGTACTGGTCCCTCTTTTTGAGGTCCCTCCTGTATTCAGCTATTAGTGTAGCTTTTTGTCTTAAAGGGCCTTGCAAACGGGGAGCGATAAAACGCGCCTATAGGGTGTAAAAACTATCATAATGTACGATGATAAGAGCACCCCTCACTTCACACGGGTGTGATTTTATTAAGCCAACATTTGATCAAAACTATACCTGTGTAGGGAGGAGGTTATAGGAAGATTAGACATCAGTAACTCCAAGAACAGCAATGCAACACCTCACAACGAGGATCTGTAGGACAAGTCATCATTTAGGCCCTGTGGTTGCATGGTGTTGACTGTTGAGTTCATGATTCCATAAACACATGTCTCTGAGATATAGTAGCCTAACTTGGGAAGATTACCCCCTCTGGTGGTGGTAACTTGTTCAACCCTTAAAAGCGCAGAGATGAGGGTGGTCTGGATGGACCATGATTAGCCTCCCTCAAGGTAATGTTTAACCATGGCATACAGTATTCAATGTTGCCTGTGCGTATAGCAGTTTTGTGTTCAGAATTTCTGGTTTTGTGTATTCTGAGTCACTGCTGTGTGACGAAACGCGTCAGCGCTCTCAAATAAACATGAGAAAATTGCATCTGAGTGCCGCTTTTTCCACTTATACCTCTAAGTTGGTTCAAAGCTGGAAGCGCACCTGCTTTTCTTTATCAGAAAAGTCCTATTTGATTGTATTAAACTACGTCAAACTCACCAACATTGTACAACAAGCTTGAATTATCCTCTTTCTATCTGCAAAGTGTCTGTTTCGTAAAAATCCACCGTATAGTTATGAGCTCCTGTCAAGAATATTCCTTGCAGGTGATTATTTTTGTGTTGGAGTTTGGAAGCGCTCATTGGATATCACTTAACGGCCCCTGCACCTGTTTTGAATTTGCACATAATGCAGGAGGCAGCAGGACGTTGCTTTTATGATAACAAGCGCTTCCAAACTCTGACACAGACAGAAAGTAGCTCATAACGTGGATTTCTTTAGTCTACTGGAAGCCCCTATACACTGTAGGTCCCATGTTAGACCCAGAAATGTTAATTTAATTTAATGCAAACATGTATGATTCAAATGTCATCTATAGGTTTAGCAGATGAGATTAAAGGACAACTTTAGTTTTTTTTCAACCAAGGTTCATGTTTTAGGTTGTTATTAGAGAAACTAAAAGATGAGTGTTATTCTTTTTTCATTTACTGCTTTCTTTCGTTTTAGGGATTTTAGCTGTTTTTGACAGGGAGGCGGGGGCATTCGAGCATGGGGCTAAATATGTATTTTTTTTTTTACATTTCATAGCGATTTCTTTACATCACGAGATCTACTGAATGTGTCAAACTGACATATTGAGCCTATGACACACAGTGTGGCTTCCCCCCAGTAGGCTACCTTCACATTCAGTAGATCATGTGATTTTTGTGTGGCCAGATGTAATTTCCTGGGGTTTATTAGGACTACAGTAAATAATAAAATAATAAATCGCCATAATATTTTGTAAAAAAAATACATATTTAGCACCATGCTCGAATGCCCCGCCCCCCCTGTAAAAAAACAGCTAAAATCCCTAAAACAAAATAAAGCAGCAAATGAAAAAACAACAACACTCATCTTTTACTTTCTCTAATAACATCCTAAAACATGAACCTTGGTTGAAAAAAACCAAAGTTGTCCATTTTGAGTGTGAACCATAGACTGTAAAAAATATGGACAAAGCGTTCCCCGGGTCTAACATGGACGTAAAATGAAGCCTGTTATTCCTGCACTGTAAGTCGCCATCTTTCTAGATCCGTTTGGGCCCAGCTGGCCATTGGCTGGCTCCGTTTGGGCCCAGCTGGCCATTGGCTGCCCAGACAACAAGGCGGGACTTCCCCCCTTCTTCTCCGTTGGTTTTTATTTTGACTTGAGTGGGTGGGGACTCCCGATCATAGACTGTAACGGTAGCCACACCCCTCAGAACATACACGACTTTATGATCATTTATTTTATAAATGGGACCAT
Source organism: Protomyctophum parallelum (assembly GCF_964188405.1). Taxonomy (NCBI): domain Eukaryota; kingdom Metazoa; phylum Chordata; class Actinopteri; order Myctophiformes; family Myctophidae; genus Protomyctophum; species Protomyctophum parallelum. The sequence continues at coordinate 14,331,293 of NC_139702.1, forward strand.
AATTTTCCCAAAAGAATATTATGACATTAGAAATGAGACTTTAAACTAGTGACTGGAAGCAGAAAGTATTCATGACCATGTTTATTAAGGTATTACAGTCTAGGTGAAGTTGGGCCCAAATACATGGACTTCTATGGGGCTATGGGTTTTTTTGGGTCCAGTGACAGCGCCACAAGAGGCCATTATATGAACTTTCAGGAGTTTCAGGCTTCACAAAATATCTGTCTGACTGCCCCCCTGGTGTGAACCCGTTTTTGTGGTTACATAGATTATGTTATAATTTAGCTATTGAAAAATAACAGATCTACAAGCTCATAGCGCGCCACTCGGTGGCGCGCTATGAGCTTGTAGATCTGTTATATGATTTAGAAAACATTTATTTAAAATTTCGACGTCAGGCTTGAATGGATTAAGCTTGGTTGCTAAAAAGTTGCACGTTGAGCAATTTGAGTTATTAATAACATAAATGCACATAAATACTTCTATTATATTACCATCATCATCATTATTTTCTTACACACACAGTCCTCCCACCTGTTGATGAAGTCTCGGTCCACCAGTCCGTTCTGAACGTAGATCTCATTGAGAGCAGAGCGGAACTTGGCGGCCGACACCTCTCCTGTTGCTCTGGGACCGAGACAGGCCTGGACCAGCTCCTCAGCAGAGTTACCCTGAGGTCAGAGGTCAAATATAGAGGTTAGTTTTATAGTAAGTATACAAATAATGGGACTAATACTGTATAGATTATGACACTTGTGTGCGTTAGGACAACCTGATAGAGGTCAAACAAAAATGCATGGAGACCTTATATGACATGTGACCTTATGTGTCCAGCGAGCTAATATGGTATTCGTTTCGCATTCGGGTTCTTGGAAAAGCCCCCCAGCCACTGCGTTCGTTTTACTGAGGTTAGGTTTAGGTATGCTTTACTGAGGTTAGGTTTAGGTATAGTTTTACTGAGGTTAAGGTTAGGGTTAGGGTTAGGTATAGTTTTACTGAGGTTAGGTTTAGGTATAGTTTTACTGAGGTTTAGGGTTATGTATAGTTTTACTGAGGTTAGGGTTAGGGTTAGGTTTAGGTATAGTTTTACTGAGGTTAAGGTTAGGGTTAGGGTTAGGTATAGTTTTACTGAGGTTAGGTTTAGGTATAGTTTTACTGAGGTTTAGGGTTATGTATAGTTTTACTGAGGTTAAGGTTAGGGTTAGGTTTAGGTGTAGGCTGTCAATCACAGCGCACCATTTACTCAAATGTGAAACGGGAACCATATCAGCGTCCAGCGACTATGCGTCCGGTCTCTGGAATCCACTACTGCTGGTGACCTCTGACCTGCACTCCATCCTGTCAGAACCGGTCAGAACCTGCCTGTTTGGCAGTGTTGACTTAAAACTATGAGGAAAATTTTTCGTCCACTACCTTTTTTCACTGATGAAAACAAAATGAGAACTATAAGCTATGATGACTTAAACTAAAACTAAATACATTGACAATTTCTTTAACAAATACAAGCTAGACTGTGTGTGTGCGTGCATGTGCGTGTCACTCTGGCCACACCTAAGCTTCCATGCGCGGCCAAAAGAAGCTGTCTGCCGACGTCTCTTCCGCGTCGGCCAGATTCCCGGTAAAGCTTGCCATAGCGGCATTCTGTGCCGCGTGGGTGAAGCTTCATTTCCATCCACCAGCTGTCTAAAAACCCGGAAGAGACGTCGGCAGAGAGCTTCTTTTGTCCGCGCATGGAATCTTAGGTGTGCTTACAGTTGTCAGTGTGCTTCGTACCCACCGTAGGGTTGAACTCATGACCATTGAATTAGTCTGACTTCATGTGTGTGTGTGTGTGTGTGTGTGTGTGTGTGTGTGTGTGTGTGTGTGTGTGTGTGTGTGTGTGTGTGTCCTACCCACCGTAGGGTTGAAGTCATGGCCAGATGACTCAGCCACTCGCCAACAAGTCTCTCTCACTTTCTCCAAAAGAGCCGTTCCTGTGATGCTGACGTGAGTGGATGCATCTCCTCCAATGGGAGCAAAGGCTACGGCCCCGCCCCATAGGGCCAAGGTAAGCAGGAGGACACCCGGCACTGGTGACATCATCAGTCTGAAAGAAAAGTTGTTAAAAAAGCAATTATTTAAAAAACATACGTTTACATTGCAAGTGTCACAACATAATAAAAACATTTGAAAATGGGGAAAGTATATACAGTCTAAGTATATACAGTGTCAGTCAGGCACTCATTGTAGTCAATGTAGTGCATTCTGATTCCTGCCTGGCCGAGCAGGCACTCCAACTGGGCTGGCTATACCTATTTGTTCCAGGTTGGGAAGCTAAACTATTGGTGCAATAGTGACTCCTACTGGTTGGCCAGGGTGCCTGTTCAGTTGGGTGTGGGGATGAGTAAGTATGTTCATATCCTCCCAACTTAATGTGTACCCGATGAGACTCGTGAGTGTGTCTACACCGTTTCACATGGCCAACTGTAGGAGCTAGCAGTGAGAGCCATAGAGCAGGGGTTCTCAACCCGTGGGTCGCGACCCCTCAGGGGTCGCCAAATTATTTTGGGGGGTCCCCAAAATATATATATATATATAAAGAAAAAACACTTGCAACTAAATGGCTGGAAATTGAAAAATAAGAGTTTACATAGTACACATAGTGCATGCATAAACTTTCCTTAATGATTATATCTGGTTTCTGTATTCATTTATGATATATTTTCTCTATTATTAAGGTTATTTTTGCAGTCAGTTTGTATTGGTGCAGGTGCATGGGGAGTTGGGGCGGGGCGGGGCGGGGCGGGGGTCGCGAGACATGGCCAAAGCATTTCCGGGGGTCCCCAGCCAAAAAGGTTGGGAACCCCCCCCCCATAGAGTAAGACCATCCTGAGCCACCCTTCTGTGACGGTGTGTGACTCATCCATCTGCACTATGCTGCGTTGTTGATCATCATCTGCTGCTGGCTTCGACTGCATCTCTGTGTGTGCATCAATATGGCATTACAGGCTATATAATATGTTTGTCCTAGTGACCAATAAAAAAGAAAACTGCTCTCTCGACTCTAGGGCTTACCAAAAATACCAGCATAATTGTCCAGTATATAAACAGAAAAGGCCCGCACAAAGAATGATGACGAGCCTCAACACCATTTCTTTGTTCAGTGTGCAGGCTTTTTCTGTTTAGCCTACTGTCCTAGTGATGACAACATGCCACCATATACTATTCACACTGTTCTGTTTAGCCTATACTGTCCTAGTGATGACAACATGCCACCATATACTATTCACACTGTTCTGTTTAGCCTATACTGTCCTAGTGATGACAACATGCCACCATATACTATTCACAGTGTTCTGTTTAGCCTACTGTCCTAGTGATGACAACATGCCACCATATACTATTCACAGTGTTCTGTTTAGCCTACTGTCCTAGTGATGCCAACATGCCACCATATACTATTCACAGTGTTCCCTGTCCAAACATTTGTCTCCTATTTATTTGTCACTCGGATTATTGCACCGTCCGTAATATAATAATGAATGATGCAGTCCTTTATAATAATATCCCTGACCACCTTTTCATACATGCACACAACACTAGAACATTGTCAAATGTCAACTGATGCATCCTCCAGAGTGCCAGGGGTGATCTACCAGTAGATCACAAAGGCTGTGCAGGTATAAGACCACATAAATAGCATAAAAATAATTCAAATTAAAATACTTTTGGCATATGCCACTTGAATTAAGGTGACTTGATTGATTTACATTTATTTGTTTTATTTATTTATTTATTTGACAGGGACAGCACTCATTAATCAACATGTCAGTTTTCACATCAATGTAAATGGGCCAGAGTTAGCCAAAGCTAAATTTCATCTGTAGTCCCCATGGGCAGGCTCTTAAAAAGTAAGTGATAAAATAAAGACAGAGTGTAGGGCGCCTGCACACAACACCATGCGTTGATGCCATGTGTGCATATGTGCAGGCACCCACCACCACGTCCATACAAAAACACAGTACAACAGATAAAAGAAAGACAAAGTGTGGGGCACCTGCACACAACACCATGCGTTGATGCCATGTGTGCATATGTGCAGGCACCCAACACCATGACCATACACAATACAATACAATACAATACAGATCAACATGGTACAAGGGACAGAACAACTGCAAAGTGAAATGAGAAGAAATCAAAAGGGGCCTGCTTCAAACCCACAATGCAATAATTTGTTTACCTACGCCACCTGCGGAAATTGAAAGTGTACACCTGACCACCACCACAAAATCTGGATTGTTAGTTTAACCGCAGCAGCCTTGCATCTTTATTGTCGGCATGTCTTAAAAATAGGTGAACATTCGGCAAAAACCATCATCTACCTATTTCACTATTATGAACGGCTACACATACAATCCTAAATGAAATCCCATATAATTCCACACTGATACTGTAGCTAACCTCAATACAACAACACCAAAGAGGACAAAACCTGCAGCAAAACAGGCAGAACAATAAGACAATAAAGCAAATAACAAAGAGCATAAATTAAAACCGGCAGCAAATGCAGAACAATGAGGACAAATAAGAACAAAAGCAACAGTGAAAAGGTGGGTTTTCAGCTGTGCTTTAAAGACAATGGGAGAGTTGAGGTTAGCTACAGTATCAGTGTGGAATTATATGGGATTTCATTTAGGATTGTGTGTGGCCGTTCATAAGAAACGTAACCCCCTGCCCCCTCGGGGGACACTCAATGCTTGAGGAAAGGCAAACATTCCTGACCTTCAGCCAAGTCTAGAATCCCCCCCTGGATAATCACGCTATAGAATCTTCAACCTATAATTTTACAGATACAGTCTGTCGTTGAAACCTTCTGTCATTACTGCCCGCATCTCCTCGGTGCCTGGACCGATTGATCTGAATTTGCACACGGGCATTGACCAAAATTAGCTTAGAGGCCTATATAATATGCACCCAACTGCGAAGACCCTTTTTCACGTCCACAGAAGAATGCAGTTCAGTGTTAACTGTCCTGCTAATTTACTTAAAATTTTCATTGATTTCTTCATGAAATGACTGAGAAAATTGTTCATGTTTAATTAGTTCATGAAAATATTAGCTTTTTTGGGAATGTTTGGAAATAGTCATAATGAATGTATAGGAAACAAAAAAATAAATAAAGAGACCCATAAAAAATGTGTCCGCGACCAACAAATGGGTCCCGACCCAATGTTTGGGAACCACTGCCATATTGGGGCGGGCCAGTGTGTGTGTGTGTGTGTGTGTGTGTGTGTGTGTGTGTGTGTGTCTGTGTTTTAAACAGTAGGAGGAGGAGCAGAGAGGCTCAGACAGAACAGGAGCTGACATGACATGACTTCTGTCACATACAGAGGCTGGAAGACGTGCAGAACTTTGTATTGCATGTTTGAGACGTCGATCTCAAGCACACTGTAAACTGCATATAGGGTGGACACTGTAAACTGCTTATAGGGTGAGTAGTGCCTATATTATTCAACTGTCAATTTATAATCATTCACAGCAACAATGATGGAAGCATGCTATATGTGTGCCTATGAATGTACAGTGACCCACCGTGAATGGGTAGACAAGACAGTCATTGGATTATCATTAATTTTCGTTTTGTTTTTTTCATGTCATATGAAAGCGGGGAGTCGTAGCTTCAAATTGACATATTGGTTGTTCAGTTTGACCCTCCAGTTTTGGAGATATGGGCTAATGTCTTGCAGAAAACAGCGAGTTGAGAAAACAGGCTTGAAAGGTTCACTTCTGTGGACTCTAACATAATATTACACCTCCTGACCTAGCATTTATTTCATATCAATTTCAATTTTAAATTTCAGCTCTGACATTTATTTCAGACATGCTCTAGTTATGTGAAGAGTCTGCCTGTGCTATTAACTCATTTTAGATTTAAAAAATAAATAAATTCAGTTTTTCTCCTGGTCAAAAGCTGGAGGTTGCACGATGACAGGCTCTCAGTCAAATCTGGTCACATTGATTCTAATCATTATGGCTCAATTTGGTTCCATTTGTATGAACTCTGAGTTACAAATGTATAAATTGCCACTGAGGATTATATGCATACTGACTTCAAACGCTGTGTATGTACTATAGTGTGCTGAATGTACTGTACTGTAACTATTATGCCAGTTATGCAGTGTTGATTTTGTCGACTAAAACTAAGACGAAAAATGTTCGTTGACGAAAACTAAATGGAAACTAAATGAAAACTAAGCTATGGTGACTAAATACTAAAGACTGAATATATTGACAATTCCGTCAACAAATAAAAACTAGACTAAAATGTTAGGAAGGGACTAGTCTCGTGTAGCTATTCCAACTATTCCACAATCTCCGAATGCTATATAGAGTCTGGAATTATATAGCCCCCATGAGCTGAGTAAGGAAACTGCCATTTCCGTTCACGGAAATATATATATTTTTTATTTCCTTTTCTGCTAAGCAACAAGCTAGATATACTTAGATGTTTTCTATTCATATTAGGATAAATGTGCGCGACTGTAAAGACGAAACGGAAGTGGCGAGGAGGCTCCATTTCCGCTTTATCGCTTACACATGAGACCTCATGAGACCAACACAGCAGCATGACGCGTTGTGAGCTTGTAGATCTGCTATTTTCAGCAAGTGTAACTAAAAACAGTCATTACGATGGCATCAAGGCCCGTCAAAATACATTTTAATCGACTAAACTGTAGATTTAGTCGACTAAAATCTTATGATATTTAGTCGACTGAAACTAGACTAACACTAAAACATTCCGGGTGACTAAAATGTGACTCAAACTAAGTGAAACCTATTCAAGAGACTATGACTAAAACTAAAATAGAAATTTGCTGCCAAAAACAACACTGCAGTTATATGACTGACAGTGGTGGAAAAAAGGACTCAATTGTTTTGCTCAATTGTAAAGTATCAATCCTGTAATGCAGGGGTTTTCAACAGATTGTGAACCAGGGACCACCACTCTGACTAAGAATCAACCTGAGGACTGTGTGTGTGTGTGTGTGTGTGTGTGTGTGTGTGTGTGTGTGTGTGTGTGTGTGTGTGTGTGTGTGTGTGTGTCACCACTAGCATATGTCGACATATTGACCGACATATGCTAGTGGTGAGGAGATCAAAAAAGTTTGAGAACCACTGTCTATTCCTTTCCCATTTGAGACAATTCAACCAGACAAAACAAACAATACAATACATAAGAAAACAAAACAACAGTAGGCCTACACATGTTATAATGATGATTAGTGAAAACATGAACAGGTAATCTCAAGATGAGAGGACAGCACAGTCTTAAACAATAAAGATGATATTCAACGAATATGGACAGGTAGATTGTTCCAGTCACTAGGAGCTTTAAATATAAATGATGTTTTTGTCAATTCACGTAGGTATATTAAAGTAAACCTGTGAGCAATGTTTAAGTTGATGTGCATCTGCATAATGAATAATTGGTAGTTTGTTGAACTATAGTTTATTTCTTACTGTAAAAGTAAAACAGTTTCTGTTACGGTAACACCAGTACTGAAGTTGATTTTCCGGACTATGTTATCTACAGTATATGACATTTAAAATGATAGATTTGAGTCAAGCCGGAGGGTTTGTTCATAATAAAGACATTTCAGACCATGGATGCCCTTGTTCTGTTCTCTTAATGTTCCATAACTCATAAGCAGACAATTTGCATGATGTGCAAATGTGCAATTGCATGATTACCGGTATGTGGACACGTATGTGACTCAACCAGTCAGTACAGTACACGGTAGACCTGTACTTCCCCTTGAAATTCTAATTCACTTTTCTGTAGAAGTAAGTTATGGATATCCGACTTCCCAGTAACTGACAACGTTGATGTGTCATATATCATACATACAGTAGTGGTTGATAAAAACATATCGTCACTTCCCTACATTACTAAATGCATGGACCAGGGTTTTCCCCAAATGCTCCTTTTAATAATGATTAAGTAACGATAATAATGTGCTCTCAATACTGGTTTTCAATGTATGATCCAAACAAATTATTACGACCAAGAGGAAGGCGATGATTACTATAGCTCTGTTTGGAACCTCACGCTACGCTCTTCGCTCCGAGAAGAGGTTCCGTGTCAGGATACAACCCTGCATCGGTAGAACCTTCCAAAAAACAGTGGCGAGAACCCTTTTCGCAGTATCGTTTCCAAAAACTGAGTGGTGCAACACACACCCCACACACCTCTCTCTCTCTCTCTCTCTCTCTCTCTCTCTCTCATTAGCAGGCAACAGTGCAGCACTATCCCTCTCTCTGTTTCTGGCACAACAGCGCCCCTACTGGTACGCATAGTCATATACTGGTGCTCATTAACCAACACATACTGTAGGCACATAGGTGAACACGGCATAGGTGAACACGGACATTGCTGTTCCTTTCCTTGGAGTGGTTGCACCACTCAACAAGTTAAGTTATTTCTGGCTCGCCACAGTCAGATGATAAACTTGGATAGGCACATACTTTTTTTTAGACAGGGATGAAACAACCACTTATACAAAGCTTATGAAGTCAGCCAGTAGGCCTATACCAAGTACCATGTTTTCCCAGTGTAATCTTATGAAGCAGTACTGCACATGCGGACATATGGAGGGTTGACTGGCCATGCACAGGCTGACTGAATATGCAATTTAAGCCTGATTTAAGCAGTTGTTTCTGATTGAGGTGTTACCTGTCTGTCACACAGTGAGGACATGGCGGGTTGCGTGGCCGGGTAGCAATTCCATTTGACATTTGATAATAGGCTTATAATTTAGGTATACGGTCACACCGCACTTTTATTCTATACCTATGAGGGTGGATTCTGCCAACGCATTTCCAAAGGGAATGGAGTATTCTTATTATGATTTTGGAAATCTGCAAATGGGCATAATGTAGACTGCATTTCAATTTGCACTTGATGGCCAATTGTGGAAATGTGGCTCCAAGCAGCGTACTTTTTATCAGAGGGATTGCTAACTCTCCTGGGAATGTCCTTGGGGCACTTTTGTACCTGGCCCATGCAGGCAGCATCAGTGTTGTTTTTGGCAGCAAATGTTCTATTTTTGTTTAGTCATGGTCTTTGGAATGAAGCTTCATTTAAGTTTTAGTCACATTTTAGTCACCTGGAATGTTTTAGTGTTAGACTAGTTTTAGTCGACTAAATATCATACGATTTTAGTTGACTAAATCAACTGCAGATTTAGTCGACTAAAATGCATTTGCCTTGATGCCGTCGTAATGACTGATTTTACACTTGCTGAAAATAGCCGATCTACAAGCTCACAATGCGTCGCAGCACAACGCTTTGTGAGCTTGTAGATCGACTTGTAGATCCGCTATGTAATTCTCAATTGCATTAATATACTTTGACTGATTAATAAAATAAAGTTGTAATAATTATAGTAAGTTTCATATTACACTATGTATCACCTATACATCGATACAACAAGCAATTGGAATAGCCCTAACACAAGATTGGCACACATTTGCACACATTTTGGAAGAGGTAATTCAACTAGATTTAGTTTTTGTTTTATTAGTTTATTTATTTATTGATCACGTTATCATGGATGTATTTTGTTCAACTGGGAAATGTGCATCATGTAGTCTGTCTGTGTCAACCGCGCTGGCTATACGTGTGGGTGCGTGTTCTGTTTGATTTATTATGACAGAGGCAGAGGCACAACTTTGCGTGTGTGTGTGTGTGTGTGTGTGTGTGTGTGTGTGTGTGTGTGTGTGTGTGCGCTGTGCTTAGTTTTCTACTCCTTCCTGTTGTGACTGGCTGACAGTATGCCTCAGGTCAACTACTATAGGGCAACAAGACCTCAGGCATACTGTCATTTTTGTGCGGAAAACTGGATAGGGGGTGCACTACAAACACAGCCGCCAGGATTCTTACAAACACCAATCGCAGATCACATATCACACCGGTGCTCGCTTCACTTCACTGGTTACCCATCAAATCCAGAATCAACTTCAAAATTATTTTAACCACTTACATGGACTGGCCCCACCCTACATCTCAGACCTTCTGCTTCCAAAACAAAATACAAGATCACTCCGGTCTTCAGACAAGGGCCTACTGAACATTCCGGCGACTAAACGGGTAACCAAGGGCGACCGGGCATTTGCCGTAGCTGCTCCCACACTGTGGAATGCCCTCCCCCTTTTTATAAAGAATGCAGAGTCACTGAAGAAGTCACTGAAAACATATTTATTTCATTTGTATTTTGAGCTGTGATTTGTCACTTTGAATTGATTATTTTTTACCTTGTTGTACAGCACTTTGTAACTGTTGTTTTGATAAGTGCTTTATAAATAAAATGTACTTACTTACTTACTTACTTACAAATCATTAGCCTATGAACTCAGTTGGAACAGCTGGTCACTTGTCATTCCTTTCAAATAATAAGCTAATATATATTTTTATTTTTATTGTAAGGATTTAGTTCAGACTCCAGAGTGACTTTTTGATGATAGAGGAAAGAATAGTAGCCTACACCCAATATAGATCAACACTTTAACCGTACAAAACCAACCTTTCTCACCACTTTTCTTTTCTTCTTGATCCTGTGAATTATTTTGTCCTGCACACCAACTCTAAGATAAACATGCGTAGCATTTCTGTGGACAAGCAACACGCCCCGATAATGTCATATATTGCGGTCTTCTTTGCTTGTCTTAACGCTCCGTGATAATCGTCTAAGCATGCACGGTTGCAAAAGAGCTGGTATGTGGAAAAGGAACAGGCTTAGACGTGCCCTTTGCACTGATGAGTAACAGAACCAAGGGGAGAGACAGAGTCTGAGGGACTCTAGAGTGGACACACTAAAGAAGAGAAGGCTGGGGTCACAACGTGTCCATCTAGTTGTTGGAATGCTAGGTTATGCTATAGGAATGCTAGGTTGTTGCCTGCAGCCTACAGTATCTAGGCTGCGCTGGTTGGCAGGTATCAATACACTTAAAGACCGACATGTTTGTGCCATCATGGGTGATTAGATTGAATACCAAACAACTCGCCCCTTTACCAACTCGCCGCCACGGGCGTACAGCCTGGCGGAACTGCACGGCCTGGTATTCCTAAAGTAACACAAATAAATTATGCTTAAACGGTTAAACCTAACCTTATTCCTATAACCTTAACCTCAGTTAAGGACAAGGTTAGTTTGTTTTTTAGTTTTTTCGGCTATCTGCCGGGTTTCGAGCTCCATCCCTAGTATAATGGTCATTCTACAACAGGTCGTTTCGAGGAAGCAATCTGATTGGTTGAAACAGCCTTCTAGCCGTGGGTTAAACCAGCACTGTTCACCACCTAATCAAAACAAAGAATTCAGCTGCTCTGTTCTCCCAGAGCACTAGCAAACTCGGTGGCTAGGCTAGCTAGTTTCTTGGGACATTTGTGGTCGTATAGTGACTACATCTGTCATTAAAAAGATATATTCTTTCAGCGATTTTCTTAGTTTTAAGGGTAACTGTTGTAGAATTGCAATATTACACTCCTTCAGTGATGCTTGTGGAACTCGACTTCGTCTCGTTCCTGACCGCATCCCTGTCGTGGCAATAATCACGTTAAACCACACCCTCTCGTGTAATATTGCTTAAATTAATACTAAGGATTTTACTCTGGGGACACAAGGACCGATGGACTGATGGACTCATCAAGACACTTTGATGCTTTTAGAACAGTATAAAGTAATGTTTCACAAATCTGTGCATGATCAATCAAAATGACGTATGACTTATACATACTGTACATGATTGCAGGAAATGAATAGGTATTAATCAGCTGTTTCCAGACAATAGCATAATGATCCACTCATCATTCTGTCATCACCATTGTCGTCATCATTACTATTACGATGCTTTGGATACACAAGTGCATGCTTGTTCAGTTTGACTACTGTATTGGCGAGGGCTGAGATCATCAATCATTATTTCTCAGCGAGCAGAAACAAATGAAGCAATTCCCTACCTACACTATAAACTACAGACTATAAACTACAGACTAGCTCTACGTTCACGTTGATTCATTATGCAGGATGTCCCATTTCAAGTTTTCAAATGTTTGATAATCTTTTGAAAATGGCAGACCTATACAAGCTCACAATGCTGTGATGTGACGCATTGTGAGCTTGTAGGTCGGCTATTTTGAAATGGCCGAAATGTATATAGGGCTGTATGTGGTTAATGGTATGTTTTGTAATTATAATAAAAGTAAGTAGTAAATTAAGTTTTCAAATAACTGTAGTGGAGTAAAAGTACAATATTATTTGGATCCGAGATGCAGTGGAGTCGAAAGTAATTGGAAATAGTCCAGTACAAAAAGTAAAAGTACCTAAAATTGTTAATTTCAGTACTTGAGTAAATGTGTAGCCTCGGCCGGGAGGCGAACCCGGGACCTACTATAACGTACGACGTACTTTACCAGTCAGCTATAAAGAGCCAGGCCCGATATAGGCAAGCAGCAACGCAGCACCCTATAGCCTACAGTCGTCCCACCCCACCTGGATGCGCGTCCTCGCGCGCCAGCTAGGAGCTACAGTAGGCTGGACTGACTGGAGGTGGAGACCCTCCACGGGATGCACACACACATTAGACACACCTATGGACCGACATGCGGAAACAACGGTCGGACATGCGGTCGGACATATGAGCATTTGTGCCTGTCGTAGACATGCGCAGAGCAAGTTCAGTCAGGGAACCTCAGTACAGTTGCTGCCGGCCGTTAATTGGGCCGCCTCAGCATCACGCTCTCATTCACATGATTCACTCCGCCAATTACACACTCACTCCATCTTCATACCGACTACTTTAACCAGAGGTTTGCATTCCTCTGCCTTCTTGCTTGCAAACCTGCTGCTCACCCACCTCCACCCCATGCTACCACCTGTCGTTTTGGATCTACTGTTTAGGTACGGGGGATTCAGAGTCCCTATGGTTGGGACTGATGCGCTTGATCTGAGTACCTAAAAAGCAGACCCAATACATCGCCAAACCATAATAAATGTATTGCTCATCTTATATTCAATAAATAAATATTCCATCGAGTTGTCCTGACTGAAATAGCTGCTCCCGTGCTTGCAGTTAGGGTTAAGGTCATTACACACTGGCGAATTAGCGACGCGATATATTCGTGCGAATAATTCGCATTTAAAAATAAACTATTGAAGTCCATGCAAGCTTCCACATCAGTGGCGAATGTGCGAATGTGCGAAAATGCGACCGTTTTCGCTTTTATTTGTTCGCTCTGGTGTCGTATTTTGCAGAGATTTGCAGGCGAACTGCAACATGCAATATTTCGCATTTTCAGATCGCTTATTCGCATCGCGTCGCTAATTCGCCAGTGTGTAATGACCTTTAGGTTAGGGTTTGAGGTGTAGGTTGTCGGACCAGTCCAGTACTACGCTCAACCAATACAGCCTGTAACGCCGGGGAGCGAACGGAGGAACCCATTCACACCGCTGACACCAGAGCACCCTTGTATTGTAGGTCGATCTGCTATTTTTCGAAAATTCTTGAAAATGTGGCGCAAAACTTTGAATGTACAGTATATTCTTTCACAGCAAAAGCTTTTAACTAAAATCTTGGAGTCCCTGGAACAACATGTTTTCAGATGGGGGTCGGAAGCCAAATACATACAATGTTTGGAGTCCTTGACATTAAATAGTTTGAGCACCACTGATAAGTCTGATATAGAAACATAGGTTTGACTGTCCAGGTCGTGTCAGGTTAAGAGTTCACTAAAATCAAACTCTCCTCTCTGTTCTTCCCCCCATGCATGCATGCAGATGTCCTCCTCCATCATCCTCTCCGACGGCGGCCTCGGCCATCCTCTGGTCTGTCCCCTGCTGCAGCTCATGAAGGAGGGCCGTCACAACGCCAACGCCACCTCGGGCGGCCTGGCGGTGGTGTGGGTCCACGGCCTGGTGTCCCTCCTGGGCATCCTGGAGAACGCCCTCATCCTGTGGGTGGTGGGCTTCGGCCTGCGCTGCCGGCGCACCGTGGCCTCCGTGTGGGTGCTCAACCTGGCCATGTCCGACTTCCTGGCCACGCTGACGCTGCCGCTGTTCACGCACTACCTGCACCGCTCCCATAGCTGGGACCTCCCGGCCGCGCTCTGCTCTGCGCAGGTTAGTACAGAACACTACCTGCACCGCTCCCATAGCTGGGACCTCCCGGTCGCACTCTGCTCCGCACAGGTTAGTACAGAACACTACCTGCACCGCTCCCATAGCTGGGACCTCCCGGCCGCGCTCTGCTCCGCACAGGTTAGTACAGAACACTACCTGCACCGCTCCCATAGCTGGGACCTCCCGGCCGCGCTCTGCTCCGCACAGGTCAGTACAGAACACTACCTGCACCGCTCCCATAGCTGGGACCTCCCGGCCGCGCTCTGCTCTGCACAGGTCAGTACAGAACACTGCCTGCACCTCTCCCATAGCTGGGACCTCCCGGCCGCGCTCTGCTCTGCACAGGTTAGTACAGAACACTACCTGCACCGCTCCCATAGCTGGGACCTCCCGGCCGCGCTCTGCTCTGCACAGGTCAGTACAGAACACTACCTGCACCGCTCCCATAGCTGGGACCTCCCGGCCGCGCTCTGCTCCGCACAGGTCAGTACAGAACCAGAACCTAGTACAGAACACAGCTGGGACCTCCCGGCCACGCTCTGCTCCGCACAGGTTAGTACAGAACCAGAACCTAGTACAGAACACAGCTGGGACCTCCCGGCCGCGCTCTGCTCCGCACAGGTTAGTACAGAACAGAACCTATAGAACAGAACACAGCTGGGACCTCCCGGCCGCGCTCTGCTCTGCACAGGTTAGTACAGAACAGAACCTATAGTACAGAACACAGCTGGGACCTCCCCCCCACGCTCTGCTCCGCACAGGTCAGTACAGAACAGAACCTATAGTACAGAACACAGCTGGGACCTCCCGGCCGCGCTCTGCTCCGCACAGGTTAGTACCGAACAGAACACAGCTGGGACCTCCCGGCCGCGCTCTGCTCCGCACAGGTTAGTACAGAACAGAACCTTCAACCTAGTAAAGAACAGAGCCTAGGACCGCAGGTTAGTACAGAACACAGCTGGGACCTGCCGCCAGCACTCTGCTCCGCGCAGGTTAGTACAACAGTTAGTTTTAGCTAGTTTTTAGAGCGGGTTTGCTAGTTTATATTTATTTATTTACTTTAATTTCTTTTGTGACAGCACTTAGTTTTAGTTTAGTTTTTTATTTGTTAGTTTTAGTTTTTTGGGCCCTTTCAATTCTGATAATAATAATTGAAAAAGGGGCCAGAGTACAGTGCTATAAAAACTCAAGAAAATATAGCATTTAAAAAATAAATATAGTCAATTAAAGATTAAGCTTATTATATATATAATATTATATATAAATCAATTGACAAAAATGAAAACTAAGGGCATTTTGTCTATCATTTCAGTTGGTTTTAGTTCTTTTGTAAACACAATACAGTTTCAGTTTAGTTATCGTTTTCTAGTTTTTACTTATAGTTAACACAAATGTTTATTTATTTTAGTTTTAGTTAGTTAACTATAATAACCTTGTGTTCTGCGCTATAGGCCTCCATCTTCTTCCTCAACATGTTCGTCTCGGCCTTCCTGCTGGCGGCCATCTCCATAGACCGCTGCCTCCTGGTGGCCAGGCCGGCGTGGTGTCAGAACCATCGGTCCGTGGCGGCCGCCTGGAAGGTGTGCGCGCTGGGCTGGCTGTGGGCCATCGTCAACACCTTCCCTTACCTGCTGTTCCGGGGCGTGACCACCAGGCGGGACGGGAGGAACCTGTGTTACCACAACTTCGCCTATCTCTCCTCCCCGGCCACGCTCAAGAGGGACTGCGAGGTGCGGCACACGGCCACGGCCATCTCCAAGATGTTCCTGGCCTTCCTGATGCCCCTGGTGGTGATCGCGGGAAGCTACGTCCTGTTCGTCCTCGGCCTGAGAAGGAGGGCGAGGAGGAGAACGCAGACTGGCTCCCCCTGCAGGCCGCCCGACACGCCGGTCGTAGGGAAAACCGGAAAAATAACTATTAACGCCTTGCTGAAACCTCCAGCCCTCCCCGGCCCCGCCCGGCGTGCTCTGTCCTCGACGTCGAATCCCTTAATCCCCTCCTCCTCCTCCACGTCGGCATACAACCAGACCAGCCAGCAGCAGCTCTCTCAAAGCTTCACCAAAATGGTGACGTCCGTGATCGCGGCGTTCGTGCTCTGCTGGGCTCCCTACCACATCTTCTGCCTCATCGAGGCGGCGGCCTCGGTGGCCGCGAGCGCCGACGACCGGCGCCGGAAGCTGTACCTGGTGGAGGTGGGGCTTCCCATCGCCTCCACGCTGGCCTTCCTCAACTCCGTCCTGAACCCCGTCCTCTACGCCTTCTGCTGCCCGCACTTCTGCGTGAAGATCCGCCAGAGCCTGGGGGCCGTGTTCGAGGGACTGCTGGAGGAAGGAGAAGGAGGAGTAGGGCGGAAACTATCGGTCCCGGGGATCGGGAGAAAACCGGACAAAGGGAAAGCCGCCGGCAGTCGAGAGGTGAGCGGCGCGGCCTCTCCGGTCTCTCAAGGCTGTCCCGGCCACGGGTCTCCCCGACCACCCGCTCGCTCGTTATTGTTGTCTACCCAACATCCTCAACGCTGTCTCAAAGCCCGGGAGACAGGGATGGCAGAGCGAACGGAAATGAACGGGGAAGAGAGGAGACAACCTGATGAGTGACGCCTTGCCGAGCCGCGAGGCCCATATTAGGGCAGGAGTCTTATTTCCTGTTTCTGTCGGTGTAGAGTGAGGCAGCTTGATGTACAAGTACACCCTGCACCACTGGACCTGTCGCAGGGACTTACCCCCAATCCAACCCTTGATGCTGAGTGCCAAGCGGGGAGGCATTGGGTCCCATTTTTCGTTATGACTCGCCTGGAGATTGAACCCCGACCTTCCAGTCTCAGGGTCGGACGCTCTTAACCACAAGGCCACTGAGCTGGACAACTGGATACCTGGTGGTTATACAGGACACATATCACATGGGCTCAAATAACTGAGTCCACAGTGGTAAAAAATGTTAAGCACCAACTCAGGAAATCTGGGTTCGAATCCGGGGTAGAGCAGGAAAGTTACGTAATGAAACAAAAGTGGACGTTTATAACTTTGATTAAATGTAATACATGCACAGAGCTTTTAAAATCATGTTGAGTAAAAGTATCACTTTCCCCCAATTGTGGGGCTTTAGTCATTAGCATTTCTTAAGATATTTTGGGGGCTGCCTTTTTAAAAACTTTTTATTGATATGTTTACAGTAGACTGACAGGAAATGGGGAGCGAGACACGCACGCACGTGCGCGCGCACGCACGCATGCACACACACAGTGGAGAGTTGGTCTACTCTAAGACTTAGGCGGCAAAGGTTGTCGGGATCGGGAGTAGGGACCTATGCTGCCTCATGGACAGTGGTGTAAAGTAACTAAGTACATTTACTTAAAATACTGTACTTACGTACAGTAAGTACAACTTTGAGGTATACTTTTGCCTGACTGGAGTATTTCAACTTTATTTCTACTTTTACTTTTACTCCACTAACATCTCAGAGAGGCAAATATTATACTTTTACTCCTGCATTGTATGCATTTCGGCCATTTGAAAATAGCCGATCTACAAGTTCACAACGCGTCGCATCGTGCCACATGTCAATTTAGAATTGTGGACTTTTACTTCTTTTTTACTTCTACATTGCAGTATTGATACTTTTACTTAAGTCAAATATTTGAGTATAGTTTTTTCCACCACTAGACTTATGCCCCTTTAAAGTACAGTACTGAATAATAATTATGAAAGATGAA
Organism: Protomyctophum parallelum; assembly: GCF_964188405.1. Lineage (NCBI taxonomy): Eukaryota > Metazoa > Chordata > Actinopteri > Myctophiformes > Myctophidae > Protomyctophum > Protomyctophum parallelum. The sequence goes on from NC_139702.1 coordinate 14,349,158, forward strand.
TATGATGTAAGCCATTATGGTTCCCACTGATTGTGTAATTGGTTTGTGTGTGTGTGATGATCGTGATTTGTGTTTAAGTGTAGTCAAATTATTTATCAAATATTGTCCTGATGGGGCTGTAGCTATAGTGTTATTATTTATTATGTGTTTTTAACTGTAGCCAATACATTGTATATACATTTAATAAAGCAATCGCATGTTATTTTTTGAAAATGTTTATCTTGTAATAAAGGGAACTTTGCTGCCTTGTATACTGTTTAAATCCTTCCAAGCTTTCACTTCAGGCAAGCAAATTCTATACTGTAGCCTGCACTACCTGCAGTGGTTCCCAAACTTTTTCATGTCAAGGACCCCCAAATCGACCTGTATTAGCCCGCGGACCCCCATTAGAACATATATATTCCAGAGACCGGTGATTCTCAACCCATTTCAGTTTGACATGAATATTAGTCTACAGACCCCCATTTAATGGCATTGACCCCAATTTATATTTTACAATCAAGGTTAATTTAACTCTGAGAGTGTACAAATGGAACCAAACTGACCCGTTTGGTTCCATTTGTACACTCTCAGAGTTACAGACCCATAATGGTCCATTTGGTTCCTATAACTACCATTTAGCTGGGGACCCCCTGGAGCTCACTGACGTACCCCTGGGGGTCCCCGGACCCTGCTTTGGGAAGCCTACTGTATGCCCAAATTAATTGTATCCACGTTGGGAGGTTGGACTGATGGTGTAGTCTGTTGTGAAGGCATGTGCAATCAAGACTTCCACCACTAGGGAGCAGTCCAGTATTAAATTACGCATAAAGAATGTTAACCTAAATTTGAGTTTGTTTTTTTCAGGTCCTGTAATCCTGGTGCTTTCAAAGAACATCGTTGTACTTCTGACCCCCTTTCAGTGTGATTGGATAATTATGAGTGACGATCAATATAAATAATGATTATTTATAAGTATATACCGGCTCAATGTTCCTCCCTGACTGTCACACACGCACGCACACGCACGCACGCAAGCACGCACGCAAGCACGCAGGCGTACGATGTAGGCCACAAACAGTGCAGGATTAGTGAGGGGAAAACACAAAGATCTGTGCAGATGAGTTGAATCCTGGGCTCTCGCACACTATCGGGTCAGCTAAAGGGCCATGCAGCCCACTGCCCGGGCCACGGGTGGTTTTTAACCCGCAGCACGGATTAGTTTTAACCCGCCACACATGTCGGGAGCAACGGGTTCTTATACTCTTAACCGGCCACACAGGTCTGACTAATTAACGAGATGTCTGACTTGCAGTCCCCAGTGAGGGAGGGGCCTGCATCCTCCTCAGGGCAAATTAAGTAAACTTATTTGAATGGACACCAAATGCATTTTGTAAGTATAGCCTATAGGATATTGTAAAATGGTGCATTTATATAGCGCCTTTATATCCAAGGCACTTTACAGAGATTGTGCATTACATTCACCCATTCACACACACATTCATACACCGATGGCGGCGGAAACCATGCAAGCTAGGCACCAACCAGCACATCAGGAGCAATTAGGGGTTCAGTGCATGTCTTGCTCAAGGACACTTTGACAGCAACTCTGTGGGAGCCCAGGTTCGAACTGGCAACCTTACGGTTGCCATCCAGCCACTCTACCCCCTGAACCACCGCCGCCCCACTGTAGCCTACAATTCAACTTTGGTGAACTTTGATGCAACTTATAACACCGCCAACCGAGCTCATATAGGTCAGGAACAAAAATACCATTAGGGAGGTTAAGTTCGGCGGTAGGCCTACTTTTAGCTGACTTCAAATGACCAGAGCTTCGTCTAAACCAGTACGGGTCCCAACGTTTTTATACTGAGGTACTCAGAAAGTACTTCAAGTACTAAAGCACTAAAGTACTAGGCTACTAAAATATTTGGCTCCTATAAGTACCACCATAATAACTGACGTTAAAATACTGGAGCTTATACCTCCTGCCCTTTTTGTTCCATTCCTATAAGCCAATAATGCTGCTGCTCTGACAAAACTCTAATCTAATCACTAATCAGCCTATTTCAACCAATTGCTTGGTCAGAAGAACAGTCTGTAGTAATATAAATATTTCATTCCACTTTTGTCCTTTTTTGGGGCGTCTCCTCTGTGTACCACCAGAGGGGGCGCTCAAGTACCACCAGTGGTACCAGTACCAGTGGTTGGGAATGGGAACATCTGGTCTCTAAACAACTTAGACTGGGCCCTTTAGCACATGCAAAACAAAAGTCGATCTACAAACTCACAACAGAGCTTGTAGAAGAAAAACATACTAGTGCAGAGCCCTGGGGGACCTCTGTAAGTAGTTAAATATGACACTATAGTGTTCATCTGCTCCAGATCGCACACCATAAATAAACAGCCAGGTATTTATACGAGGGGACCGACCGACCGCCTCACCAGCTGTCCTGCTGATCAGGGTGTGGGTTAGGGTTACTTCTGCTTTCTGTCCTGCTAATCAGGGTGTGGGTTAGGGTTACTTCTGCTTTCTGTCCTGCTAATCAGGGTGTGGGTTATAGGGTTACTTCTGTTTTCTGTCCTGCTAATCAGGGTGTGGGTTAGGGTTACTTCTGCTTTCTGTCCTGCTAATCAGGGTGTGGGTTATAGGGTTACTTCTGCTTTCTGTCCTGCTAATCAGGGTGTGGGTTATAGGGTTACTTCTGCTTTCTGTCCTGCTAATCAGGGTGTGGGTTATAGGGTTACTTCTGCTTTCTGTCCTGCTAATCAGGGTGTGGGTTAGGGTTACTTCTGCTTTCTTTCTTTTCTAAAATCATCAAGAGGGTCAGGAGGTAGTAGCCAGAGACGTGCTGGCCATTGGGAAATTCGGGACAACTCCCGAACGGCCGGTCTGGGCCAGCCGTTAAAAAAAAAGAAAAAATCATAAATTTAATTTCAACGATACACAATTATCTTTTAACAAGGTAACAGCCTATATAACCATGTTGCTTTGTGACATAATAATGTTGTGCACAGCAGCCGCTCTCAGCCATCCTGGCTGCAGCAGCGCAGCCTGTTAGGTCACTGTAGGACCTAAATTGACCTAAAATGAGCTCGCACGCCCTTGATTCGTCTGTGTTTCGTTTCGTCGGCACGCTGCCTTTGGCCGCGCGCCTGGCCTCCACTGGCCTCCACTGGCCTCCACTGGACCTCCACTGGCCTCCACTGGCCTCCACTGGCCTCCACTGGCCTCCACTGGCCTCCACTGGACCTCCACTGGACCTCCACTGGCCTCCACTGGCCTCCACTGGCCTCCACTGGCCTCCACTGGACCTCCACTGGACCTCCACTGGCCTCCACTGGCCTCCACTGGCCTCCACTGGCCTCCACTGGCCTCCACTGGCCTCCACTTCCCAGGCTGAATTATGGGCCCCCCAACGTCCCTGGTAGTAGCCCTGGTTCTAGCTATGGTCCAGATAGCCTTCTATATAGTCCATATACTGTAGGACTATGTTACTCTCAACTTCCTGCCGCCGCATGAAGACTGCACAGCCTGACCACTTCTGCAAAACTAACAAAATAATGATTTTCTTTTTTAAAGGATTAAAGGAAAGTAAATTAAAATAAAGCGAGAAATGTGTCCACGACTCAGCAAAGTGGCTCCTCCCGACCCAGAGTTGGGGAAACAGTGCACTACTACACCATACTGCAGGAACTGGCATGCAGGGCCATATCCTGTTGTTCCAGAGGTTCTATTGTTTAAATCCCGCTTTCCCGGTCTACCTTCCTTCTGTCCTCTCCTTGTCTACTATAGTGAAAGTGAAACGTTATTATACAAATGTCTTCTAAATCCTGACAGTTTTCTGGAAAACCTCATGTTTCGATGTCAGTGGTTCTCAATATTTCATGTCAAGGACCCCAAAAATGATATGTAATTGGCCGCCGACCCCCATCTGAAAATATGTTGTTCCAGGGACCCTGTAAGTGCTGTTATTAAAATGCTTAGGCTACTATAAAAAATACTAAAATAGATAAAATACAACAATTCATGGTCATGAGTTCATAAAACTAAAATCGTAATCATTTCATGATACAATAATTAATATGTGGTTCATAATTGATTTCATATGAGGTTAAGAATGTAAAAACATGATGTGATGATAACTTTCTGAGGCAGAAAAAGGTCCCTGTCTGTCAGTAGCAACACTGGACCATGATTGACTGATTGATGCATGATTGCATGGCATTGCACACAGGTGCTACAAACTTTGTCTCTCTGGTTTGCATGAAGGAAGCATGCAGCAGCACACTTGCAGTTTAGTGTGTTACAAACTGTTAAAGTAAGAAAGACGTCTGAAGCCAAAGCAAACTGTCAAAGGCCATTATAAGAACATTAAGAAAATCAAGATTCAAGTACCTCTTTTCACAACAAAGCGGCCAACGAGGTATTCTATAATTTGGATTAGTCTTTGATGTGTTGTTATGTTTGATGTACGCGATGGACACGTTCACCTGCGCAAAGTGCGCATCGTGCATTTCTACATGTTTGTATTTCATGTGTTTGATCGATATTATGTACTGTGATACACTTTGTTGATTATGTGTTTTATTTGGTGTCAACATATAGTTCTCATGGCATGGATGGAACAACTGAGGGATGAGAAGAATGCCCGAAATAAATGCCCGTTTATAAAGAACCTACCTGTGTCGTCAATGCTGGGAGAAGAGGTAGGCTATACAGACCCCCCATTAATTGATTGAAATATTTATTAACAGTTTGCAGAATTACAGTACATTTCAAGCACAAACTCAATACAAAGACTGTTAACTGTGAGTGGAAGACCTAAGCATTACACTTGTTTACAAGAGGGCCCACCATACCATGTTCAATTCATCAAAACATTTAGAGACGTACAAATTGACACTTCCATATAGTCAAAGAACAGAACAGGAATTCATCATAAAGGAAGCAAAAAGGGGAAATAAACATATACAGTGAGGGGAAGGGGGGGGATTCAGATTTTACGGGGGCCAGTTTCGAATTGCTGCCGTCCGAGAAGCAAATATTTGAGTTGAAAACGTTTGCTCTGAAAGAATATATATTTTCAAAAATAGCAGACCTACAAGTTCATAGCGCTGCACTCGTAGATTTGCTATTTTTCAATAGCTAAAGTATAACATTATGCATTCAAATTGAGTGTCTCCAGAGACAACAAAACATACTCTCTCCCCATGCCTTCCGCCTGGTGGAGACAACAAAACATACTCTCCCCCCCATGCCTTCGGCCTGGTGGAGACAACAAAACATACTCTCCCCCCATGCCTTCGGCCTGGTGGAGACAACAAAACATACTCTCTCCCCATGCCTTCGGCCTGGTGGAGACAACTAAACATACTCTCTCCCCATGCCTTCGGCCTGGTGGAGACAACTAAACATACTCTCTCCCCATGCCTTCGGCCTGGTGGAGACAACAAAACATACTCTCTCCCCATGCCTTCGGCCTGGTGGAGACAATAAAACATACTCTCTCCCCATGCCTTCGACCTGGTGGAGACAATACAACATACTCTCTCCCCATGCCTTCGGCCTGGTGGAGACAACAAAACATACTCTCTCCCCATGCCTTCGGCCTGGTGGAGATAACTAAACATACTCTCTCCCCAGGTCTTCGGCCTGGTGGAGACAACAAAATATACTCTCTCCCCATGCCTTCGGCCTGGTGGAGACAACAAATCATACTCTCTCCCCATGCCTTCGGCCTGGTGGAGACAACAAAACATACTCAAAACATACTCTCTCCCCATGCCTTCGGCCTGGTGGAGACAACAAAACATACTCAAAACATACTCTCTCCCCATGCCTTCGGCCTGGTGGAGACAACAAAACATACTCTCTCCCCATGCCTTTGGCCTGGTGGAGACAACAAAACATACTCTCTCCCCATGCCTTCGGCCTGGTGGAGACAACAAAACATACTCTCTCTCCCCATACCTTCGGCCTGGTGGAGACAACAAAACATACTCTCTCCCCATGCCTTCGGCCTGATGGAGACAATAAAACATACTCTCTCCCCATGCCTTCGGCCTGGTGGAGACAACAAAACATACTCTCTCCCCATGCCTTCGGCCTGGTGGAGACAACAAAACATACTCAAAATATACTATCTCCCCATGCCTTCGGCCTGGTGGAGACAACAAAACATACTCTCTCCCCATGCCTTCGGCCTGGTGGAGACAACAAAACATACTCTCTCCCCATGCCTTCGGCCTGGTGGAGACAACAAAACATACTCTCTCCCCATGCCTTCGGCCTGGTGGAGACAACAAAACATACTCAAAACATACTCTCTCCCCATGCCTTCGGCCTGGTGGAGACAACAAAACATACTCTCTCCCCATGCCTTCGGCCTGGTGGAGACAACAAAACATACTCTCTCCCCATGCCTTCGGCCTGGTGGAGACAACAAAACATACTCTCTCCCCGTGCCTTCGGCCTGGTGGAGACAACAAAACATACTCTCTCCCCATGCCTTCGGCCTGGTGGAGACAACAAAACATACTCTCTCTCCCCATACCTTCGGCCTGGTGGAGACAACAAAACATACTCTCTCCCCATGCCTTCGGCCTGGTGGAGACAACTAAACATACTCTCTCCCCATGCATTCGGCCTGGTGGAGACAACTAAACATACTCTCTCCCCATGCCTTCGGCCTGGTGGAGACAATAAAACATACTCTCTCCCCATGCCTTCGACCTGGTGGAGACAATAAAACATACTCTCTCCCCATGCCTTCGGCCTGGTGGAGACAACAAAACATACTCTCTCCCCATGCCTTCGGCCTGGTGGAGATAACTAAACATACTCTCTCCCCAGGTCTTCGGCCTGGTGGAGACAACAAAATATACTCTCTCCCCATGCCTTCGGCCTGGTGGAGACAACAAATCATACTCTCTCCCCATGCCTTCGGCCTGGTGGAGACAACAAAACATACTCAAAACATACTCTCTCCCCATGCCTTCGGCCTGGTGGAGACAACAAAACATACTCAAAACATACTCTCTCCCCATGCCTTCGGCCTGGTGGAGACAACAAAACATACTCTCTCCCCATGCCTTTGGCCTGGTGGAGACAACAAAACATACTCTCTCCCCATGCCTTCGGCCTGGTGGAGACAACAAAACATACTCTCTCTCCCCATACCTTCGGCCTGGTGGAGACAACAAAACATACTCTCTCCCCATGCCTTCGGCCTGATGGAGACAATAAAACATACTCTCTCCCCATGCCTTCGGCCTGGTGGAGACAACAAAACATACTCTCTCCCCATGCCTTCGGCCTGGTGGAGACAACAAAACATACTCAAAATATACTCTCTCCCCATGCCTTCGGCCTGGTGGAGACAACAAAACATACTCTCTCCCCATGCCTTCGGCCTGGTGGAGACAACAAAACATACTCTCTCCCCATGCCTTCGGCCTGGTGGAGACAACAAAACATACTCTCTCCCCATGCCTTCGGCCTGGTGGAGACAACAAAACATACTCAAAACATACTCTCTCCCCATGCCTTCGAACTGGTGGAGACAACAAAACATACTCTCTCCCCATGCCTTCGGCCTGGTGGAGACAACAAAACATACTCTCTCCCCATGCCTTCGGCCTGGTGGAGACAACAAAACATACTCTCTCCCCGTGCCTTCGGCCTGGTGGAGACAACAAAACATACTCTCTCCCCATGCCTTCGGCCTGGTGGAGACAACAAAACATACTCTCTCTCCCCATACCTTCGGCCTGGTGGAGACAACAAAACATACTCTCTCCCCATGCCTTCGGCCTGGTGGAGACAACAAAACATACTCTCTCCCCATGCCTTCGGCCTGATGGAGACAACAAAACATACTCTCTCCCCATGCCTTCGGCCTGGTGGAGACAACAAAACATACTCTCTCCCCATGCCTTCGGCCTGGTGGAGACAACAAAACATACTCTCTCCCCATGCCTTCGGCCTGGTGGAGACAACAACACATACTCTCTCCCCATGCCTTCGGCCTGGTGGAGACAACACAACATACTCTCTCCCCATGCCTTCGGCCTGGTGGATACAACAAAACATACTCTCTCCCCATGCCTTCGGCCTGGTGGAGACAACAAAACATACTCTCTCCCCATGCCTTCGGCCTGGTGGAGACAACAAAACATACTCTCTCCCCATGCCTTCGGCCTGGTGGAGACAACAAAACATACTCTCTCCCCATGCCTTCGGCCTGGTGGAGACAACAAAACATACTCTCTCCCCATGCCTTCGGCCTGGTGGAGACAACAAAACATACTCTCTCCCCATGCCTTCGGCCTGGTGGAGACAACAAAACATACTCTCTCCCCATGCCTTCGGCCTGGTGGAGACAACACGACATGCTCTCTCCCCATGCCTTCGGCCTGGTGGAGACAATAAAACATACTCTCTCCCCATGCCTTCGGCCTGGTGGAGACAACAATGGAATGAAAACGGCACCGGAAAGAGATGAGATTATTTTGTGGGGAAAAAAGTGGACAGAGAGAGACGGAGCGGGTGGGATTTAGTGAGAGGTGTGGCTACATTGGCATAGTGTGGCTGGTATATGTATGTTTGCTTTAAAAGCAGTTAATGCACTGTGCTGTAGTTATAGCTGACAGATGCTGACTAGAGTATTAAGGTTGATTCGTGCTGTCTTTATATAGAGGGTAAACATGTGGGGGATTCCCGCCCGTTCATCACAAGCACACAGAAATGCTGGACAAGTAAAGTACACACAGACAGTGCAGGGTCAACACAGATCTCTTACTGTAGGTCAGGTCAGTGTGATCCGTACATTTATATAAAATGTCCATTATATATACAGTATGTTCTGTAAGCTCTGATCTTAGAGTTCAGTGGGACTTGAATCACTTTCAATTTCTATATGAATCCACTTTCACTTTCAATTTATATGAATCACTGCAATACTTTTACTTCTACTCCTACATTTCAGAGGCAAAGATGGTATACTTTTACTCCACTACAATCATTTGAAAACTATAGTTACTTTGCAGATTTGGATGGATTGTTGTGACAAAACATTTGCATTAACCACTTCGGCCCTATATTCATTTCAGGCCATTTGAGAATAGCCGATCTACAAGATCATAGAGCTTGGAGATTTTCAAAAGGTTTTTTTATACTTTTTAAAACTTGAAAATGAGACATTCTGTACTTTCTACTTTTGGTACTTTAAGTACATTTTGATGCCAATACTTTTGTACTTTTACTCGAGTAGCCTACATTTTGAATTCCATATACTTTTACTTGTAACAGAGTATTTCTATATTGCAGTATTGATACGTTTACTTAATTAAGTAAAACATTTGTGAGTACTTTTTTCCCACCACTGTTGATGAGCATGCATGAACCATGTGTTGCAGTCTTTCCCCTGCTCTCATTGTATACTGTCTCTCTCTCTCATAAAAAAACAAAACATGTAGTATGGGTCTGCAATTCAGCTCTGCTTTACTCACCCTCGAGGCAAAGTCTTCACAGATGATGAGACCTTCCTGCGTTTTGACCAGGATTTTAATATTCAAGACAGATCTCCCTTCCTCTTCTGCCAGAAAAGTGGAAGTGGTGAGTGGAGTAAACTATGTGCCGTGATTGTGAAGCAGTTGCTTTCGATTCTGCAGCACCATGCTGTTGTTCAACCTTGTGTTCAACATGTCTCAGCACGTCTGATGCAATTTGATGATATAAATCCAGTTAGGTGATATATTATATATACACGTATCTTTTGTTAAAAGAAAACACTCTTCTGAGTTGAGGACATGAGGACATAATATGTCCTCATGTCCTCAACTCATTTTATCATATTATGATAAAATACAATAATAAGTTTTTATGTTTTTAGGTACAGTAATATGGGGGGGGGGGGTGTTCTTTAATTTACCCAGGCCCAAGGTATAGTATTAGTAGCAGAATACTATAGTGCTCATTTTCAGCAACGCCTCTTATTTTTGGCTTTTCTGCCTTTATTGTTGGCATCAAGTGAAGATTCACAGGAGAGAGGGAGAAGACATGGGGAGGCGTACTATCATCCGACAGAGCATTGCTCCGAAGGAGCAATGCTCCGAGGTGCGCTGCGGGTCGGGAGAGGGTTGCGGTTAGGTTTAGGTGTCTGCCCCGGGGGAGGTTAGGGTTAGGGTGAGGGAGGAGGTAGGTTGTCGTTCGGACCAATGCTCCGTCGGATGAAAGGCATGCACTCGAAGACATGCAGCAAAGGTGGTCATGGACGGGACTCCAACACGTGACACGCTGTCAGGACAGAGCCTATTGAGCCTATTAGGTGGAATGTCTCTGTGGACCACTTGGCCAGCGGGCCAGTCATCTTCATTAAATATTTCCTATCAAGATATTATAATTTTCAACCTACCAGCGCCACACACACACGCGCGCACACACAGGTGAGCACACGCACACAGTTCTCACTTCGAACGACCCACTGCCCATGCACCCCACCCCACCGCAACTAAATTGTTTTAAAAATACTTCACATACCACAGATTTGAAAACATACACATTTAAAAGCAGTCCTCAACATGCGCGCACATGCACGCACGTACACATGCATACAGACACACAATTCTCACCTCGAACGACCCTCTCCTCACCCCACTGCAACTAAACCCATGGTGGAGTTGTTTTCAGAATACTCCGCATACCACAGAATTGAAAACATACCCATTTAAAAGCAGTCCTCGAACAACAAACCAAAGGTCGTTTGGTTTTAATCAGCTCTATTGTAAATTGCACTGGCTGCATGGGTGGCCTTATGTGGTTATAGAGTCAGTGTCCATTTTGAGATTGGGAGGCTGTGGGTCAATCCCCGGACCGAGGTCACACCAAAGGTCATCTAATTGTTCCGCCCTGGTTCCGCCTTGTTTATGATGAATTTGATCATTTGAATCTGTGACGGTTCCCTATGTTGTGTGTGAATATAGTTGCTTAGTAGGCCTACTTCACTTATTTATGTGGTTGTGTGTAGTTGCTTTGCCCCTAATCATTTTTCTTCTCTGTCCAATAGGATTGGGGAGCAGAGCTAATCATGAGGATGAGCCTATAAAGTGGCTCGCACCTGGGCGAGGGTGTCGACGCCCTATAAATGCTTGCTTCCCCAGTCCTTCCTTCCCCAGTTCTGTTCTTTTCATTTGCCTCCTGCAACTTTTCCACCATGCACATATTTCAACATTTCTGTTAATACATACAACACGCACACATACATTTCACTCGTGCATACACGCACTACACCACTGAATACTGATCTCCACACTTCATCTGTTCAATCATGATTTATTCCTTACATTTACTTATTTTGGTTAATCAATAAATTATATTTCTTTGGTAAACTGCGTCTCCCCTGTTTTTTGTTGTGTATCTTGGCACCCCCTAGGCCATGTACATAACAAATCAATTTTGGAAAAAACTAAAAACAAACCTGCAGTCACCATGTTGCACCTTTGATGTTCCTTTTTACTGACACCAAGTTTAAAATAAGAATTGAACTGAACGCACAGAATATCAATACGAAGCAACTGAAAAACATGTTATTTCAATGGTAGTGGATGGAAAGGGAGGATTTTTGTCCAAACCACGAAACGGCAACCAATGGGTGCGAAGAGGGGCGCCACAACCCCTTGACAAAGGGTGAATTCAGGGTAAGTCACTGCGACATACGTGTCATATCTAGGGGGTGTACATATAGATATTTTTTAAATGCTATATTTTTTTAGCGGCACCGTCGCCAGCCTATGTCCAGCTTTGAGGGTGTACTGTACACAAGCTTTGTCCTATAGCACAAACATTAAATGCCATTGAATTAATGGCCAGTTTGACATTGGTGACCCATGGATCGACGTTCTCTCTCGGACAATTCCAGAATCACTTTCTGACATGTCAGCTCTAACGCCTGGCTGAGATATTTGTATATATTTTGTAATTCTTTTAGCATGACCTACTTTTCATCAGTGCACTTTCATTCCAGTGCACTGCATTGTATTTTAACCCATTAAGGACGTTTTTTTTTTTAACCCACGATTTTGTAACCCAGTTTTTTCTTTTCACCCAGTGCCAAATATCTAATGTAATCCTGGGCGCTACACTTCCTCTGCCAACCTGGGGGGGCAGCGGGGTGACCTCATGCCTCCTTCTATGCATGAGGAGTCCAAGCTGCTGCTTTTCACCTGACAGTGAACGTTTTTAACTAAATTCTTTGCTTCTGGTACAACATATTTTGCGATGGGGCCCTGCAGCCAAATATATCTTTCTGGGCGTCCTTGACAAGCTCATACGAGCTTGTAGGTCTGCTATTTTTGAAAAATCGAAGAACGACTGACATAGAAACATAGCTTTTTCAGAAAACTGTCAGGATGTAGAAGACATTTATAGAATCTGATCTCAGGTCAAAATGGGTTATACAAGAACAGGTTTCCTAAATGCATTAAAGAAATGTGCGATACAAATACAGTTGTGTGTACAGTAGGTGGTAGCGATGGAGGGATGCTATACGAGGGATGAAAAAGAGACGGGTGTGGGGCGGGGAGGGGGGGGGGAGGAGGAGCAATATGAGAGATGCTGCCTCAGATTAAAAGCCCCGTGTCAGATGCTGTTGTAGAGAGATAAAAAGGGAGGGGGTGGGGTGGGAGAATAAGGGATATAGCGACGACCAAAGGGGGGAGAAAAAGCGGGGCATAATCGTCGTGAATGGGGAAACCATAGTATAACCGCCGCCATGAATGAAGCAGGAAGCACGTCATCTTTGGGAACGCCGGAGGAGGGAAAGATAGTGAAAAAGGTCAGTTTTATGAGTTTTACCTGCAGGTGTTTGTGAATGAAAATTTCTGACCCATTCTGACCTGAGATCAGATTCTAAAAATGTCTTCTATACATCCCGACAGTTTTCTGAAAAAGCCATGTTTCTATGTCGGTGGTTCTTCGATTTAAAAAAAATAGCAGACCAGCTGGCGCGCTATGAGCTTGTAGATCTGCTATTTTTCAATAGCTAAAGCATAACGTTGTATGAAGACCCCGTTCCACCCATTCATCCAATATCTTTTGTGGTTAATGATATTTTTGGAGCTTTATAGTTCCATCATGGTGGTTTCTTGCACTCTGCACATCCATTATATGTATTAGTATTAATATGGTTTCTTCTTTACAACCAAAATATGGTTTTCAGATGAGCACTCAGTGAAAACTGGTGTGACTCGTCACGTGGCACACTCACCCTGGCCAAGACCCATACGCTGTAGAGTGCATTTAATTGCAGATTTGTCCTTGACTGCCCATATTTGACCCACCACTGTACCTTGTACGAAAATCTCAACTTATACCATCTCCCACCTCAAGAAGACAGCAGCACTGGCTGCAGTTCATCTTTAAATGTATTCATTTCAATTATCCACAGTATCTGAAACAGCTTATGACACCATACACTTCTACACATCAACGTAGACATTGCTCACAGGTTTAGTTCAATATACCCACATCAGTTGGCAAAAAATAATTTATGTTCAAAGCTCCTTGCTGTTTTTGTTTTGTTGTTGTTTGTTTCCTGTTTATCTATGAATTGTATTGTTTTGTCTTGTCTGGTTGAATTGTTTGTAAAAAAAGTGTCTTTATGTATGAAGTGTATTTTGTGAATTGCAAAACGACCCCCTTGAAAACGAGATGGTTCATCTCAAGGGATGGTTCCTAATAAAGAATTTCAGACAATAAATTGCTTGAATTTGGCAAGTGCAGAAGTATAGCGGGAATTTAGCGGAAGTATATTCCGTTCAGGGAAATGACGTTGACACTTTACAAATCTGTTTACATAACATTCTCCGTGAATGAAAACAATTGTGTTGTGATTGCTCGTAAAATGTGATATCTACTATAATGGAGGCTAAGCAGAAAGTGCAGGTTGACAGTAACAAAATACATTTTACTTAGCGTTTAGTGTCTGTACTTGAAACTAAACCTGCTCGAGACCTACTTAATTGGGAACCATGCCAAGTCGGCATACAACATTGGGAATGCACCTGCATATACCTGTAGTTGTAGGTATCGGCCTATAAGCCATTAGGTTTACAAATAAAAATCTAAGACAAATTTCAAAGCGATCTAAAACAGTTACATATTATTGTAGGAGTCTGTATGCTCATGTTTTAAAACAACTCATACCAATGTGGTCAATTGTAATGTTGTTTGCAGGTCATTCCATGTATTTGGGCCACAGAAGCTATAAAAGCAGATCTATACCAGGTTCAGAGTTAACTTTTGGTACCTTGATTTTGGGGAAATGACTTGGTCCGGGTGTGGTATAGAGTTCAGAGTCCCACTTCAGAAAGGATGAGATGTATTTAGGACAATCTCCAAGCATGGCTTTATCCCGTTTTGGTGTTACCATTACGTTATGCTTTAGCTATTGAAAAACAGCAGATCTACAAGCTCGTAGCGCGCCACCGAGTGGCGCGCTACGAGCTTGTAGGTCTGCTATTTTTTTTAAATCGACGAACCACTGACATGGAAACATAGGTTTTTCAGAAAACTGTCAGGATGTAGAAGACATTTTTTGAATCTGATCTCAGGTCAAAATGGGTTATACAAGAACAGGTGACAACAGAAAGTGGTGGAACAAGTCTATATAGGCCTATACTCAACCAGCCAGCTTGCTTGATTCACTCGTTGCTTGGCATCGTCTCCTCAACTTGAGTCTCTTTCCACACAGGGATCCATAAAGAAGAAGATGGATTCCCTGAGGAGATGGAGCTCAGCCAGCATGAAGAAGGAACGTAAGCCCAAGTCCAAGACCCTGAGTCTGTGCTCGCCCGCTGAAGACCCAGCAGAGGACCACTGGCTCCACGAGGAAGAGAGGAGGAACCTCAGGCCCATCGTGGACTCTGTCTTCGGGCAGGTAGGAGACTCTGGAAAGGCGCTGTTGATTTTGTCGACTAATGCTAATTATTTCACTGACGAAACCTCAATGGAAAATAAATGAAAACTGAGCTATGATGACAAACTAACTATGACAAAAAATGTTGATGATTTCGTCAACCAATACAAACTGGACTAACATGGTATAGGAAGCGACTAGTGGACAATACTCAAGAGATCCATGCAGTGTTAGTCATTTTACACTTGGCATGCTGAAAATAGCCGATCTACAAGCCATCTACGAGCTTGTATATATTTGCTATTTTCAGCAAGTGTAAAATCAGCCATTACGACGACATCAAGGCCCGAAGAAATACATTTTAGTTGATTAAATCAACTGTAGATTTAGTCGACTAGAACTAGATGTAAACATACAACATGCAGGTTCCAGTAGCTGTACCACACTGGACTGTTGGACAGAGAGCTGAGCCAGAAGGCAGAGCTGATCTGTCTACCGAGCAATCTTCATTCCTACTCTCACCTATAGGTCATGAAGAGTGGGCCATGACCCAAAGAATAAGGTTGTGAATACAAGCGGCCCGGAATGAGTGTTTCTCAGGCGCCGGGTGGTTTCCATCTCCCTTAGAGAGAAGTGAGAAGTCACGCGTGGGAGAGACTCGGAGTAAACCTGCTGCTTTTTCATTTGGAAAGGAGCCATGCAGCTTACTGTATAGGCTTATTGTTGTGAGGCATGTCACATGTGCATCAAACAAGGTTTTGATATTCCATAATGTTTGTCTGTAATTCCCTTAAAAAAACCAATGTGGGCAGTATAATACGCAGTAGTATCATGAACAACATACACATCAACCACAAATTGGAATTGCATGTTGGTGGGGCTCTGGACAGACTAGAGATCACATTATAATGTATAGCACAATTCAAGGTGCTTGAATTAGAGGAATTGGAGAACATCAAATATTTTAGCCTGGATTTAGAATGATTTTAAAGTAGTTGCTGTGTGTGGTTGTGACAAGAGAGACCATTCCAGAGAGCCTCATTTCCAGCCTATTAAAGGACCACTTCACCCATTTTCAACCTATATCTTCATATAATTGGTCCTCACTGATGTTCATTATAATAGGATACCATATATTCTGTCTGTGGACAGAATATAGGGCTGTGGACGGTTCAGAAACCTGTCTGCTCTGTCTGTGTCTCAGAGGAGGGCTGTGGGCGGTTCAGAAACCTGTCTACTCACTCTGTGTCTCAGAGGAGGGCTGTGGGCGGTTCAGAAACCTGTCTATTCACTCTGTGTCTCAGAGGAGGGCTGTGGACAGTTCAGAAACCTGTCTACTCACTCTGTGTCTCAGAGGAGGGCTGTGGGCGGTTCAGAAACCTGTCTACTCACTCTGTGTCTCAGAGGAGGGCTGTGGACGGTTCAGAAACCTGTCTACTCACTCTGACCCCTTTTCCACCGGTTGGTTCCCAATGGGAACCGGTTCAGTTCTTTTTGGTTTTTAGTCCATGAGCCAGAGCTCCAAAATTGGTGGGCAAACTATACCCTATACCTATATTAAATTGTTTATAGGATCAATACAAGTAAATTAATACATGATAACCCTTCCACAGTAGTAGCTTTTTCATGTTTTTGATTATTTTGCATATTTTCCTACATACTGCCTCATTTGCATATTTAAAAATGTAAAATTTGTAATACAATAAATCATTGTCTTCGTGTAAGTACTTTTTTTAAGATATTTTTTTGCGGCTTACGCCTTTATTGATTTTTTAAGGGATAGAAAGTAGGCTGACAGGAAACGGGAGAGAGATGGGGGGATGACATGCGGTAAAGGTCGTGTTGGGTCCGGGAGTCGAACCCGCGGCACACCGCGACTGGATCACCAGTCCGGTGCCCAGACCGTTACGCTACGGCCTGGGCCGTAAGTACTCAATTGGGGGAGTTTAATGGTGATAACAATCTAATATAGGTATGGTTTTGCCCACTCAATTCATAATTCACGTTTCAATTTTGGAGCTCTGGCTCATGGACTAAAAACCAAAAAGAACTGAACCGGTTCCCACTGGGAACCAACCGGTGGAAAAGGGGCCTCTGTGTCTCAGAGGAGGGCTGTGGGCGGTTCAGAAACCTGTCTACTCACTGTAGATTTTTGTCGACTGAAATCTTATGATATTTAGTCGACACCAGAACATTCCAGGTGACTAAAACTAAATCAAAATTTGCCCCTCAAAAAAAAGGAAATAATCGTACAGTTAAATAAAGTAAAAGGGGATGTGGAAAGTGGTGGATTTGAACTTTTCACAAACTACCCGGTGCGTCTGTGTCTATTCCTACAAACACCAGCTGTGCTGATTGTGTTGTTGTTATACTTTAGCACGATATGTCTTGAGAGATTAGATTCTGTGTGACGTGGCCCACCGTGGTCCCCCATAAACCACTGAGACCTGAGACCAGATTATTATGTTATCTAAAGCAGCATTCTTGTGTTAAATGTAATAATGTCTTATAAATCAGGACAGTTTTCTGATATGTTTCTATATCAGCGGTTCTCAAACTATTTTATGTCAAGGAGCCCCAAAGTTATATTGTAATATGTTGTTCCAGCCAGGGACCCCCCCCCCCCCCACACACACACACACACACCTCCCCCCCAGAGGCAAAGATACCAGTTAAGAACATTTGCTGTGAAAGAATATATATTCAAAGATTTGCACACGGTTTCACGATTTTTCAAAAATAGCAGATCGACAAGCTCGTAATGCGGCACTTTGTGCCATGCTATGAGCTTGTAGACCTGCTATTTTTCAACAGCTAAAGTTTAAAATAAAGTGGTTAAAGTGGTTTAAAGTGGTTTAAAGCTATAAGGTGACACAGATGCATCCTCAACTCCTCATAGCCTGGCTATAGTAGGCTAAGCCAGACGTGAATCAGACATTGGCAAAATAAATTGCCTGCCGGAGTGTGATATGATTGTGACTATTATCTGTGAATAATAATAATAATAATAATAAAACTTTATTTATATAGCACCTTTCAAATTGCATTACAAAGTGCTTTACAACAACAACAAACAGAAAAATATACAGCAAAGACATTTCAATAGAAAACAAAAGCAGGAACATATATATACTAAAATGTTAGATTGGCAGTGAAGGCTAATCTATAAAAGTGGGTTTTTAAAAGGGATTTAAAAGAGACACTGATGTGCTTGATGTGTAATATAGGATGTGGACAACCTTATCACATCAGGAAGTGAGCAACCCTGTCAGGAAGTGGCGGATTTAGTTTTGTACTTTTTCTACCTTGAACTTGTGCACTTCCTGTACGGTCTGTTTAGCAGCTGCACAGATTGTCTAATCATGGAAGTCATAGGCCTATACAGGCTATAGGCTACTGTACTTCATAATGTGTTGCAATCAATATCAGATAGTGGAGGTTTTGGGCTTTATATTTGTACAAAAACAAACGCCACTTTGGTATGTGATGCAAGAAGAAATATAGGCTATAGGCAATCTTTATCCGCATTTTAGGTTATGGAGATATATATTTTATAGGCAAAAGAAAGAAAGAAAGAAAAATAAAACCACGATTTGACAACCAGAATGTGAATTTTATTAAACTTGAGTGGTGCTCAGAATTTGCTCGGAACTTTATTGAAAGGATAGCACCTATTTTAGAGGTGGTCCCATACACAGGGAAAAACATTACATGCCGTACTAGTGCAGTTACACAAATAGACAGCTGTGCACGTTGGCCTACTTGGAACGATGCAAGTTGGAAATGCATGTCCCACCCAGTGATTACGTCTGTGTCCTTTTTATAGTTCACCCTGCCACTGATGCTGTATTTAATACACTTTGTTGTTTTGTCCATAACCTATAACAGGAATGCTGTGACCCAAATGGGTTCAAGTAACAAGTTTGAATTCTTTATTGTTTATGTTGCCGATAATGATATTAGTTTGACTTTATATACTGTTTGAAGCAGCTTGATTGATGACTGATTGTTGACTCCATTGTAGGGAACAACTACCAGCTGTGTGTGTGTGTGTGTGTGTGTGTGTGTGTGTGTGTGTGTGTGTGTGTGTGTGTGTGTGTGTGTGTGTGTGTGTGTGTGTGTGTGTGTGTGTGTGTGTGTGTGTGTGTGTGTGTGTGTGTGTGTGTGTGTGTGTGTGTGTGTGGGGAACATGCCAACAGCTTGTGAGGGTTTATAATTGAGTACTCTAAAATTGTTTTCCATTATGTGGATAATCTTTTTAGTCTCTTTTGAGACACTTTAAAATGTATATTATGAATTGTGATGTCTCTTGTGATGCGATGTCTCTGGACAAATTAACTGGTTAGATTGTGGAATCAATCCAGGTTTGGTATGGTCCAGTGGGAGGGGCTTATAGGCCTATTTAAGTAGGGAGACCTGCCAGTGATAGTCCGTTAAGGTACTGCAGGAGTGTGGAGGAGGAAAGACGTGAGGCCAAATGGTCCTGTTAATGTTAGAAGTATTTTGTTCTTCGTTTTGATCACTGCACTGAGCGAGTGCACTCTGTGTAACATCCATCCATCCATCTGCAACCACTTATCCGTAGTCGGGTCGCGGGGGCAACAGCTCCACCAGAGTGTTCCAGACTTCCCTCTCCAGAGCAACATTAGTGACTTCCTCCTGGGGGATTCCGAGACGTTCCAGGGCCAGTGAGTCGATGTGTTTCCTCCAACTGTGCCTTGGTCTGCCCCGGGGTCTCCTCCCAGTGGGATGTGATCCTTAGTCTGCCCCGGGGGTCTCCTCCCAGTGGGATGTGCCTCGAGGACCTCCCTAGGGAGACGCCCGAGAGGCATCCTAACCAGATGCCCCGAACTTCCCCAGCTGGCTCCTTTCCAGGCGAAGGAGCAGCGGTTCTACTCCGAGTCTCTCTCACGTGACTGAACTTCTCACCCTATCTCTAAGGGAGACGCCAGCCACTGTTACTCTGTGTAACAGGTGAATAAAACAACCACATCATCACTGCAGCAAGGTATCTCTGGTGCTCCATCTTTTCAGTGTTTTTTACTCCTGTACTAGTCCTGTACTAGTCCTGTACTAGCCTCCCTCCATTGGCTTCCTGTGCGATACAGGATTGAGTTCAAAGTCTTGCTTTTTGTTTTTAAATGGTTTGGCACCCATTTATCTCTCCGAATTGCTGAAACCTTATGTTCCCACAAGGACCCTTAGGTCCTCTGACCAGCTTCTCCTGGTGGTGCCTAAAACCAGGCTGAAGCTCAGAGGGAACCGGGCCTCAGGTCCTCTGACCAGCTTCTCCTGGTGGTGCCTAAAACCAGGCTGAAGCTCAGAGGGAACCGGGCCTCAGGTCCTCTGACCAGCTTCTCCTGGTGGTGCCTAAAACCAGGCTGAAGCTCAGAGGGAACCGGGCCTCAGGTCCTCTGACCAGCTTCTCCTGGTGGTATACCTAAAACCAGGCTGAAGCTCAGAGGGAACCGGGCTTTTGCAGTGGCAGCTCCCAAGCTCTGGAATGAGCTGCCTCTGCACATAAGACAAGCCCCCACCCTCCAGGTGTTTAAATCA
Source organism: Protomyctophum parallelum (assembly GCF_964188405.1). NCBI lineage: Eukaryota > Metazoa > Chordata > Actinopteri > Myctophiformes > Myctophidae > Protomyctophum > Protomyctophum parallelum. Next base: position 14,369,611 of record NC_139702.1, read on the forward strand.
CGCCTCAAGACGAGACGTATCTTTATTCTTTGGAATTTCCAAGCATAGTATGAGCTGTTTTTGATGTTGTGACACTGTGTGACACTGTGTACTGTATGTTGTTTGTTTTTAAATTAAGTTGTGATTTTTATTATTCTATTGTAAAGCACTTTGGTACAACTTTGTTGTTATTTAAATGTGCTATATAAATAAAGATGGTATGGTATGGTATGTTTTCCAGTTTGGGGCAGTCTACCTATACCTGTGTCTTTCGGAAACATTACCCACACTACTGTAGGTCAGAGTGTGACATATTGCCCACAATTAATTATATGGAGTTCTTTGTATGGAGTCAATGCAGTTGTCAGAACATACCCACTCCTATATCTATGATGTCAGAACAGGCCAGCTCCATATATGGAGATCTAGCGGTGTGATCAGGTGTGATCAATTATTGGCTAGTTTGGGCCCTGTCCAGAGCCCGGGCAGAGGCTTTTGTGCTGGTTCTGGACACTCTGGGCACTGCACTCGTGTGTCAACTTTGAAGACAGTGGGGCGAAGGGGTTCTCGAGTTACAGTATGTGAACAAAACAAAACGGCATTATACCGTATGTGCTACGCTTGATGGTCCAACAACATATTATACACAGAGTATTAAGTCTTAACCTATACTGTTCGCACTTCCCTGGGCTTCTGTTACCTCCTGAGGACAAATACGGGCTCATGGATTTGCAATTCATAAATCTATGTGTTTATTATTGTGGTTACAGCACCTATGAGATGAATGGAGTGTGTGTGTTCTGTACTATCATGTACAGTAGCCTGATTCCATAGAAAGGTCAGTCCCGCTTGACCCGCGATGTGACCTATAATCTTCACGATGAGTGGTTTTATATGCATGTCCCCTCTGTGTCATCTGTCACACCATGCTGTATCTGCCAGGTCACCGTGCATCTCTCGTGGGATTACACGCAGATCTTTATAAAGAGCATTATTATCGATTGCACAAAGAGCAAAAAGGATTTGGAATGAATACATGACATGAATACATGACATGACGTGGCTGTCGGATTCAACCTCATGGTCTTATTTATCCTTAAAATAGACTCGGTTAATTCACAACTAATAGAAGAGAATCATAAACAATGTTATTTATGCAAGCATGACCATATGCTGAGAGGGAAGTAATACACCGTTATATCTCTGCTGTCGGGAAGACACCACCTAACTAAAAACAATTCAGGAAATGAAAAATATAAACATTTCAGAAAAATAAGAACCTCATATTTTGAAAACAAAGCAATGACAGCAGTGGCGGTGGATCAGGGGTAGAGTGGCCGGATGGCATGCTAGTTCGAACCCGGGCTCCCCCTGAGTTAGTGTCCTTGAGCAAGACTCTGAACCCCAGTAATTGCTCCTGATGTGCTGGTTGGTGCCTTGCATGGTGTGTGAATGTGTGTGTGAATGGGTGAATATAATGCACAATCTCTGTAAAGTGCCTTGGATAAAGGTGCAATATAATTATGCACCATTTACCATTTACCGCCTCATCAAAGTTGGTGTTGTGACTTTATATATTGTCAATTACTTGCATGAGAGGGTGGAGTTAGTTGCTTTAGCAGACAGTTTGAGGGTCCAATGGAGTTAAGAGGTTTTGTCCAAAGCGTTTATTTACTACTTTCCATTGGTTAAATATTTTCGAAACAACACACAGGCTTGAACACGTGAACCCTAATATACCTTTTCTGGGGCAAACACTCGGAGCAAATAGCAGATTTACAAGCTCAGCTTCTATTTAGTGTGGCGCCTATAGTATAGAGCGTTGCAGTCCCACCCCCTTTCAGAACGACGAGTGGCCCAGGAAATTAATCCCAATGCATTTTTCCCATAGACATTTCAAAACGTATTTATTTAAAGACCTTTTAAGTGTCGTACGAAGCCAACTCGAGTCGTGACAAATCATGACAACACACACAATATTTTGGACCAAACAAATAATTCCTATAAGAAAAACAACAAAAAAAGTGTTTTACCTGCCGTTTTTTTCTACTTTCTAATTCTCTTACTTACTAACAATCTTTGTTTGGCCCAAAACATTGTGTTTATTGTCATGATCTGTCACGACAAGAATTGGCTTTGTCCGCGGCGTAAACGTCTTTAAATAAATACTTTCTGAAAAGTCTATGAGGAAAATGAACAGGGATTTATTTTCCGGGTCTCTCGAGGGGGCGGGACTGCGACGCTCTATAGAACCTGTGGGCCAGGAGTTCCAAAGGTTTTACTGAGAACCTAGAACACTAATCATACTTTTTGTCAAACCATCACTAAACATATTTCTCATAATATTGGAAGTACAGCAATACATGGCAACTTGAGGTAGGCCTTCTTTAATCTTTAGTATTTCACCATGAGTTTAAAAAATAAAGCTTTTTGTTTGCATTCCCATTGTTGCACCTGTGTGTGTGCATGTATGCATGTTTACTCAGTGCATGTGTTTCCAATGACGCTTTCGATGATTTTGCATTTACTAAGAGGATGATCAGACAGAAACAGAGACACACAAAATGTAGTGTTTTTGTTGATATGCCTTCGGGTCTCGGGCGGGAATGTTCATGTGTTGTCTTCTATACCAACATGCACTGTCATTGGCTAGGAGGGCATGATTAAGCTTTATGCAACGCTTTGTGAGCTTGTATAGAACGTCTATTTTTAGCAAGCGACAGCATCAATCAGGCCTTAGGCTGAGCCTTCAGGCTCATCTTCAGTAATAACTTCAGTTTACACACTCACACAATGGGCCGACCTCTCCTTTTGCTCAAATACTTTTTTATCCCACAAAGTTAACTCTTTCCCTCATCATCCGTACGACTGATTCCGTTTCCAAGCGTCCATTTCATCCCCTTCCTTTTTAATCTCTACACCAGTAATCCTCCTCTTCGTCCCAATTCTCTTCGTCTCTTATTCTCTGTTCCCTCATGACCTTATCCAGTCCAGTCCTTATGACATCCATCACTCTCTCAGTAATCCTCCTCTACGTCCCAATAATCAGTCTCCTATTCTCTGTTCCCTCACGACATCCATCACTCTCTCCAGTCCTTATCCCAGCTTTTCTCTGGTCTTGTTTCGAAAAAATTCCGAAAACAAGCTTATTGAGTACCCGTTATCAATAAGCTTTGGGCTTATCAAGCCTGTTATCGAGCATAGCGGCCCATGACGTCATGTTTAAACAATCAAGACAAGAGGCGTTCAAGATAATCGCCCACGCTGGCACAAACATGTCTAAAAGTATATTGATACCTGCCAACAGAGTAAACAACATTGAATTTTTATTCAATGAATATGTTTTGCGTTTATTGTTGTGAAGCACTTTGTGACTAATGTCTGTGAAATGCGCTCTATAAATAAAATGTACTTACTTACTAACTAACCGTATGGATGCCAGTTCGAACCCGGGCTCCCCCAGAGTCACCGTCGAAGTGCCCTTGAGCAAAACGCCGAACCCCTAATTGCTCCCTTGCATGGTTTCCGCCGCCATCGGTGTATGAATGTGTGTGTGAATGGGGTGAATGTAATGCACAATCTCTGTAAAGCGCCTTGGATAAAGGTGCTATATAAATGCACCATTTACCATTTTACCAACATTAGTGAGGATATGAACATAAGTTGAAAAGTGGTGAAGTGGTCCTTTTAAGTATAAATGTAGTAATGTACTTAGTGACTTTCCAGCTTAATCTGTGCAGAGAGATGTACATCAACGTAGTGTCAGTGACAAGTATCCATCTGGGTATCATTACCCATCCCAGGCATGACCCACAGTCCACACCTTCTGTCCTCTTTAGCACTCACTTACACACGCACGCACACGCACGTACACGCATGCACACACACACACACACACACACACACACACACACACACACACACACACACAGGCTTGTGTTTAAAATAGATAATACAGATTTGTATCGCAAATCCAGCCCTTATTTGCCCTCAGAGGGGAGGGTCATAGAAGTGCTAACTGTCTGTCACTGTGAATAACCTCATTGCGGAAAAAATGGGAGCCAGTGCCTCCCTGCTTGGTACTCAGCATCAAGGGTTGGTTTGAGGGTAAGTCCCTGCGACATACTAGTGTCATGTCCAGGGGGTGTACTTGTACATCAAGCTGCCTCACGCTACAGAAATGGGAGATAGGCTCTCATTTCCTAATGAGAATTGGTTTCTTGTAAGAAATAATTAAAGCGAAGTTGCATCTTCATTGAAAGGTACGTCCTAGATACAGACTTTTTTTAATTTACAGTAGTTCTGTGAACTTGTTGGTTCTTACACTGTGACTAAACCACACTTACGCACACTCACGAACAGTTGACTGATATTGGAGCATAAGCGTTTCTTTTTTTTTAGAATTGTGTGTTTTGTTAATGTTTCTTTATCCTTCTGGCATGACGCTGCATGCCCTCGAGGGTTTCCACATTAAATCTCATCCCAACTGTTTTGTTCAAAGGCTTATCTTTTCTGTCGGTCTGTTAAGCTCACAGTTCACACGGTGTTGAGTTGCTGGTTGAGAAATTGAATACCGGAAGACTCGACCCGGTGCTTGCCCGTTTTTCCTCCCGGAATTGTTACCAGTGAGGGGGATAACTTTGTAATATGCTATTGGCTGTTTGTATTCTTTTTGGAAAAATATAAAAAGATACTCCTGTAGAAAGGCTATATTATTTTACTTATATTGACCCTATAAACAATTTAGTATTATTTAGTATATGTAAGGTTTTGCACACTCAAATGGTACCTCGCCAGATAATCCCCACATATCCTACAACAACTTCTGTGAACAGACTTCAATGTAGTAGATTTTCATAAATTATATTTGTACTTGTACAGCTGTTCTGCTGTCATGAAAGTTTATAGTTAGAGAAATTCAAAGTCCAGCCGTCTGCTGTCCAGCCTCTCCCACCCCTCACTGGGGAGAATTCTGGGAGGAAAACAGAAACGGGGCGAGTCTTCTTGTTACCGAGAAATTCCTATAATAATTATATAGGTATCTCTCCAACTGTGCGTGTGTGACTGCGTGACTGCGTGACTGTGAAAGTCGTGTTTTGTTTGCGTACATGCACTGGACCAATACGTTGCACTGCCTTGCACTGAGCAATGCTTCCACTAAATCCGAGGTCAACTGAGGTGAATAGATTTATGCGTGCGATGCAAAGGTGAGAGGCATGCTGAAGCTATAAGCACAGACAGGAGCTTCCTTTTAACAGTGCTGGAAGTACAGATAATTTGTATTTTATTCTACCGTACTTAATTACATTGCATGATTGCAGAGGTAAATATTGTACTTTTACTCCACTGCATTTATTTGAAAACGTTAGTTACTAGTTACTTTCTAGACCTATATTATATATATATATATATATATATATATATATATATATATATATATATATATACATACATTTTAAAATAGCCGATCTGACGCATTGTGAGCTTGTAGATCGGCTATGTTCAAAAATGCTATACATTTGATATACAAAGTGCTATACAAAAGTGCTATACAAGTACAAAAGTGCTATACGAAAGTGCTATACAAAACTTTAAATGAGACATTCTGCATAAAGAGTAGTTTCTACTTTTGGTATTTTAAGTACATTCTGATGCCAATACCTTTGTACTTTTACTCAAGTACATTTTGAATTCTGGACCTTTTACTTGTAACGGAGTAGTTCTACATTGCAGTATTGATACTTTTACTTAAGTAACAGATGTGAGTACTTTTTCCACCATACTGGCCAATGGACTGGTGTCTCCCACATTAACCACAAGTGTACTTCATGTGCCCAAACTCATCTGCCACAAGTGTAACTTTGCTGCCCTCTCCTGGTGATAACCTGTCAATGTTAAAGCATGGAAAATGATTGTACAATGAAAGGGTTTACAATGGAATTGAACAACAGACAGTTCTCAAACTTTTGTATTTTATTTCAAGGACCACCCTCTCTAAATCTGAGAGTGGATAGTGGACCAGATGTGGACCAGGCCCCTCCACGGAGCCCACCCTGTCTATCTCTCTTCTATTCTTTCTTCCTATTCCCCCGACACGGTCGAGGCAGATGGCCGCCCACCCTAGAGTCGGGTTCTGCCTGACGTTTCTTCCTAAAGGGGAGTTTTTCGTTACCATTGTCGCAATATTGCTTGCTCTGGGTGGATGTAAAGTGCCTTGAGACAACTTGATTTGACACTTTAATAAAATAAAATTGAATTGAATTGAATTGATAGTACAAATGGAACAGGCTGGATTTGGCTGCCAGTGTAAGTGAGGCATAGTTTAAATAATATATAGGAAGGGAGAAATGAAATAGAACAAGTGGTTGTAAAGCAGGAAGGGTTTGATCACTGACCAATTGTTTGTCTTTGCTTTCCTTCAACCGATTTGAGGATTTTTTTTTAAATGAGTTAAAAAATAGCCACATTATAGTAGGCTACTCAATAATATGCAAAATGTCACATTTCAAGTTTTAAAATGTATATACAGTATGTAGCATTTTACAAGCTTGAGCTGATCGGCTTTTATCATCACGTTTAATGCCCGCCAAAATACATTTTAGTTCACTAAATCAACTGTAGATTTAGTCGACAAACATCTTGACTATACTAACACTAAACATTCCAGGTGACTACGACTAAATGAAAACTATTCAAAGGAACCACGACTAAAACTAAAATCTAAATTTGCTGTCAAAATCAACACGGCAATAAAGTATTATGACTCAAGTTTCATGAAAGCAAGGCTTAAGTATCATGAAAGCATTCCTTGAGATTTGCAGTGTGACCAAGAACACTGGATTCTACTGGTTAACTGTGGTCCCATTGCTCTCTGACTGATATGTCCTAATAATCTGTTGTTGAACTTAACAAATGTCAGTGGTGGAAATCAAGTAGTACATTTACTTCAGTACTATGTACTTAAGTACAATTTACTACAATGTACTCCACTACATCTCAGATCCAAATATTGTACTTCACTACATTTAAATGAAAACTTTGGTTACTAGATTTTGATTATTATTACAAAACATACATTTACCACTTAGGCTACATTTCGGCCACTTGAAAATAGCTGTGTAGCTTGTAAATAATATGCTACATATATACATTGTAAAACTTGAAATGTGACGTTTTGCATATTCTAGTAGGCCTACTATTACTTGTGGTACTTTAAGTAAATGTTTATACCAATACTTTTGTACTTAATACAGACTTTTACTTGTAACAGAGTATTTCTATATTGCGGTATTGATACTTTTATATAATACATTTATATTATTAAATATTTTTTTATATAATATTTTATTCAGATTAGTCTCCTCCGTTGCGCAGCAGAGTCTGCCTCGATCTCTCTTCTAGGTCGTCCACATTTTATATGAAACGATTATTAAAAATAAATGAAAAGTATGAAAAAGCACGTATTAGGACAGTAACAGTCACCAGATGGTTATTATTGGTTAAAATGGAGTTTGAAGTTACAATGGGTTTGTAATTTACAGTAGGAAGGGGGCGGGGAAGCTAAAATGAAAATCAAATATCCAAAATAATGAATCAATCAACTTAAAAACGGTCTGTTCACATAAGCCTGAGTAGACGATAAAAAAGTGAAATATCCCTTTTTAAAACACATTTAGGACTGACGTCGAATGTTTCTGTATCAGTGGTGCTCAAGATTTCATGTCAAGGACCCCAAAAATTACAAGTAATATGCCAGAAGCAAAGATTTGAGTTAAAATGTTCACTCTGTAACAATATATTAAAAGATTTGAGGCACATTTTCACTCATTTTTCAAAAATAGCATTTCTATGAGCTTGTATAGATCTGCTATTTTTCAATAGCTAAAGTATAACATAACGCTTTAAACACCAAAAGGGGTTCCCGCCCAGAATGGGTTAAAACATGTGAGTATACTTTGTCTTCCCCCACATTCTACGCGTGACTGCAGATGTCCACTATAGTGTCCATCCACTCTGTTAGGTCATTTAAACCATGGATTTGAGGTTGAAAGAAATCACTCAAATGTAAACGTTTATGAGGTCCCCTGGTTGATCCATTCGTGCTCTATTTGGGTCACTTACATGTAAACGTTTATGAGGTCCCGGTTGATCCATCCGTGCTCTATTTGGGTCACTTACATGTAAACGTTTATGAGGTCCCCTGGTTGATCCATTCGTGCTCTATTTGGGTCACTTACATGTAAACGTTTATGAGGTCCCGGTTGATCCATCCGACGTCTATTTGGGTCACTTACATTTAGTTCAGTCGGAGTTCAATCAATCGGGAGGATTTTTACTGCATGCGTTGGATGAGCTATAACACTGATTGGATTACATTGCCTATATAAATCCATAAGAGGGAATTATTATTGGTTTATGGTATGATTCAGCAAATATTTATATTTACATTTATACAGAGGTACATTACTATTACTGTGTCAACATTCGGCAACCAGCAAATATTTATATTTACATTTATACAGAGGTACATTGCTATTACTGTCACCATTAGGCAACCTGCCTTTTTCCAGAAACATTTCTATTTCCTTTCATTTAGCACACCTGTTCATCCTCTATTCTCTCTTGGAGTTGCAGTGTCAAAAGCAGTGGTGGAAAGTAACCAAGTACATTGACTTGAGTATTGTACTTAACCCATTCCAAAGATTTGCGCCACATTTTGATGATTACATTTTAGCTATTTAGCTATTTTTCAATAGCTAAATTATAACATAATGTTTAAAACACCAAAAGGGGTTCCCACCCAGAATGGATTAAGTAAAATTGTGAGGTATTTGTACTTTACTTGAGTATGACAAAATTGCAGTACTCCACTATACAGTTATTTGACAACTTTAGTTATACTACTAGTTACGTTAACCACTTCAGCCCTATATACATACATTCCAGCCATTTTAAAATAGACGATCTACAAGCTCACAATGTGTCGCGATGCGACGCATTGTGAGCTTGTTTTTCGTCATGTTGCATGCATCCCTCTGTCCTTCCATTCCATTCCAATAACCTCCATTTCCTTCTCTAGCTTCTCTTTCCAATCTTTTTTCCCCCCTTCCTGTATCCACTTCCTTTTCTCTCCTCCTCCTCCTCCTCCTCTCTAGCCTGGCCCGGGTGGCCCCCATCATGGCCTCGCGTCCCCATCATCACCGTCACTATCCTCCCTTTCCTCCCTTTCCTCTTAATCCCAAATGCTGGGGATTATAACTGCAGCATGAAGCTCTCCCTGACTCTCTATAATTCTACCCAGCCACCCCCATTGCTACTCTCTCTCTCTCTCTCTCACCCTCTCTCTCTCTCTCTCTCTCTCTCTCTCTCTCTCTCTCTCTCTCTCTCTCTCTCTCTCTCTCTCTCTCTCTCCAGTGCTGTCCTGTCATTTAGACATGAGTTAAACATATAAGCATCATGCATGGTGTTAGAGAGAGGAGACACAGATGATGGAGAGGAAGGAAGGTATACAGTACTGTAGCCGGGACTGATGCGATTAAATTCGGGGAATTCAAAGGGAACAGTCATAGGAGGGAGGGTGGGGGGGGGGGGGGTGACAGTCAGAGAGAGATGAGTGTAGGGGAGAGGGTGCTTTGGGTGGGGGTGGGGGGGGTCGGTCAACAGCCAAGTCATGCAATCAGAGATAGAGCCTGTAACAGCAGGTTGTATGAGAGATGGGAACATCATCATCCCAGATGTGACCCAGACAGACATTCCATTCGGCACCGCCGCTGTAAATCTAGCCGGTGCAATTCTGTAGTATCACTATACTCGGGGGGCAGCCAATAGGCGCTCAAGGACTCGTGTTGCGTGTGTACCTGTCATCACAATGGACCAATAAGGACGTGCGCGCTGTAGCGCACGTGCATTCGGTAGTAGTAGTAGTAGTAGTAGTAGTGGTGGTGGTGGTGGAACTAGGAGGTCGATCTTTCACCGTTAGCCCCCCAGGGAGGGCACCTTAAACAGCACGTATAGGCTACTGCCCCATGGGATGTCAAATAGAGGGGGTTTTACTTGGAGGTTTTTGTAAGAAGTGAACAGAGAGAGGGTGCAGTGGGAGAGAGAGGTGAAAGAGGGGAGCAGAGTGTGTGGAAGAGAGGGTGAAAGTAGGTGATGGGAAATAAGGGATCAAAGAAATGCAAAAGAACGCAGGTAAGGAATCATTAATTTGCTCTTGTTTGAGAAAGGCTGTGGTGTTGTAGCCTATATATTCAGAGTGTTGAAGTAATCTATGCTACAGATTAATAGAAAGTCTAGTATAGTTACATTTGCCCTATTTCAAAAATAGTAAAAAAAAACAAAAAAGGCAGTTCTACAAGCTCACAATGCATCGCTTATTTGTAACTAGTAGATCAGCTATATGTTGTACTATTTTAGAATTGTTTTGTGTAAACTTTCACCATGACTTTTCCCAAAATAGAGTTGCCAGTTTGATCGTTGTTTGTATCCAAACTTATTGGAACCAATAACCAACCAACCAACCAACCAACCAACCAACCAAACAAGTCAAGTGAATAGCAGCGTTCACACCGACTATACAAAAGTAGCCTACAATGGTGAAGGCTATACTGTAGTTATCGTTCTCATTGTGAAAGGCCCTTTACTTGTTTAGCTTTATTGCAGCTTTAGTTGAGAATGGTCACAATAAAATCTTCCATTTTTCGATGGAACCTTTACTGGGCCTTTTAGGCCCATTTTTAAACTGTCAGAGTAGAACGAAGTGTCAGATGTGACTGTGCAGCTGAACAGTACATTGTGGCCATTACTGGCATAGTCTTTAGTTAAACGCCGTGCTCTGCACACTGGCGAAAAGTGAAAACAATTAACCCATCTAATTATATTCATGGGACGTAGACACACTTTCTGTGCACTGTCAAAATGTGCTATATTAAACTCTACGTAAACCCTCTAGACTTGGTGAGCTGCACCTGAGTTGACTCTGTACTTGGATTGCTATTTTCTGCCTACACTAAAAGCGATGATGTGATACATTGTGAGCTTGTAGATCTGCTATTTTCAAAAGATTTATACATACAAAAAAACATTCTGCAGAATGAGTCCTTTTACTTTTGGCATTTTTTTGCCAATACTTTTGCATAATACTTTTACTCAAGTACAATTTGAATTCCGGACTTTTATACTTGTAAGGGAGCAATGTATCACTACTGCAATGTAGTGATACATTTACTTAAAGGGAAACTTCACCCTTTTTGCAAAACAATATATGTTAATGACGTTTAGAAGATTTAGAACACTTTATGAGTGTATTATGTGGTTTTAGATTGTAGCAGTGAGCCCAGTGTCTCTGATGTCATGGACACTCGGCTCACTTCCTTCCAGGACTACATGTTGTCTCAGTAAAGCCCATCACACACCGGGTGCGCAGCGACGCGGCACTGGAAAATAGAACAGTGGCGTATCGGAGTGCCAGGCGAGGCGTGAACGCGCATCGGACGCCGCCGGTGTGCGATAGGTTCATTGAAAATAACGGAGGCGGCTGATTTGACGCGCGGCGTTCGCAGAAGGTGTGTGTAGCCCTTAAGACAGCCCTCCCCCTATCCACAAGGAGGAGCAGTGCACCAAAGCATTATGGGAATTGTAGTCCAGGAAGGAAGTGAGCCCAGTGTCCATGACATCAGAGACACTGGGCTCACTGCTAAAATCTTAAAATATCTAAAACCACATATTACACACATGAAAGACCCCCAGGAAAGTGTTCTAAATCTTTAAACGTCATTTACAAATATTAAGTGTCCCTTTACGTAAAACATGTGAGTGCCTTTTCCACCACTGACCACTACGACACTGCTGCGTTCAGAGTAATCTAATACGTTGTCCGTTTTTATTTATCATCTGCCTGTACATCCGCCGTGCAACGCAGTCAGCTAAGGGAGTGTCACCGCCCACCACGGATGCTAGAGGAGGAGCCTCATTGGACCCCCCGGCCCGACGGGGGGCCAATAATAATGAAGAGGAGGCGGAGCGAGGCGGGAGCGAGCGTGTGTTTGAGGAGCCCATGGTCGCTCTGGTGCAGAACTGCAACTCGTGCATAGTGGGGCCCGCCTGTATCTTCCTCAGGGAGGGCTTCTTACTGAGCCAGATTGTATGTATATGATGAGACGCACGCACGGCCGCACGCACGCACGCACACACGCACGCGCAATGAAACATTCGCCATAACCATAGTCCACCATTACTCCGTCCGTGTAATTATCATGGTCACAATTAGCAGGCTTGAGTATCATGTCATCCATTCTCATGTCCTATATGACATCATCATGTCCTATATGACATCATCATGTCCTATATGACATCATCATGTCATCCTATATGACGACATCATACCCTGCCATTCCAGCTATCCTAATTGGACGATCCATCTTCACCTGCTCCATCAATGAAAGTTCCACCAGCATTATAGTAGTAATAATACAAGAGTGTAGAAGAAGGCTTTAAAAGTGTCTATACAGAGGCTGCCTGTCGAAGGTACAGTGGGAGTTTGTTAAACTACAGAGGCTGCCTGTCGAAGGTATAGTGGGAGTTTGTTAAACTACAGAGGCTGCCTGTCGAAGGTACAGTGGGAGTTTGTTAAACTACAGAGGCTGCCTGTCGAAGGTATAGTGGGAGTTTGTTAAACTACAGAGGCTGCCTGTCGAAGGTACAGTGGGAGTTTGTTAAACTACAGAGGCTGCCTGTCGAAGGTACAGTGGGAGTTTGTTAAACTACAGAGGCTGCCTGTCGAAGGTACAGTGGGAGTTTGTTCCACGCTGTCGGCCTGTAGAAACAGAAAGCTGCTTCGTGTTTTTTAGTTGACAATTCTTTAGGCACATCGAGCAGACCAGCAGTCTGCGGGGTCCATGGCACAAAATATGCCCTATTATACAACATTACATTTGATTTTATTGCCACTGCCAGAGTTATAAGGTACATAAGGAAAATACTGCTCGCAATGCACAGACTCTATGCTATATTATGCAACATCATAGTTTATTTCATTGCCAGAGTCATTAAAGTACGATCCTTTATCAAAGGTGTCAGTCACCATTCTTTAGTTATTTTACCATTTTCTGATGTATTATAACTGGGGATAGGAGCGGAACTCCTTATATGGTCTGCACACTCTAGAAGCAAGGAGTACAATCATGACGGAACACATATTTTAATTTAGTGAAATCACTTACGGTACCTGTAAATATTATTTATTTCCTAACGTATATTACATATTGTGACTAGTTGTCCCGGTTATTGTGTGCGTGTCCACACTGTAGGCCTATATTGTTTAAGTCACAAGAGCATTGTTTTCATATCGTAAATATGATATTTGGGGGATAATCTTGTGTGTAATCCATGTCTGTTGTTTTACTTACTTACTTACTTACTTACGTACTTACTTACCCCCTGATCCCTGGGTCGGCGGTTCGAATCCCGGCTCCTCCTCCTGTCCACATGTCGAAGTGTCTTTGGGGAAGACACTGAACCCTACATTGCCTCCAATGAGTTGGTCGGTGTGAGTTTTGCCACCATTGGTGTGTGAATGTGGGAAGTGAGGACGCTGGCGTCGACTGTTCGCCGCTTCACCTCCCAATGTATGAATGAATGAACCATTGTAAAGTGCTTTGAGCACTTGGAAAAGCGCTATAAAAATGCAATTCATTATTATTTGCACATGGAGGAATAAACCAGTCTACTTAAGAAAGCTGCCCTGTGTTGTGTCCTTCCTTGCCCTGGGTAGTGACTAGTCAGTCACATTTTACATCCGTAGTCGGGTCACGGGGGCAACAGCTCCACCAGAGTGTTCCAGACTCCCCTCTACAGAGCAACATTAGTGACTTCATCCTGGGGTATTCTAAGACGTTCCAAGGCCATGTGAGTCGATGTGTTTCCTCCAACTGCGCCTTGGTCTGCCCCGGGGTCTCCTCCCAGTGGGACGTGGTCCTTGGTCTGCCCCCGGGGGTCTCCTCCCAGTGGGACGTGATCCTTGGTCTGCCCCGGGGTCTCCTCCCAGTGGGACGTGGTCCTTGGTCTGCCCGGGGTCTCCTCCCAGTGGGACGTGATCCTTGGTCTGCCCCGGGGTCTCCTCCCAGTGGGACGTGATCCTTGGTCTGCCCCGAGGTCTCCTCCCAGTGGGACGTGGTCCTTGGTCTGCCCCGGGGTCTCCTCCCAGTGGGACGTGATCCTTGGTCTGTCCCAGGGTCTCCTCCCAGTGGGATGTGATCCTTGGTCTGTCCCGGGGTCTCCTCCCAGTGGGACGTGATCCTTGGTCTGCCCCGGGGTCTCCTCCCAGTGGGACGTGATCCTTGGTTGGTTTTTGACACTGCTGTTCTTTTGTAAGAACTTGGTATTGTAAAGGACTGTAAAATAGTTCAGTATCAGTAGCTGCACCTGCTGCACTATCTCTCAATTGTAACATTTCCAACCAGCCAGTCCATGAATATAATTATGTGAACTCGTAGATGTGAAGTATAATCAGATTCCTCGATACAACACACAGATTAGTCTGCGAGATGGACAGCTTGAGAGTGATACCCTTCATAATCATTAATCCACTAATCCCCTTTGTTCTCTAAAATGGAAAACCATCATTTAACATTGATGCTCCTTTGACAATAGCATGCAGTGAATATCCCCCCTTTTAGCATCTCTTGTATGTTGTTTTTGTTGCATGCCTTTATGGTGTCGCAGGTTTTCAGATAAGGCAGCTTTTGGCAAATTCCACGGTGTCAATTGTGAGGTTCATAAATGTAATTATAGCTAATGGTGCAGACAGATGGTGTGGACTAGACATGCTGCAATACAACCACATTGTGAGTGACGGGGTGACAACACACTTCAACACAGGGTGACAACACCCTTCAACACAGGGTGACAAACACCCTGGTGACCAACACCCTTCAACACAGGGTGACAAACACCCTGGTGACCAACACCCTTCAACACAGGGTGACAACACCCTTCAACACAGGGTGACAAACACCCTGGTGACCAACACCCTTCAACACAGGGTGACAACACCCTTCAACACAGGGTGACAAACACCCTGGTGACCAACACCCTTCAACACAGGGTGACAACACCCTTCAACACAGGACCTAAATACTGACAGTTTTCTGAAAAACCTCATGTTTCTATGTCAGTGGTGCTCAACCTTTTTCATGTCAAGGAACCCCAGAATTATCTGTATTTGGTCGCCGACCCCCATCTGAAAATAATATGTTGTTCCAGGGAACTATACCTACAAGCTCATAGTGCGGCGTTGTTTTTGTTTGTTCTCTTGTTGAGCTCTTTGTTCTTTTGTTTTTGTTGTTTTTCTTTCTTTTTTATTTGATGTAATCATGGTGATATAAAATGTATGGTTGGTAGAAGCATCAATTAGATGTTATTTTTTTATGATAGGGGCAGGTATAAATAAGATTGATCTTCTTTCTGCTCCTTTTCTTTTCTGCTATGGAATATGTAAAAAATAAGTACAAAGTCAAATGAATGTAATCATGTAAAACCATAACTGAAATGAAATAAATAAATATGAAACATGAAACATAACCATAACCCGCCCAGAATGTACTTGTTACTTTCCACCACTGATGTTTACTAATCATCGTACCACAGTATGTATAACTTATGCAAACATCTATATATTTTTACATTTCATTTGTCCATATCTAGTTTAGTTTAGTTTAGCTTATTTGCACATATGTACATAATAACAACAATATGGTCAAATAAAATAAATACAGAAAGCAAATATTTCAATAAGAAACCGGATTAGTTACATACATGATGTGCTGGAAGTGCCCAAAAAAACCCCAAAGGGGCTTATCGAGTGGCCTTCCTATAGATTGAGCTGTTGAGCTTAGATAACAGAAATTAAGATATGAATAATATTGCTAAGCCTAAGGATTTAAAAATAATAATAATAATGAAAAAATATTCCAATAATAAATATCAAATAATAACATGACTAGATGACTATGTCATCTTTGTCCCCTGACTCATTTGGACTCAGGTGGACAGTATATAAACCTCAGCTATACATAATCTGTGTGCGTATATATACAGTATATAGTGCATTTAATAAAGTGTTAGATCATATAAAAAACAACCAGGGAATTGAAAACATTGATAAGCCGTTTGTGATTTGCATTCACATTTAGGCTTCATAAGCTCCCTGCCACTTCATCACTGCATGAACCATAATCCAATCTCTGTAATACTCCGGTTTTTGTGATGTCATTGCTTGGCACTTGGAACAGGGAAACATGTTGTGATTTAAACCAGTGGTTTTCAACCCATTTCATATCAAGGTCCATTATTTATTGGGTATTTATTTGAGCCACACAGACCACCATTTGATGACATTTTGAGTTAAATATTTGGTTACCAACTCTCCCTCATTTAGCTGGGGACAACCTTGAACCCCCTCAAGGACCACTGGTTTAAAACTACTGATTTAAAGTAACCATACACAACTAGTGGCCCGGGGGCCACATGCGGCCCCCACCTTCACTTAATGTGGCCCACAGATTCATATCAAAATATTGATATAGCCTATTATTTATTTCAGCTGTTAAAATTCCAAACGTGCAAACATGACCCACTTTAATTACTTCAGTCTCTATTAAAGTAGCTGAATGACTAGTATTAGAATGTCCAATGTATTTGCATTTTAGTTCATAAATTTAACATAAGTAAATAAATGCATTTCAGGATTCCAATAAAAAAATGCAAAAAAAGCATATTTCCAAGCTCAAAACGTGTCACAGTGCGACACGTTTTGGGCTTTTAGATTATTTTTGATACGACAATATATTGTGAGGTCTGTGTGGTCATCAACAGGCGGGACAAGGTATTGCAGCACTTCAAAACGCTGGTTTATTTCAAAAGCAGTAAATAATATGGACAAACAGTAGACAGGAGAAAACCTCACATAGGCTTTCTCAGCATAACTTATACTCCATACAGTAGTATCTGCTATTATGTAGAATGTACAATCAAGGTTTGTTCCTCAGGCGTTTTCCAGCCTGGAGAAAGATGAAAATACAATATTAGTTTCAACTCAGTTTATACAGACTCTCATGTAGCTCTTCTCCTCCCTGGAGGGTTCTGCTTACTGATAAACGATATACAGTCTCTGATAGCTCTTCTCCTCACTGGAGGGCTTTGGGTTAACAGATAAGCGATATACAGGTGACGTCGATGCCTTGCTTCGTGACGTCATCAGTCTTTATCTTTATCTGTAGCGGGGTTTAGCTCCAAAAGAGCGCACGTCTTCAAGCCGGTCCTGCGTCTATAATGAGCGTCTGTTTGCTAGACAGGCCTCAATGCAATGTCTCAGAATTATATAAAGAATAATAAGTTTCTCTCCGACCTTATTATCTGTAGTTTCCTCGTCCTCGTCGCTGTGGCGGGGTAGCCTCCTTCCCGCAGCGCGGTCCGTGGAAACTGGAACTCCTCTTCTGTATGCCAGACAGAACTCAATGTTATAGAAAGAATTATAGGCTTCTTCCCGACCTTGTTATCTGTAGTTCTCACGTCGCCGTCGCTGGCGGGGCTGGCTTCGTCCCGGAGCCCGATACATGAGAACTCGATCCTCCGTCCTGTATGCCTGACAGAACTCAATGTTATATAAAGAATTAATAGGTTTCCTTCCGACCTTATTATCTGTGGTTCTCACGTCGCCGTCGTTGGCGGGGCTGGCTTCGTCCCGGAGCCCGATACATGAGAACTCGAACTCAATGTTATAGAAAGAATTAATATGTTTCTTTCCGACCTTATTCTCGGTGGTTCTCACGTCGCCGTCGCTGGTGGGGCTGCCTTCCTCAGCCCGCAGCCCGATACGTGAGAACCGGAACGCCTGTTCCTATATTTCCTTGATACAGTCCCGTGGATTCTGTCCCGCGGACATAACCCTGGACTGATCCTGTATGTCCTTCATCCAGTCCCGTGGATTGTGTCCCTCGGACATAATCCTAGACGGATCCTATAAAAGCCTGTGACGAGAGGAGAGTGACAGTTTAAGACATGCAGAGCCATACACATGAGTGTGTGTGTTTGGTGGAAGTGTGTGTGTGTCTGCTTACCCCCCGACGGTGTGCGTGCCTCCGTGAGCGTGTGTGTGAACCAGCCGCTGCCAGACGCAGACTGATTCTGCCTTTTATATGACGGGTCTAGCCGCTAGCTGATTTGGGTGCGGTCCGTCAATCAGCTCAATCTGGCGGAGGAGGGCGTTCCTAACGGCCCGAGGCGTCTTCTGTCTGACAGCGTGTCTGGTTGCCCTGGCAACGCACTTACCATCGCGGGGGGTCGCTCACCAGACCCCACAATATGCAATGTGGCCCTCTGGAGTGAGTGTGGAACTATATAGTGGCCCTCTGGAGTGAGTGTGGAACTATATAGTGGCCCTCTGGAGTGAGTGTGGAACTATATAGTGGCCCTCTGGAGTGAGTGTGGAACTATATAGTGGCCCTCTGGAGTGAGTGTGGAACTATAGTGGCCCTCTGGAGTGAGTGTGGAACTATATAGTGGCCCTCTGGAGTGAGTGTGGAACTATAGTGGCCCTCTGGAGTGAGTGTGGAACTATATAGTGGCCCTCTGGAGTGAGTGTGGAACTATAGTGGCCCTCTGGAGTGAGTGTGGAACTATAGTGGCCCTCTGGAGTGAGTGTGGAACTATAGTGGCCCTCTGGAGTGAGTGTGGAACTATAGTGGCCCTCTGGAGTGAGTGTGGAACTATAGTGGCCCTCTGGAGTGAGTGTGGAACTATATAGTGGCCCTCTGGAGTGAGTGTGGAACTATATGATAGCTCTCACTGACATTTGCCTTGCGACCCAGTGGCCTTGTGCTTGTATGCAACACATGCAGTATACTCACGTTTGACAGAGAACATTTGACATGAAGACAAGAGCAATGTCCACAGCTCAGTCTAGTCCTGGCCAAACTCCCGATTCAGCCTCAAAGTCTACAGTCTACTGATGGACAAAGGACCTCTTCTGGCTGACCTTATTGTATATAATATGCTAGACCTCATTTGGGTGTGATTTTAGCCAGTCTTACTAGAAGACATATATTATGCAGTAAGATAATAATCAGTTGTAATATGTTGTAATATTGTAGTACTGTACCTCGTATAGCTGTTCGAAGTTTGCAAAAAAAAGCTGTGTGTGTGTGCGTGCGTGTGTTCCTAAGTATTCTTACATTGACATACACGCGAGTGCAGATGTATGTAATGTTTTATCCAAAATTGTATCATGGCCTAGTTTTCATTCAGTTTTCCTCAGTGTAATACAGTAGTCGATTAACCTTTTTTCGTCGTAGTTTTAGTCAACGAAATCAACACTATTTTCCTACAAGCCTTGCTGCCTTTATAGGGAAAAGATCGACCAAAGTGTTTGCCTATGAAACTACGTATATAGATCTATTATACATATATAGATCTATTAAACTACGTATATAGATCTATTAAACTACGTATATAGATCTACGTTTATACAAGAAGATATAGTCCAATTTAATCCTATCGAATCTCTCCGTTCTTTTTCTCACAAAAACATACTGTGGAAGCTGACTAACTGTTCATTTCTGTGTGTGTGTGTGTGTGTGCGTGCGTGTGCGTGTGCGTGTGCGTGTGCGTGCGTGTGCGTGTGCGTGTGCGTGCGCGTGTGCGTGTGCGTGTGTGTGTGTGCGTGCGTGCGTGTGTGTGTGTGTGCGTGCGTGTTCTCTTTGCTACAGGACAGAGATCTGCGACCAGAGGAGATGGAAGGTAGAGCGCCCACTTCTCCCACTTTCTCCTCTTATACTTTTTCTCCAACCAATTTTTCAACAAGCTCTGTAGCTTTTTAGCATAAAGCTATACCTGTAAAAAAGCTCATAACATAACGTTTATGTCATAAGATCGTTATCAGGATTATCGGATCGGGGAGCAAAAAATAACGTGATCGGGACTGTATCCCTAATGATAACGTGTCTTTTTTTACCCCTCACCTCTCAAACGCACCACCATTATGACAGAGCTGCGTGAGGCGTTCAAGGAGTTCGACAAAGACAAGGACGGTTTCATCGGCTGTAAAGACCTGGGCGAGTGCATGAGGACCATGGGATACATGCCCACAGAGATGGAACTGATAGAGCTCAGCCAGAACATCGGTGTGTGTGTGTGTGTGTGTGTGTGTGTGTGTGTGTGTGTGTGTGTGTGTGTGTGTGTGTGTGTGTGTGTGTGTGTGTGTGTGTGTGTGTGTGTGTGTGTGTGTGTGTGTGTGTGTGTGTGTGTGTGCGCGTGTGCGAGCCCTGCATGTTATATCAGTGTTGTTTTTGGCAGCACATTTTGGTTTTAGTTTTAGTCATAGTCTCTTGAATAGTCCTTCATTTAGTTTTAGTCAGATTTTAGTCACCTGGAATGTCTAGTTTTAGTTGACTAAATATCATAAGATTTTAGTCGACTAAATCTACTGTTGATTTAGTCAACTAAAACGTATTTTGGTGGGCCTTGATGCCGTCGTAATGACTGTTTTTACACTTGATGAAAATAGCTACACACACACACACACACACACACACACACACACACACACACACACACACACACACACACACACACACACACCATTACGATGAATTGAACAATTGGTGGACCCTCTTGTAAACAAGTGTAGTGCTTTATTGGGTCCTCCACTCACGGTTAACAGTTTTGTTGTGCTTGAAATGTACTGTAATTCTGCAAACTGTTAATAAATACTTCAATCAATCAATGAAACACACACACACACACACACACACACACACACACACACACACACACACACACACACACACACACACACACACACACACACACACACACACACAAAAACACACACACACACACACACACACACACACACACACACACACACACACACACACACACACACACACACACACACACATTTGCTCACTCAACATGGCGCAGTACTTTCTTTACCTTTTAGGGCTGCATTGTAGTTAATTCAAGGGCCCACACTCACTGAGGTCATACCCTTTCTTGCCCACAAGGTGGTGGCAGAGTGGACTTTGAGGACTTTGTGGAGTTGATGGGTCCAAAGATGCTGGCCGAGACGGCGGACATGATCGGAGTCAAGGAGCTGAGGGAGGCCTTCAGGGAGGTCAGCACCAACAGTGTCACCATCTGTACAGTGTCCTTTCTGTATGTTCTGTTGTGTTTTACTGTTCCTTAATTCATTGTCCCTATAGTTTTAGTTAGCGTTTTTTAAACTGTTCTGTTGGGTTTGGTCAGAACTTTATTGAGAGGATATACAGTAGCCCCCTGAGATGCAGCATCTCATTTTAATCCTATACACAAGCTGTTACAGTGCAAATTACAGTGCAGTTGCACAATAGACAGTACACAGCTACTCAATACACAATAGCCAGTACTCAATACACAACAGACAGTACACAGTACTCAATACACAATAGACTGCAGTAGTACGGTAACAGGTCATCTCGCCCCAGCTTTTTTCCCACCGACCTCACGCCGACAGCTCGGTGCGGCCATTCTTGTATTCTTTATTTTCTTTTACTGAGAATAAGGTTAGAAATAGCCCACTCCACAGAAACTGCCCTGCTGGCAGTCACAGAAGCACTACATGCTGCCCAAGCTGCTTCCCACTCTGCAGTACTGATTCTCCTAGACCTATCAGCAGCATTTGACACAGTGAACCACCAGCTGCTCCTAGAAACCCTAGCGGAGCTAGGCATCGGTGGAACGGCACTAAAGTGGTTCTCCTCCTACCTCACCGATCGGACCTACCAGGTTTCCTGGAAAGGTCTGCTATCATCCCCCCGAACCCTCCAAACTGGGGTCCCACAGGGATCTGTACTTGGTCCCCTCCTTTTCTCACTGTACACTAAATCCCTTGGCACTATCATCTCTGCTCACAATATATCCTATCACTGCTACGCCGATGACACACAACTGTTCCTATCCTTCCCCCCCTCTGCCACTCAGGTGGAAGAGCGCATCACTGCATGCCTGGCTGACATATCACAGTGGATGTCCTCCAACCACCTCAAGCTGAACCCAGACAAGACTGAGCTTCTCTTCTTCCCAGCTAAGTCCTGCCCTATGCGGGAGCTAACTATTTCCGTAGACAACGCCCTGGTAACGTCTGTCCCAACAGCCAGGAATCTTGGTGTTGTCCTGGACAGTCAGCTCTCGTTCAAAGCTCACATCACAGCTGTCACTCGATCATGTAGGTTCACACTCTATAACATACGACGAATTAGACCGTTCCTCACCCAGGAATCAGCCCAGCTCCTAATCCAGACAACAGTCTTGTCAAAACTCGACTATTGTAACTCCCTCCTTACTGGCCTACCAGCATGTGCACTTAAGCCTCTCCAGCTGATCCAAAATGCAGCAGCTCGCTTGGTCTTCAACCAGCCAAAATTCTCACATGTCTCCCCCCTGCTCCGCTCCCTCCACTGGCTCCCGGTCGCTGCCCGCACAGAATACAAAACTCTGATGCTGGCATTCAAAGCAACCAAAGGTATGGCTCCCCCATATCTTACAAGTATGATTGAACCCTACAAACCCTCCCGCGCACTCAGATCAGCCAACGCAGGGAAACTGGAAGTACCCTCACTAAAAACGCCGGGACAACGCTCCACACGTCCCAAACTCTTCTCCCTTCTGGCTCCAAAACTGTGGAATGCACTTCCCATTGCAGTCAGAACTGCAGCATCACTCCCAATCTTCCGCCGTAGCCTGAAAACCCACCTTTTCAGACTCCATCATGGCCCATAGCACTTACCCTAACCCCTTACATAGCATTTCTGTTGGCTTAGATAGCATTTGACACAGACTTATAGCATGTTATGTAGACAGCACTATAATTGTATTGTATATAGTCATAGCACGCCATAGTACATATGTATAGCATAGTAGTGAATATGTATAGTTTATTATGTATAGTGTATGTATAGTTTCATCATATAGATATTCCACTGTTACCTTCTTATCTTACGCATGTTTCATGATAAATGCTTTTATGTGATGTATTCCCATGCTTTTGTTCTTGCCTAAATGTAAGTCGCTCTGGATTAAGAGCGTCTGCTAAATGCCTAAATTGTAAATTGTAAATTGTAAATAAGTCTAGGGTTAGGCATAGTTTTACTGGGGTTAAGTTTAGGAATAGGGTTAAGGTTTAGGCATAGTTTTACTGAGGTTAAGGTTAGGAATAGGGTTAAGGTTTAGGCATAGTTTTACTGGGGTTAAGTTTAGGAATAGGGTTAAGGTTTAGGCATAGTTTTACTGAGGTTAAGGTTAGGAGTAGGGTATTAGGGTTAGGTTCATAGGCATCGTTTTACTGAGGTTGAGGTTAGGAATAAGGTTAGGTTTAACCGTTTAAGCATCATTTACTTACATTACTTTAGGAATACCAGGCCGCGCTGTTTCGCCGGCTGTACGCCCGGGGCGAGTTGGTGAAGGGGCGAGTTGGTGAAGGGGCGAGTTGGTGAAGGGGCGAGCAGTCTCGTATTCCACAGTACTCAATACACAATAGACAATACAAACATGTAGAGATAGTTAAGCTTGCTCAGCCTCTCCTACCCACTCCCAGTAGTAAACAGTAGTACAGTGTTGTTCCTTTTATTTTGTAGTATTTTGTGTCCTGGTTTGGTTTCCTTTGTGGTTTCTGTCACCTGTCTTGTCTCATCTGTGATTATTAGTTTTCTCCACCTGTGTCCTATTAGTCTCCTAGCCAATCCCTGTGCTGATTTTCAGTTTAGTTCACCTGTGTGTCCCCCACACACACCTGTTCCCAGTGTTACGTTGCTAGTTCATTGTGAAATGTTGCGTGTCTCATGTCTGCAGTGTTTTAGTTAGTTTTATCCCATAGGTTTTGAGTTATTAAACACTTTAAACAGACCTGGGGCCTGTTTCACGAAACTTGGATTAACTAATCCAGGATTTAGGCCAAAGCCAGGCTTTTTAAATCCTGATCTTTACAGCCTGGTTTATTCCGTTCCACTAAAGCCAAGCGAGGCTCAGAATTGGTGGATTTGGCGAGCCGGGATCAGCAAGCCTGGCTTAATAGACAGTCTGGCTTTTTGTCTCTAGACCCCTTATGTGGATCACAGATTTACTGATCCTTCTTCTTCATGGGGTATTAAGGCAGTTTGCATCCTTAATAGTTGCATTACAGCCCCCTTCTGTATATCTCATTATCTTTACTAATCTATTCAAGACTTACTGATACAAGGACTTAAGCTTCTAAAATAAATATTGCTGCTGTAATTAAAGAGAGAACATACTCTCAATAGTGGATAGACTGAATGATTAACTACCCCAAAAATATAGTTTACATTTTACCACTACTATTAACTTAAAACAGAATTCTTAATATTGTAAGCATAATGATATTGTCGCATTGTGATATTTGGCCATAACTCCCTCCTCTGAGGGAGCTACCTTTGGGGAAGGGGGTTGTTGCCCAGACAGGGCCGGGTCATGGGTTCATGTAGCATGCCAAAGTTTGTGCTATTGCCATTGAGAATGCATTGGGCGTTTAAGTTAAATAACTCAGAAACTACAAAACATTTCAAAGTAAAAAGTTCCAGCATGTGTCTCCACAGTAAGCTGAATTTTACAAAGTGTGAATGGAGTTTCTAGGTGAAAGTGATTTTTTGAAGTGCCACTATCTGCCTATAAATGTCTCAAATTTGAAAGCACTATATTTCTAAAACTATGAAACATTTCAAAGATTCCTTTTCAGGCACACATGTCCACCATAGGATGAACCTAAATAGGTTTGAATGGGGTTTCTAGGTGTAAGTATGTAGGACTAGTAATATAATATAATATAATAATTCTTCTTAACCGTGCACTTGCACGACAGCAAACCTATTCATGGGGAACATTCACCAAAAGCAGCTGATCTACAAGCTCACAAGCTGTCATGATGTTGTGCAGCCTATATATTTTGGTTATTTGATTTTATATAGTGCTTAAATTAGTCCTTTAATGCAGACCGATACAAATAAGGCAACATAAACCCATAATAATTGAATAAATCTGGAAAACATCATTGGTTTGTGATCAGTTTGACTGCTTAATGAACAGTAAAGACATCAGGATTAGGTTAAACCTGGCTGTTAGCCTGGTCCGGAGCAGGCTAAATCCAAAGCATTAGTTTCCATGGTAACTTATGTAGCATCACTTTCATGAAACCGAATCAAGCCTCAACATATCCAGGTTAACTGGTTAAGTTAATCTGGCAAGATCAACCAGCTTTCATGAAACCGGTTAAGCACTGATCCAGGATATATTAAGCCAGGATATGTGTTAAAGCCCGGCTTAATCTCTAATCCAAGTTTCGTGAAATAGGCCCCTGCTTGGGCCAGTCATGTTGACTCACTGGAAACACTGCTGGGTCTCTCTCAAAAGTGTCCTCGAATGGGTTCCAAATGGTCCCGTACGGGTATGTAACTCTGAGAGTGTTCCATTTGTACACTCAGAGTTATGGGTGTCCTTGAAATAAAAAAAAAGTTTGATAACCACTGCACACTAAATGGAACAGCCTTAATTCATATCAGTGCACAAAATGTGCAAAAATAAGAATCGTCCTTGCAAGGATATGTTGTCATGCTTGTCGCTCTGAGCTCTGAACTGCCTGTCGGAATCGGATAAACCTGAATAAACCTAAAAGTCGGCTCACATTTATATGAGAGAACATCCAAACGGGAAGCACGCACATCTCACATTTATAGCCTTAATCTGTAGCTCTCATTTACTTTGTCACTCAATTTATTCTTTTCTGATCTGTCCTTCCTTGCTCTCTGCTCTCTCTCTCTCTCTCTCTCCCCCCCTCTCCAGTTTGACTTTGATGGTGATGGTCTGATCAGCGTCGGGGAGCTGAGGGAGGCGATGAAGAAGCTGATGGGGGAGCAGCTCAACCACAACGAGATCGACGAGATCCTCCGGGACATCGACCTGAACGGGGACGGACAGGTGGACTTCGAAGGTGAGACGACGGGGGACAGGGGTAGGGGCAGGGGCAGAGACACGAGGGGGCTAATGAAGGAAGGAACTGGAGGGAAAGAGGAAGATCAGGGTGGAAGTGAAACAAAGCATAGCGTAGCTAGTGTGGCGTAAAGAGGATGTAGTACTATAGTGTAGCCTCGACCGGGAGGCGACACTATAAATACAAAGAGCCATGGCTCCATAGGCAAGTATAGTAACACAGCTACCTATTGCCCATGTGCAGACTGCGGCCATGTTTCCATCAGAGTTTGGAAGCACTCGTTTTCAGTAAAGCAACGTCCTGCTGCCTCCTGCATTATGTGCTAATTCAAAACAGGTGGTACACACACAGGGCAGTTGATTGATATCTAACGAGCACTTCCAAACTCCAGCACTTAGAAAAATGTCTTCGATATCTGTCCTTGTTTGGCCACAACCATTTCTTGGACTTGACTTGCTAAAGGTAAATATCCATCATTGACCTTGACCATAGACAAATTGTCTGAGAACTGTGAAGCCCAACACACACCGGGTGCGCAGCGACGCGGCAAATAGAACAGTGGTGTATCGGAGCGTCAGGCGAGGCGTGAACACGCGTCGGACGCCGCCGGTGTGGGATAGGTTCATTGAAAAATAACGGAGGCGGCTGTTTTGACGCGCGGCGTTCGCAGACGGTGTGTGTAGGGCTTGACGGGGGACAGGAAGCAGAGAAGGGAGAACTGAGAGGGCGTTAAATGAAGTCGGTACAAACACTGTTATTCTTTTCTCCACAGAGTTTGTACGAATGATGTCGCGTTGATAGTCCACTCCACTCCACTCAACCAAACCTCCAATGCACTAACTAAGATGTAATGGTGTTTACTTTAAATGTTGCTTATTTTCTTTTTCTTGATTTCATCTCTCTAGGACAGTGGTTTTCAACCTCTTTTTCAAATCAAGGTCCATTATTTATTTCAGCATTTGAGCCACGGATTTCACCATTTGATGACATTTAACCTCTCGGACCCAAAACTTTGAATATTTTGTTTGTCATTCTGAGTTTGTCCACGATGAGTGATAACAGGCACACGTTGATCAAAATAGCAATTAATTATGTAGACGTATTGTAAATTAAATAATGCATTTTGTATTTGCTCGGCACAAGAGAATAATAATAATAATGCAACGTTTTGGTCCCTCCGGACCTTCTTCTTCAGGCACTCTTGAGAGTGTAAAGTGAAACCAAATGGACCCGTACGGGTCCATTTGGTTTCACTTTACACTCTCAAGAGTTAAAGATCTATAAGTGTCCATTTGGTTACCATAACTCCCAATCATTTAGCTGCCTGGGATCGGGACCCACTCAAGGACCACTGGTTGAAAACCACTTCTCTAGGATAATAACAAAGAACCCATCAATGTGCTGTATAATATATGCTGCTGTTGTAGGAATGTAATTGCTGTATGTACTGTTACTGTTACTGTACAATGAGATTATTAAAGAACCACTTCACCACTTTTCAACCTATCTTCATATAGTAGGTCCTCACAGATATCATGAAAAAATGGCACATTATTTTCTACTCTGTCTCTGTCCCATGGGAGGGAGTCTTCCAGTGACATCATCGATTGGGAATACTAGCTAATAGACACTGCAGGCTTTCTAGTCCTAAAAGTTGCAATATGAAAATGGAAGCCATCGTTCTCACGATAATGGAAATCTAAACATTTTTGTAAGAAAATCTTGTTTAAAAACAAATCTGCCTAATGATGATGTCACTGGAAGACAGTTTCTAAACTGTCCACAGGCCTCCTATGAGGCACAGACTGAGTAGAAAAGAATCGTGCCATTTTATCATGATTATTAGTGAGGACCTATTATATGAAGATAGGTTGAAAAGTGGTGAAGTGGTCCTTTAAGAGAGTTAGTCCTGGAAAGTATAAAGGTTAATTCCATTATTTTCATAATTGAGGAATGAATGGTATTACTAAATGTTATCAGAATGCATGCATTAAACATTTCAATTAGGGGATGAATTACAATAATATAATTACTAATGTTGTATTTGATCTGTAAATCTGAAATCTGTCAAAAAATGATCTGAATAAGAGGAAAAACGACATTATGCGGGCATCACTTATGCTCAACCACGTCCGTGATATCTCTGACAAAATGCATTTTCAGACTAACGTCATAACATTATAATGTGACCATCAGTGGGATGGTATTTCCAGACTAACGTTATAACATTATCCCATTTAGGCCTGAAATTTAAAAAAAAAATCTTCTAAATTCTGAAATACCTTTGTTGCTGTATCAGTGGTGCTCAATATTTCATGTGAAGGACCCCAAAAAGTATATGTAATATGCCACTGACCCCCATCTGAAAACATGTTGTTCCAGGAACCTCCCAGAAGCAAAGATTTTAGTTAAGAATGTTCGCTCTGAAAGAATATATTCAAACATTTGGGCCACATTTTCACGATTTTTCAGAAACAGCAGACCTACAAGCTCATAGCGCGGCACTCGGTGCCGCGCTATGAGCTTGTAGATCTGCTATTTTTCAACAGCTAAAGCACAACATAATGCTTAAGACACCAAGAGTGGTTCCCGCCCAAAATGGGTTATATTGCGACCATCAGTGGGATGGTATTTTCAGAGCGTTCTCGGGTGGTTTAGTGGATTAATTAAGCTCATGTCTAGTCCAAATCCTGTCCCGAGCTGCACATGGAAACAGTTTATTTTGCTCTGCTTGCATAAATCAAAATGTTAAGAGATTTATTTATTTATTTTTACGGCTTAACAAATGACTTTGCTTGAAACCAGATGACGAGTCTGAAAATTAAAACGAGATGTGTTGCTGGCACTGACTGTGAACATGGACATTATTTTGACCCTGTATGCTGGCATTTAAAGCCCTGTTGAAGAGAATGATGTGTCCATGTCTGTTTATCCTTTATATTCTACACCAGGGGTGCCCAAAAGGTAGATCGTGATCTATACCAGTATAGATCACACAGGCTGTGCAGGTATAGACCACATGACATGCCCCTAAAATATACAATTTAAATAAATAAAAAACTATTTTTGGCCACTGCCACTTGAATTAAGGTGACTTCATTGGATTGATCATTGACATCAAAAAAGGACAGCTCAAACCCACAATGCAATAGTTGTCAAAAGTGTTTTGCACAAACATCAGCAAAACAAAAAAGGAAAATTTGTGTCTAAAATTTGTCTAATACGTAACGTAACTACTTTCAGCAATGGGATCATATATAATTATTTTCGGTGGGTAGATCTAGTTGAGCTGCACTTCATTTTGAAAGTCTAAAAAGTGTGGGCACCCCTGTTCTACACAGACACTCAAGAAGTAATTATGCCAAATTATTATTTTGAGGATTTGTTTTATTTCATATTCAGTTCTAGTTCATGTTGTCTCGCTCATATAGATTCACAAAATGATTTATAATTTGGAACCCAAACATCATATTGTAATGCAACTCTATGATTTAAGACTCTTATGGCTCTTATATTGATTGATTGATTGATTGATTGATCAATTTAAAATGTGCTATTTGGAGTATTTTCTATAGTCAGCCTGCATGACACCCCCTAGGCAGATTTTGTATAGTTTGTTTTCCACTCCAGGTGAAAAACTAAGCAGCGAATCAAATTAAAGATGGGGTGCGTTTGATTTTTAATGGGTCAGTCAACTCCGCCTCTCACCATGCTCCACTCATCGGTCCACCAAATCCTCTCCAGCCATTAGCCTATTTAAACCACCTGTGTTGCCAGCCAACGGTCTCTTTATCTCCTGCCATGCTTCCAACAGGGTGTAAGCACACCTATAGCTGGATTCCATTGCACGGCCAAAAGCTGCTGTCTGCCGCTGTCTGCTCCGGGTTTTTAGACAGCTGGTGGATGGAAATAAAGCTCCCGGAAATGCATTCTGTCGCGTTGGGTGGATCGAGCTTCATTTCCATCTTTTGGCCGCGCACGGAAGCTCAGGTGTGCCTGCAATGACTGTCATTCCCAAAGAATAGTTTAATTAGTTTGTTCTTCAGTCCTATAAACAATTCAACAACTCAGTTTTGCAACATTTCTTGAACAGCCAAAAGCATTACAGGGAAGGGTGGTTTAGTCTGGGGTACAGTTTACTTTACATTCTATAGTTGACTGTTTGTTATGCCATTCTGGGCGGGAACCCCTTTTGGTGTTTTAAGCATTATGTTATTGCTTTAGCTGTTGAAGAAAATGCAGATCTACAAGCTCATAGCGCGGCACCGAGTGACATCCACTGACATAGAAGAATGGGTTTTTCAGAAAACTGTCAGGATCTAGTTTGGGTGTTTGGTGAATCTTCCTCAGGTCTAAATGGGTTAATTTACACCAGATTAGAAGTCACTACAAAACCACACAATCAGCCTACAGGGTGTCATGCCCCTTTACGTTTGGACTAGTTGGCTTTAATACAAATATATTTTTTATACAAATTTAATGGCAATAAAAATAATCTGCTTTATGGTGTCTTTTGTGTTAAAATGACAGGCAGAATCTGTTTTGTTCATAAACCGTACCTCAATTCTCCCTGTTAGGGTGGACATGGATTGATTTGTGTGAATATTCTGTATTTTTTTAAATCATATTTAAATGTTTTATTTGTATATGTTCTCATAGTTCAAAGAGAATAAATAATATATCTAAATCCAGATACAATTGTTGTCTTTTGTAATACTATACACATTATATTCTGCATATAAATTCAAAGCTGCAAAATAAATAGAGGAATAGAATGGAATATTATTGATGAGATATTTTTATTTTATTTGTATCATTACATTTATTTACTGCTTTGCAATGTGCAGTCACAACCCAAGAGGCAAAAATGAATGAATGACCTAACAGTCAAAACCCATCCCTATATAATATGATGCAATATCCTTCTATTGCGTAAAAGTTTAGTTTTCTTCATGTAAATTTACAGTATTTACAGTCTTTGTTTCTCAGTGACATAAGGAAAGGAGATTGTCAATTTGTGTTCTATGACTCGCCTGTGGTGTCCATTGTCATTTCCGACTTGATTTGCTGATACACTTACTTAACCGTTTGGCCGCCAGGATTAATTAGAGAATGTATATGCCAGGATATCCCCCTGTTCAACCCTTATTTTGAAGATCCAAAACACCGCGACCGGATGTTGTGTTGATATAATAGTGTGTGTGTTGTCTCGACCGGATGTTGATCCTTCTGGAAATTACTATCCTGAGGATATGGTAACCCCACGGCCTTTCTTTCCTCCAGTGCCATATCCTTTGCCAAAAATGTCCACTTGCAGCATAAACATATCGAATGGGCAGACTACAGAATAAACTACTGATTTTGGTGCCCGCATGGCCTTCCTTCATACATTACAGTCTTCCATAGGGTTTGTGCGCTTTTGATGAAATCTGTCAAATCGTATATTTCCTGGTGTAGTTTAAGGTCTCGCATCAATTTATTTTTGAGAGCATGCACGGTTTCGCTGTAGCTGACACTCAACGGGGCCATCGGTGGAGCACCGCGCCAAAGGGTCGGCAGGTACCAATTGTTCGCATCCGGATCATATTCAATCACGTCTGAGAGCTTTGTGATCGTGTGCTTCCTTTCTGCCCCGGACGCCGTTGCAATCATTTGTTCCAGCTGCGCTGAGAACTGTGTCTCTCTCTCTTTCCTCTCACGAGTGGCCACGTCTGACTTGTTTGTGTGCACAAAATGGCACACCGGCCTTAGTTTGCCCGTGTTGTGCATTCTGACGAAAGCGTGAACCACAATCTCCAAGACGTCTTTCATCTCCGCGGTGGCGCTGTCCTCCGAAATGTTGACGATCACGACGTCACTGAGGCCCACGGCGAGCGTTGCGACTTCCTTGTCCCGCTCGTGGCTGTCGTCGTCTTGCTTCACCTGATGTGGTTTCAGGCCCTCGGTGTCGATCACCACGAGGCAGTCGCACCCCAATTCATCCCGGACGTCTTCGCCGACGCCCATCAGTTGGAGGTGAGCACCTCGGGTGCATCTCCCACCGCCCACGCCGAACCTGAGGCCGAACATGGTGTTGAGGAGGGTTGACTTCCCCGCGTTTTCAGCTCCCAGGATTGTGACGACCTTGACGTTGCTATTGGAGTGCATGATGTCGTGAAGCTCGGCAAGTACGTCCGTGATCCATTTCATCGGGATGTTTGACGCGTCTCCGTCGAACAGCTCGACGGGGAAACCATCCAGCAGCATCTGAGCACAGTGTGCGGGGAGGTGTTCCATGACCTTTCTCTGCTGGCTGTATTCTGGCAGATAGGGCATATATTTATAGAGCTGCCCACACTCGCGAAAGAAGTGCTCCAGGCCCAAAGAACAGTCGGAGATGTTCTTATCAATCTCCACTATCCTTTCTTTTGCTTGGGGAGATTTCCGGCGGAGGTCTGCGTACTGATCCCTCAAACCCGACAGCTCCTGCCGGGACAGGTCTTCTAGATCCATTTCCAACCATCGGAGGAAATGGGATCGCTGCACCTCTGAAGTCACCACCCCGTGAAGGAAGTCCGCCATCGGAGGGCTCTTCCCCAGTCTCTCTTGTTTCCGTCTGAGCTCTTTCTCCTGTGTTTTCAAGTAGCTCCTGTAGTGATCGACGTTTTGCCTGCCAGCTTTTCGCAGTCTGTAACTCTCTTTCTCCAACCAGGAGAGTCCTTTCCAGACGGATCCCTGGGACAGCAGCTGTTTGCTCTTGAACTCTGCCACCGTCGTTATGGTCCTGGTGATTTTGCCTGCGTTCTTTCTGGCACCCTGACACTCCTCGCTGTCCTCGTCGACGAGGATCCCAGAACGACGAGCTGATTTGGCCATGTTCTCCACTGACATTTTGCTGTGGCAACTTTCTAGCATCGTTGCTACTGAAGTCTGGAGGGCTTTCACCAAGTCTTCTTCAGACCTCTTCTTTTGGATCACCGTAGTTGTCTTCAAGCTTGATTTTGTTGCCATCTTTTTCAGCGTGAAGAACTTGCCCTGCAAACTGGTGGTGACCAAGAAGACCTCCGCCTTCATGTCGATTCCTTCCAACATCTTGATGTTCTGTGTGTCATCGCAGAAAATATAAACGGCTGCCGATGTCTGACAGAGAAAGGAGAACTGCTTGTCAAAGACCCTGATGTCTCCTCTGAGGTTTGCTACGGCCACAGGATCAGTGAACCGGTCTACGTTCCTGTTCCCACAAGGCAGGTACCAGGCGATTTCAACTAGGCCACCGGAAATCCTTCTGGGAATGTCGCAGCACGTCATGTTACGATGGCAAAATGTGTCATGGTGCTGTTTCGCGTTACTGAGGAGTTTGTTCAATATCAAAGACTTAGAGAAGTTGCTTTTCCCTTGCCTGACAAAGGACACCAAAGGCATCTGAGAGAGCACGAGTCTCTCCTCAACGAAGGACTTTGTGAACGCGTGATAAGCAGGACTGAACCTTCTCACTATGTCCCGCATGGACCACAGCATCATCGTGACTTCTCTCGTCTCGTGGTCGGGCAGCAAGAGAGGAACGGCAAATTGACAGAGGGACATTTTCTGGACTAATGCCTGCTGGAGTAAAGCGTCTGAACACAGAAACACAGCTGTCGTCAGGTCGAGGGGATTAATGGCGCTGTAGCTGTCACTACCAGCATCACTACTGCTGTTGTCAGCATCACTAGATGCTAAGCTGACAGATCTAGCGTTCGCATTGGCCATCATGAGTTTCTTCAAAAAGGCACCTGGCAGTGATTCCATTTTGTCCGTTTTCTTGCCTGATATGTCGTTTCGATCGATCTCCAGGACGGTGCTCAGCGTGAGCTTGTTTTCGTATTGGTCGTCGAGTCCGATCTTGGATAAGACCTCCATGAGGCAGGGTTCTGTGAATCAACAAACAAACAAAGTACCACAGTATGTTAAAAGCATGCACTTTTCACAGTTATTAACTAGTCAAGTTTTCAGTGCAAGGTGACCACCGTTCCGGTGGTTAGTAAAAGCACATTTCGGCAGTTTGAAAATAGCCGATCTACAAGCTCACAATGTGAGTTTGTATATCTCCTATTTTCAAAAGATTATTATACATTTGGCACTTCAAATGAGACATTCTGCACAATGACTGATGCCAATACTTTTGCACTTTTACTCAAGTGCATTTAGACTTCCGGAGTACATTTGCATTGCAGTATTGATACTTCTACTTAGGTAAAACAAGTGAGTACTTTTCCCCACCACTGCTTACTTGTACGGATGGTCGTGGTGACGGTCTCGCTGCGCCTCTGATTGGTCAGAACGGTGGAGACGGAGATGCTGTACTCCGTGTCGGGTTCCAAGTCGGAGAAGATCTTGAAGCAGTCTTGGGTGTGTATCGCCAGCGGCTCTCTCCCGGGGCTCCTGACGGCGATGAGGAACTGATGTCCGATCTGCTCCATGGCGTCTCCTCTGCTCCACTTGAGGGACATGGAGTTGGCGTCTGAATGCTCTACGGTCAGGTTCCGAGGCACTGGCACCGCTTCAAACAGAAGGACATCATTTTGTCGGTCGTGAGAATAATGTAGCGTTGAGTATAGGGAAGGAGCCCGTTAATTGTGATTGATAACGAGCCAGTGTTGTTTTCGTCGACTAAAACTAAGACGAATCATTTATCATTTTTTTTATGTTGTCGTTCAGTCGGTAACAAGACAACTCGCCCCGTTTCTGTTTTCCTCCCAGACTTTTCTCCAGTGAGGGGTGGGAGAGGCTGGACAGCAGACGGCTGGACTTTGAATTTCTCTAACTATAAACTTTCATGACAGCAGACAGCCTAAGTACAAATATAATTTATGATAAGCTACTACAGTGAATTCTGTTCGCAGAAGTTGTTGTAGGATATGTGGGGATTATCTGACGAGGTACCATTTGAGTGGGCAAAACCTTACATATACTAAATAATACTAAATTGTTTATAGGGTCAATATAAGTAAAATAATATAGCCTTTCCACAGGAGTATCTTTTTATATTTTTCCAAAAAGAATACAATCAGCCAATAGCATATTACAAAGTTATCCCCCTCACTGGTGAAAATTCCGGGAGGAAAAACGGGCAAGCGCCGGGGTGAGTTGTCCAGTATTCAGTTAGATTACCTGTGAATACGGTTGCGTTGACCCATGCACTCAACGTGTCATCATCCTCCTGTGTGGCCACGCTGAAGAAATACTTTCTGCCAACTTTGAGGTTTGTTATTTCAATGTTGAAACAGTCCGTGACCGTGGTGCAGACTTCGTCGCCCTCCGTAGAGCTCCACCTCACTCGGAACGACTCGGGTCCCTCCAGCCCCTCTGGACTGCCCCAGCTCAGAGTCACGGAGTCGGGCTTCACCGCCCGGAACCTGATCTCGCCTGGCGGGGGCACCACTGAGCAACATAAAGAGAGAAGAACACAATATCATACTGCACTGCATGGCTCTCAACCTGTGAGGATATTGCAAGTGGGTCCCCAAATAATTTACAAGGATT
This sequence comes from Protomyctophum parallelum, assembly GCF_964188405.1. NCBI lineage: Eukaryota > Metazoa > Chordata > Actinopteri > Myctophiformes > Myctophidae > Protomyctophum > Protomyctophum parallelum. The sequence continues at coordinate 14,405,123 of NC_139702.1, forward strand.
TTAAATAATATAAAACACCGGTAAGAAATATTTAAAAAAAAAAGTGCTTTCTTTAAAACCTTGAAAAGGGTTTTAATTGTGCTTAAAGAATATTATGTTAGTTCCGTTGATTAAATTGCTGGAACACAGTCGATCAATTTATATTTATATAGATGGGTCTATATAGACGTTTAAAAAGCTGATAATGTCGGTCTAGGCTAAGCTTAGACCACTGAAAAAAACGTTAATTTGATTTAGAGTATCTGACGATTTTTCATGATCCGATCTTTATATTTTTATAGAACACTTATCCATATAAAAAATCACAGACGATATCCGATGATGATAATAATATTTATACTATGGATGACAACCCTACCTTATTGATGATAATAATATTGATTGGATGACAACCCTACCTTATTGATGATAATAATATTGATACTATGGATGACAACCCTACCTTATTGATGATAATAATATTGATACTATGGATGACAACCCTACCTTATTGATGATAATAATATTGATACTATGGATGACAACCCTACCTTATTGATGATAATAATATTGATACTATGGATGACAACCCTACCTTATTGATGATAATAATATTGACACTATGGATGACAACCCTACCTTATTGATGATAATAATATTGACACTATGGATGACAACCCTACCTTATTGATGATGATAATATTGATACTATGGATGACAACCCTACCTTATTGATGATAATAATATTGACACTATGGATGACAACCCTACCTTATTGATGATAATAACATTGATACTATGGATGACAACCCTACCTTATTGATGATAATAATATTGACACTATGGATGACAACCCTACCTTATTGATGATAATAATATTGATACTATGAATGACAACCCTACCTTATTGATGATGATAATATTGATACTATGGATGACAGCCCTACCCTATTGCATACACATTACCTCTGTTGTTCAAGCCAGGATCTTTGCGTATGAGGATGTCGTGTCCCTTGTGATTCCTCTGGGAACAAAGGCTGCAGATCAGCATCTGGTCGGTCATGCAGAACAGCTCCAGAGGCTCGCGGTAGTGCTTACAGCGCTTCCCCTCCACCTCCCACGCCACGTCCGTCAGCCTGTGCCTCTCCATGGCCTCCACCTTGTAGTGCTGCCTCACGTCGTATTCGCAGTAGTTCATGTTGCACGTCAGACACGTCTTCACGGCTCTCGACTGACGGCAGACGTCACAGATCACCCCCCTGCGAGAGTAGTACGTTCATTAAAGTATGTGAGGTCAACTGACCTATAATACACAGCATAAACATGTGTTAATTTAACTATGAGAGTCTCAAATTGCATCCTTACACTTAAATGTTGACTCTCTCTTAAACCTAATGTGATGTATTCCAAATATATTACAGTAATTATTATTTACTGTTTGTTGTGTTGTCCCATTTCTGCTGGGCAAAGTACAACAATGTGCAAACACAGCAGCAAGATTTGTGAGCTAGCTGTGAAAGGATCAAGGATGTCAAATGGAACACAACCACCTTAAAGAATACTAATAATTGTGTGTATTCCTGCATATTATCTGCATCGAGTGGTCTTGGTACATAGAAATTGATTTATTGGAGATTCTGACTTTCAATTGTACATAAAGTTTGTTTTGATTGTATTGTTCCACTTCAATGTAAACGTATGTTTTCTTTGCTGTGTACTGTGAATGAGTAATATATATACCTTGTGCTAATTATTATCTTATGGTATTTCCTGTATAATGATCAATTTCGTATCAAAAGTCATTTTGTTGCAGCACAATGTATCATTGATTGATTGATTGAAATATTTATTAACAGTTTGCAGAATTACAGTACATTTCAAGCACAAACTCAATACAAAGACTGTTAAGTGGACGACCCAATTAAGCATTACACTTGTTTACAAGAGGGTCCACCGTGTTCAATTCATCAAAACATTTAGAGACGTACAAATAGACACTTATATATAGTTAAAGAACAGAACAGGAATTCATCATAAAGGAAGCAAAAAGGGAAAATAAACATATACAGTGAGGGGAAAGGGGGGGGGGGGATTTTACAGTGCAGTGGTGAAGTAAAAATGGTGACTCACGTCATTGTTAGAAGTGTGTCGTCTCCAAAACAGGAGACGGTCTCTCCTGATCCAGTGGTTCTGTCTGAGGAATAGTCCGATGTTGTGTCAGAGTGTGTGGATTCTGCACGTCCCAAACGGTCCCTGGAAGTGGAAAGCAGCAACACTGTCAATATTTAGATTCTGCACGTCCCAAACGGTCCCTGGAAGTGGAAAGCAGCAACGCTGTCAATATTTAGCTAGTGACTAATATTTTATCATCCGCTATCAGAAGCAACAAGAAATTGTACCAATGGTAAAATAAACTTAAAGGAAACTTTAGTTTTTTTTCAACCAAGGTTCATGTTTTAGGTTGTTATTAGACAAAGTAAAAGATAAGATAAGATAAGATAAGATCTTTATTGTCACTGTATGAGACATACAACGAAATTCTGTTTAGTGCAGCACAACATATAACGGTAACAAGAAGACTCGCCCCCTTTCTGTTTTCCTCCCAGAATTTTCCCCAGTGAGGGGTGGGAGAGGCTGGACAGCAGACGGCTGGACTTTGAATTTCTCTAACTATAAACTTTCATGACAGCAGAACAGCCTAAGTACAAATATAATTTATGAAAATCTACTACATTGAAGTCTGTTCACAGAAGTTGTTGTAGGATATGTGGGGATTATCTGACGAGGTACCATTTGAGTGTGCAAAACCTTACATATACTAAATAATACTAAATTGTTTATAGGGTCAATATAAGTAAAATAATATAGCCTTTCTACAGGAGTATCTTTTTATATTTTTCCAAAAAGAATACAAACAGCCAATAGCATTATTACAAAGTTATCCCCCTCACTGGTGACAATTCCGGGAGGAAAAACGGGCAAGCACCGGGTCGAGTCTTCCGGTATTCCATAACAGTATCAAGAGAGGACGCAAAGACAACGAAAAAAACACTGAAGGGGCTAAAACTTCATGGCATAAAACTGTTAGTCCTTCATAGTCCAGTCCAGTCAAGTACGCATCTCAATCCATTAATAAATATTCTAATGCACTGTTAAAATGATAAAATAAGGGGACCACACAATCATAAAATTCATATGCAAATTCATCAACAGTAGGAGGGGACCATGGGGGAATATATTATATAGGCCTACTATATACTATTGCACTTGCCCATATGCTATTTCATAGCCTACTATATCATATTGCGTTTGCCCATAGTCTATATTGCACTTGCCAGATAGGACAGTCATATGTGAGTGTGTGTGCGTGTATGCGATGAGTGTTATTCTTTTTTCATTTGCTGCTTTCTTTCCTTTTAGGGATTTTAGCTGGTTTTGATAGGGGGGCGGGGGCATTCGAGCATGGGGCTAAATATGTAATTTTTTTTACAAAATATGTCTATTATTTTTTTTATTATTTACTATAGTCCTAGAGTCCCTGAATGTGAAGCCTACTGGGGGGTAGCCACACTGTGTGTCATATGCTCAATATGTCAGTTTGACACATTGAGTAGAACTCGTGATCTTTTGTGGCCAGATGAAATTTCCTGGGGTTTATTAGGACTATAGTAAATAATTAAAAAATAAATCGCTATAAAATGTTGTAAAAAATACATATTTATCCCCATGCTCTAATGCCCCCGCCCCCTTGTCAAAAACAGCTAAAATCCCTAAAAAGAGAGAAAGCAGCAAATGAAAAAAAATAACACTCATCTTTTACTTTCTCTAATAACAACCTAAAACATGAACCTTGGTTGAGAAAAACTAAAGTTGTCCTTTAATGTTTCATGTTTGAGAATATTTACTGTCTAAAATGTCTAAAATGTCTAAAATATCTAAAATGTCTAAAATGTGTCCTATGTTTACTTTGTTTTGGTAAGAATTTTGGTAAGATTTTTTTTTGGTAAGAATTGTGTAGGCGCAGGTACAGTAGGACATGTCTGAAAGAGTAATGCAAAAATGAAATTACACATGGCTATTTGTTTTACAACCAGCAAGTCTTTAGTTGTACTCTTTAGTTGTGTACGAATTTAGATCTAAAGCCTAAATCCCTCCTGTAATAAGTGGACTCTGAGCCAGATGTCACCGCATATTAAACTATATCTCAAGATATGATATTGCAAGGATACTTAAAAGTTGGACACAAAGGATACACTGCACAAAGAACACTTTTTGTTGCATTCGTGTTAGTGTTCACGATGAACAATATAATTAGTTTATAATTAGTATATACTGTATTCATATTTAATAATACTAATATGATATTTTATGTAGAGTTCACGTACTGCTTCTTGATTAAATTATTTGGCACTGCTCTGGGCTCATCAGAACCCCTCACAGTTGTCTTCACACTAAAAGTTATGAAACATTTGAAAAGGATGGAATCAGATTTACTAGACTTGCAGTCATTAATGTACAGCGTAAGTCCAAGTTTAATATGAACAGATATCTTAAAGTTATAATAAAGTGAGTTATCCGTTCACATATAGCCCTCCATCACAGTGGTACTCCATGATATGACAGTATAAATGATGCATTTATATAAATGAAATGGTGCATTTATCTAGCGCTTTTATCCAAAGCGCTTTAGATTGGAGGATTGTGCGTTCACACACACACATTCACACACACATTTATACACTGACGATGGCGGCAGAAACCATGCAAGCCACCATCGGGAGCAATCAGGGGTTCAGCATCAATGTACCTTTCAGATTGAGGTACCCATTCTTACTTGAAATGAAGAGGAATATCCTTCGATGATATCTCTGACTCTGTTTTATAACCACAGTAAGAATCATCTGGTCTGTTCTCTCTGGGGGGGGGGGAAGAAAATACAATTCATTAAATTATCAACATGTAAAAACATGATCTGTAAATCATATCGGTGAAAAGATAATGTTGTACCTTTTGTCCCTGAAATGAGGAGGCGTGTCTTTTGAAGACTTCATAGACTCATAACCATGAGAGTGTGTAACCTCTGATGATTTCCCCCTATATAAGAATGACAAACTTCAATCTTCCGATTAAAAACACACTTTATAATCATCTTAAACACACATCAAATATTCTCCATTGAAAGAGTTGTCAAGTGTGAAACCCAACATTTTGCCTTATATGTACCGTATACAGTACATGATGCTGTTTTTCTTTTCTTTTCTTTTTGTATAATATATATCCTACGTTTCATACAACTGAGGACGATTATTAAAAAATGTCTTCTAAATCCTGACAGTATTCTGAAAATCCTATGTCAGCGATGCTCAACCTTTTTCATGTCAAGAACCTCCAGAATTATCTGTATTTGGCCGCCGACCCCCCATCTGAAAATATGTTGTTCCAGGGACCACCCAGAAGCTAAGATTTGAGTTAAAAACGTTCACTCTGAAAGAAAATATATTCAAAGATTTGCGCCACATTTTCACGATTAAAAAAACCAAACCGTTCATAGCGTGGCAATTGGTGCCGCGCTATGAGCTTGTAGATCTGCTATTTTTCAACAGTTCCCGCCCCCAAAATGGGTTACCTGAACTTTATTGTCGCATACTAGTGTAAAAGAGGACTGACATTATTTTGTATTCAATCTATCAAGAAATAGAACTTTACATTTTAAAGGATTATAGTAATCAAAATGTTCACACATTCCACATAGGCCAAACCATGAAAAGCACAAAGACTTTGAATCAGGGTCCTCCATGCCCAATCTGCACTCACATTAATCTGATTATTTTAAATTAATCAGATTAATGTGAGCGCAGATTGGGCATGCATGTTCGTGATGTACTATTTAATTTAGCCTATAATCCCCCACCTCATAATACATAACATATTTTAAAAGTATTTTAACCCATTTTGGGGCGGGGACCCCTTTTGGTGTATAAGCATTATGTTATGATTTAGCTATTGAAAAATAGCAGACCTACAAGCTCATAGCGAGCTTGTAGGTCTGCTAATTTTTTGAAAAGTCGAAGAACGACTGACATAGAAACATAGCTTTTTCAGAAAACTGTCAGGATGTAGAAGACATTTTTAGAATCTGATCTCAGGTCAGAATGGGATAATAATAATTTTACAAGACATATATGAGATACAGTAGGTATTACTACAGTATACATCTGCCCTTACTTGTGTGGTTCTCCATGCATTTGTCGACCCCAGTCCTTTGGCACTCCATAAGCTGTAGACTTTATATATTTTCTATAGAGGATTCAAAAACAAGTATAAATTAAAAAGACAATAATAGCCCCATAGCAGCTCCAACAACCTGTAGGCTACTGATGCTATTACTCTGAAGACCACAGAGGAAAGCTATTTCTCAGAGAGATGTGTACAAATATTTATATCAGTTAATTTGTAATTCATCAGGATCCGGGATGGCTTAAAATAATTGATATTCATATGTTTTTTTTGTAAATCTCTATGGGGGAAATGAATGGCAGATTTTTCAGTGGTGCCAGTATATGCCCTATTTATTGGGAATGCTGGCCCAATGGTGGCGCTATAAAACGACCAGTCACTGGGACATTATAATCAGTAGTAGGCCATTGTCTGGGGGAGTGTGAGCATTTGTTATGTAATCTAGCAAATCTCTTGCGAAACGTGTCACTGTGCATTTAACCTGACTTAACCTGTCTCCGGTCTGCCAGATGGAAGAAGTAATTGCTTGTTTCTATTGTGACCTTTGTGAACTCAATACCGCCCTCATCTGGTGGAGTCCGGTTAGTACCGTGCACTGCCATTAGGCCGATTTAGTAGGCTACCTCCACGTTTTACAAATAATCGTTTTTATAATGGAAGTAAATGGAATTCATATCAGGCTTTAGTATTATTCTACATATAAGTGTACCTATCATCAGGTTGCTTCTCTGTCACACAATAAGCATGGACTGCTGGTGTCTTTAACCTGAAAGACAAGAAAGTCAAAATGTTGTTTCAAAACAGAGAAAACAAAATAATCTAAAAACGAATTGAACAAATTTTTAATATGAGATTTTAGTAACACTTTGTGTTACTAAAATGTCTATAATGTAAAATGCATTAATCTGCTTTTAACACTGTATGATAATAGTTATAACAGTAGGCTACTCATAAATGCTTGCAGTTATTTGCAAATTCTTACTGTGATATAGTTGTAATATTAGCACATTATAATCGTTTCATAATGCATTATAATCACACAATGTCACAGTTTAGTGTGATTATAAGTCAATATAAGTGATCATTATGTGCTTTAAGTAAATTAAAGTAAATTAAAAAATAGCATTAGATTTAATCAAGAACAACAGATGGAAACCTGTCCTGCCTAGACCTTTAGAAATGAACTTCAACATTATTGTCACATTACAGGTTTCCAGGTGTACAAATTGTACAATAGAGATTTGAGTGTAACTCTTGGGCATACCCGTTGTTTGCAGTATTCACGAAAAGGGGGGCAAGAATAGAAGAATGTCACTACTTTACTTCTCCCATGGGAAACTGACTGGATGTACAATATACTGGTCTGTGTCAGTTCTCCATCAGATACAGGGGGGCCCAGCTATGGAACACCTAAACAGCAATCTCATCAAATTCTAAAACTGCATTCTGACCTGAGATCAGATTCTAAAAATGTCTTCTACATCCTGACAGTTTTCCATTCTGACCTGAGATCAGATTCTAAAAAATTTCTTCAATGTCAGTCACTCTTCGATTTTTCAAAAATAGCAGACCTACAAGCTCGTAGCGCGCCACTCGGTGTTGTTTGCTAGTCACGCATGCGTTTTCTCACGTGAAGGCGTTCAAGTCAAAGCACTTCTCAAGTGTGAGATAATACCACCTTATTGACTCTTTGAGATTACAACGTACTACTGCAGCGGCTATCAACCTGACTGTAATGGACTATAGTGACACCACGGAAGAACCTTTTATGAACCGTTGTGTTTTGTGTTGGCAACACAAAACGGTTCATAACGGTCCCCCCCCCCCCCCCCCCCCCCCCCCCCATAGCTGAAATACAGAAAATACACAGACCGTTGTGTCAGGAAGGCCATGAGTATTATGACCGACCCCTCCCACCCCTCCCATCATCTCCTTGAACTCCTGCCATCTGGAAGGAGGTTCAAGACTCAAGAGCCTAGGACAGGGGTCTGCAACAGGCGGCTCTAGTGGCTCCCTGTAGCATTAAAAGTAGCAATACATTATTTTTCATTTATGGTTTCTGTAGGAGGCCAAACGTGACAAGCATTCTTAATATTTATTCTACACATTTTTACAAAATTGGAAAACGTAACTAAACTAAAATTTGCGTCATAGCATGCGACACACTCAGTGCCGTGCCAGCCAGGTGTCTATTATAAACAAACCGGTGGGTGTGTGAGGAAAATAAAGATAGCCGACGAAAAACAGAGGATTTAACAGTTCGTGGACAGAGGCTTTTGCCTTCACAGCCAATGCAGATTGACTGCCTGTATGTTTAATCTGCAGTGAGAAGCTGTCAAACAACAAAAAAAGTAACGTTGAAAGACATTTCCAGGGAAAGCATGCTAAATTCTGCTAGTTTCGTTGCAACCCGGGAGATAATAAAGCTTGGCAAGCTGCATTATAATGTGTAATTTTCTTTGCGGCTCCAGATAGATTTTGAATTTATTTTTGGTCGAAAATGGCTCTTTCAACATCTTGGGTTGCTGACCCCTGGCCTAGGAGGAAGCACCAGCAGGCTGACCAACAGTTTCTTTCCCCAAACCATCAGGACACTGAACACTCGCCACATACTGCCCCCCAAGGAGAGATGAACAGCACTTTACACACATGCACTTTGGAATGCATCAGCACTTTCTCCTGCCAATGTTGTCTGCTCCTTTTACCTTTTTAATGTTTGTTTTTTTATAAGGCCTTGCCTCTTTTTAATGTGTCTATTGTTTTTAAATGTGAAGCACCATGAGCCATGGAGAACGGTGTTTTGCTCCCCTGTATGCCCAGTGTATATTGTGGAAGTGACAATAAATCTGATTAATTGATTGATTGATTGATTGATTGATTGAAACTATGATAGAGAACTGTTTCAGTATAGCCTTACTTGGTGTGGATGGGTTGAGGTCCGGGGCTGAAATATAGAGGGTCTGCAATAGAGCCTTCACTCTTCATGCTGTGTCCTGGAAACCCTGCAGGTCTCTGGCTCAGCTTGTGACCTCTGAAATGATCACAAATGTTTTAGGGATACAGAGGTGACTTATGATTTACCCATTTAGACCTGGAACGCATCTGTGTCACCTAACCTTGTCTACAAGCTCGTATCGCGGCACCGAGTGAGCTAAGACTGAAAGAATGAAAGACAGAAAGAAACGTTTCATCTTTGAAAACATACAAATGTATCCATTATTCTGCACTGATTCCTATATATGAACCCATTCAGGACGGGAACCCCTTTTGGTGTTTTAAGCATTGAAAAATAGCAGATCTACAAGCTCGTAGCGCGGCACCGAGTGCCGCACTACGAGCTTGTAGGTCTGCTATTTTTGAAAAATCGTGAAAATGTGGCGCAAATCTTTGAATATATATTCTTTCAGAGCCTTTTGTGGGGGGGGGGATAACAGATAATGTCCGTGCGTGAGTATATATATATCAGGTTAAACATGGCATGTTAAAAAAAAAAAGATAAATCTTTACTTTGTGTGGGTGCATGGGTTGAGGTTCTGCAGGTCTTACTTTGTGTGGGTGGGTTGAGGTTCTGGTCTTACTTTGTGTGGGTGGGTTGAGGTTCTGGTCTTACTTTGTGTGGGTGCATGGGTTATGGTTCTGTTCTTACTTTGTGTGGGTGGGTTGAGGTTCTGGTCTTACTTTGTGTGGGTGGGTTGAGGTTCTGGTCTTACTTTGTGTGGGTCGGTTGAGGTTCTGGTCTTACTTTGTGTGGGTGGGTTGAGGTTCTGGTCTTACTTTGTGCGGGTGGGTCGAGGTTCGCTGGAGAAATACGGAGGGTCCACCTTAGAACTGTCACTCTTCACAGACACGGCTACTGGAAACCGTCCAGGTCTCTGGCTCAGGTCATGACCTCTGAAATTGTCAATGATATGAAATATCAAATACTGAATGATATGAAAGTGACTTATTGTGTTTGAGGAATATGAATATGAACAATACATGATTATTTGCTGCCCAGGCAGTCTGAAAGAGCAGCTATAAGACAAAGAAAGAAAATAAACTGTCATCTTTGAAAACATCTAAAAATCTATCTGTTATTCTGCATTGATTACTTAGTTGTGGTATTAATAGAATAAGTTGTAATATAGTAGCAATCGTAGTTGTAATTATTTAGCAGTGGTTGTAGAATTTGCAGTGGTAGTAAATAGTTGAATTGACTTTTATAGAGCCTAACTAACTTTGGATCTGGGACCTTTCCTGAACCGACTTGTTTTCGGGACAAAATAGGAGTATGAATCGGCCCCCTGCTATCGTTCACGTGTCGTTTTCATTGCATTATCATGCAGTCTGTGAGCATAATTATTATATTAAACATGTCATGTTAAAAATAAGGTACATCAGTGGTCTTTGTGTGGGTGGGTTGAGGTTCTGGTCTTACTTTGTGTGGGTGGGTTGAGGTTCTGGTCTTACTTTGTGTGGGTGGGTTGAGGTTCTGGTCTTACTTTGTGTGGGTGGGTTGAGGTTCTGGTCTTACTTTGTGTGGGTGGGTTGAGGTTCACTGGAGAAATACAGAGGGTCCGCAATAGAACTGTCACTCTTCACAGACACGGCTACTGGAAACCGTGCAGGTCTCTGGCTCAGGTCATGACCTCTGAAATTGTCAATGATAATATGAAACTGTATTAAATGACATGAAAGTGACTTGTGATTGAGAAAGAACGAGAGAGAGAGAGTTGCGGTAGATAGTTAAACACGATGACAAACGGATATGAATATTATGGAACAATACACAATTGCTGCCCATGCAGCAGGCCCATCTTTGTTCAGTTTTTATGTGCTGTTATATTTAATTTTACAAATGAAAAATAATTGTCTTGTTGTGTTGTGTATGTCAGATACATTATAATAATATAATATATTATTCAATGTCTTACTTTTTGCCTCTGAGATGAAGAAGAATGTCTTTTGAAGACATATCTGATGTCTTTCCCCTGTTGGCATGGCAACGGTTTAGAATAGATCATCAAAGGCAAATCAAACGATATGTTTTTTTTTTTTTTTTTTTTAACAATATATTTATTGCATTTAACAAACAATACATAATACAATTACTTAAAATGAAAAACAATCAAAAAACAAAACAAACATACAGTACATACATATATAAATACAGTATAATAAAATAAGGGCACTTAGATTGGTAACAAGTAAACAACGACAGAGTCCTTATGGCCACAAGACCAAACAGCTGCAGAGAATACAATTAGACATTTTCAGTTTCCATCATTAAATAGGATAAATCATTAACCATAATATATTGGATAAACCGTCCCCATGTCTTATCAAACATCTTCTGTTTATTCTTCAAAGTATAAGTGATTACCAAACGATATGTTAATGTTTCCCATGGCAATGACACACCTATACAACTACAACTACGACAAACTCATAAATAAATACAAAAATAAAACAGACATTTTGAAAAAGACTTTGCTTTTGATCATGAGAACTAGAACAATCAATTAAAATGTGCATTATAATGTATTTCTTACCTTTTGTCTTTGGAAAGATTCGGAACATCCTTTGCATCCTTTTCTGACATAATCACCTCTGGATATTGGCACCATGCAGTCTCTTCACAACCTCACTGGAATAACACAAACAGATATGTGACATTATAAAACCCTAATCCCTAATATAATTTGTTGACCAGGGCTGCTGGGGGTCTATGATTTGCCCCAAATCACCTCTCCAAAATAGCCAACCTACAGTACAAGCTCTGTGAGATGGAGTTATGCAGGCCTGTCCGTTTCGAAAGGACAATATCAGAAAGGGCACAAAAATGTAGGTCTCATGAGCACGTATAATTTGAAGACCCAAATTCACTACCAGGAAGCAAAGTAGACATTAATTTGGGCCAAAGGCCCTTAAAATAATATATAGCAATACCCTTTGATCTATGCTTTTTATCATCTGTGAGAGTGACACCTATACCTATATGAATATAGATACTGATAATTTCCAGTCTAAAGATTAAGATTTATTTAAATTTCAAGCATACACAGTTGCACACACATTCTTTATCTTCAGGAAAGACCTGTCTGACCTTCCTTCATCAGATTAGCTCTAATGGTCTGCAAAAACCGCCATATTCTGAAAACCGTGTAAAGTCTTTGAGAACGCAGATATAAGTTCCACCTTTGGACCGACGTGAGCTCTGAGACAACCTACTGTACAGACAGGAGAGTAAATACCATTCATCAGCTCTTGGTTTGCAAAATTGCTACATACATAACAGAATGTAGAGTAACAGTACACACACACACATACTGTAGATAGCTCTATAGTGGGGCTACTTCTGAGGTTTTGACTAATAAATGTGTCTTTCATTCAAACGCAGTATTATGAGCTATACTATAGTCTAAATTTAGACTCAAAGTTGTACAAATGCATTAACTCTTTAAAACCTTTTCAACACAGAAATAAATACCTTACATTAGATCCTAGAAACATGATTTGATTGATTGATTGATTGATTGATTGATTGATTGATTCATTCATTCATTAATTCATTAATTCATTAATTCATTCATTCATTCATTCATTCATTGACATTTTGTATTTCACAGTATGCATGGGTACATTTCAAATGAAAGTCAATGCAAAAACTGCTATCCTTTGAGGACAAAACCATGAAAAGCACAAAATAAGACTTACAGGAGGATGATTAAAATCAAGGTTCTGTTATAAGTACCTGAATGATGAGATAGCCGGTAGAACTGAGTGTTAGAAAGTATTCAAGGGCTCACCGTATGAAACGTATTCCTCTTATCCTCTCAACATACCGCCTGATCTGAGAACAAAAAGATATTCAGGAGGACAGCTTGGATTACACATCGATCGCCTCCAATCTCATGGGCACGATTCCAGCTGAAGTGAGTGAACTCTGCCTTCTGCAATAAAGTGAATATTGTGTAACCGAACCATGACTAAGAGGGCAATTAGAAGGCCATTCACCACCTACAGATCTGTGTCGGTGGGCACTTGAGTAAATCAAAGTTTCACTGTGGTGTACATAAGATTGATTGATTGATTGATTGATTGATTGATTATTTCATTTGACAGTATGCAGAATGGGAATTTAAAACGAAAGCAGCCTGCAGGTCAATACAGAAAGTGCTACTTGAGGATAGAACCAGAAAAAGCACGGTGGCACAGTTGGTAGTGCTGTCGCCTCACAGCTAGAAGGTCCTGGGTTCGATTCCCGCTCGGGGCACTGTGGGTGCTGGCGGCGTGTTTCCTCCTCCGCGTCATCAGTGCCCATACCCGAAGGCGGGGTTGGCGAAAGGGCCTTTCTGTGTGGAGTTTACATGTTCTCCCCGTGTCCCCTAGGGTAGGTACCCTCACAAAAACATGCAGTTATCCTGGACTCTAAACTGCCTCCCCCTGGCCAGCCGGGGTGCCTGATGGAGGGGAAAGGAACTGGTTGGAATAACGTGTTCCTTCCACGTGCTACGTCCAACCAGGGAAACTCCCCCTGTCAGGTGTAAAGGAGCAACTTGGACACTCAAGCATGAAGGAAGCATGAGTTAAGTCCGTTGCTCTCCCCAGGTTGGCGGAGGGTGTGTAGAGCCCTTACAAAATCGTGGGATAACAAATATATTAAAAAAAAGCACAAAGAAGACTTGTTTACATAAGGGTCCTCCATTTTCAATTCATCAGACCATTTATTAATGACGTACAAATATACACTTCTATGCAAAACAAAAAGGACAACATCACCAAAGCATAAGATAAGCATATTATATTACATAATATATATATATATATATATATATATATATATATATATATATATATGAAGATATGACTGAAACATCGAAATGTTGTCGCTTTTTACCTGCACCCTAGCTGCCTCCTTCTCTCATGATACCTGTCCTGCTTCTGAGATGCACCAGATTGGCCTGCTATAGGCTAGAGGCCTCTGAGACGCACCAGACTGGCCTGCCATAGGCTAGAGGCGCGGTTGGATCTCCCTTAAGCATATTATATTATTTGGTGAAGAGATGCTTCTTTAAGCTTCCCCCTAGCCATCCCTGCCATAGAGTTATTAATATTATATATAGAGTCCAGAAAAGTTTGCATGAGTCAATTAATCCAGCTGCTGAAATATAGCACCCTCTGCCTGAAATTAAACTGAACTTCAGTTGAAGTGCTAAAGGAGGTATGTTTCTTTTAAAAAATAAGCATAAAAAAGCTCTGTATTCCAACATAAATCATGTAATGATAATGTTTTTTCAGTAACAGTCTTCTAATGTATGTCTATATAGGCTACTGTTATCCAGTCTAGGAGAGATAATTCAAAACCCATACATGTATACAAGGATAAGCAAGTGTAATTGGAAGTGTTGGGTGGAATCAAGGTATAGGCCTAAATCAGTGGAACCCCAGACACCTGACCACTGTCTCCAAAACAGTATAAAAGGCCATATTTCAGTCTCTTCCTCCCTGGGTCACAGGAGCACGTTTCTGTTGGTTATAGTCCCAGTTATAGGAGCATATGTTTCTGTTGGTTAGTCCCAGTTATAATTTGTGAAGCACGTTTCCCTCCCTGTATGTTGGAAATGGAAAAGATATTCCTTCCTCTACTTTGAATTTTCATCATTTTGTTCATAGAAATCAGCACTTTTCTGTGAACCCTCAGTGTGTTTTGACTTTATTTGTTGTGGTGTAAATTAAGCCCTATAACCACACCAAAGGGTCAAGACGGTTTTAGCGTTGTCTCTGTGGTGTGATGTCTTGTTGCACATTGACCCACGTTGACCCTAGTGATTAAACGCATGGAATTCAAGCCCAAACCACACCGAATGTAAGGGTCGAGACGGTTTTAGGAGTTAACACTCCTTGCAACCATTTGGACCGTCAGAGTTGCATGGTGACCCTTTGGTGGTCTTTAGGGTCTGCCCCTTTCCAGTCTGCTTTCCACTTTCCAGTCTGCCCCTGAGTGCTCCTCATGTGTGTTATTGTTGTAGCGTATATAAAAATTATAATGTAGTGAATCACATTAATCAGCAGATCAGTCAGTCCATCATAAATTCAAACCAAAGACACAGTGCAAAAGCTTCTGAAACTATCTAATATTTTGACCCCATTATATTGTTTTTTTGGAAGTGGCAAAACGACTTAAGATTCAAAAGTGGTCAATGTTATCATCAACTTCATTCATAGTGGAAACATGACCGTTGACACGATCCTGTTTCTGGTTTGACGCACATTTCGACCTGAACGACGTTCAGACTCAATTTATCCCCTGGATGGTCTCTGCATGCATGGTCTCTCTATTGGCTCAATGCACACAGGAGGAGACCTGGGTTCAAATCATCTCTATTGGCTCAATGCACACAGGAGGAGACCTGGGTTCAAATCCTCTCTATTGGCTCAATGCACACAGGAGGAGACCTGGGTTCAAATCCTCTCTATTAGCTCAATGCACACAGGAGGAGACCTGGGTTCAAATCCTCTCTATTAGCTCAATGCACACAGGAGGAGACCTGGGTTCAAATCCTCTATATTGGCTCAATGCACACAGGAGGAGACCTGGGTTCAAATCCGCTCTATTGGCTCAATGCACACAGGAGGAGACCTGGGTTCAAATCCGGGGTAGAAGAACGTTGCGTACGTAGTTGCAGCTTCAACACTAGGACACTATAGATTAGGGTCTATATATACTGTATATACTGTAAGTGTAATCACTCCGTTTTGAAACATGCAAACTGTTCGACAGCATTATACTTACATTGTAGTGTGTTGAGTCTAGGGCAGTGTTGTTTTCGTTGACTAAAACTAAGACGAAAAAAGTTCGTTGACTACCTTTTTTCACTAACGAAAACTAAATGGAAACTAAATTAAACTAATCTATGGTGACTAAAACTAAGACTAAATATACTGACAATTTCGTCAACAAATAAAAACTAGTGGACAAGAGATCCAGTGTAAGTCATTTTACACTTGTTTGCGTTTTTTGTTTTTACAAAAAATCTGCCATTACGACAGCATCAAGGCCCGCCAAAATGCATTTTAGTCGACTAAATCAACTGTAGATTTAGTCGACTAAAATCTCATGACATGACAACACTAAAACATTCCGGGTGACTAAAATGTGACAAAAACTAAATTAACACTATTCCAAAGACTATGACTAAAACTAAAACCTAACCTGCATGTCTTTAAATTGTTTTATATAATGTATGTAATCTTGTCAGCATTGAAAATGAGGGAGAACCTCAATTGCTCTTTTGAGAATAAATAAAGGTTTCAATCAAAATAGAAACTTGATGCCAAAAACAACTAGGGGTGTGCTAATCTATCGATATCATGGTACTTCCTCCCACGATATATATATACATTGTATCGTCCTCCCAATATCGTGATATTGATTAGTTAGTACTAGGAGGCAAGATTCATGTACTTTACTAACTTATTCTTACTTAAAGAAATCTTGTAAGATTTTGGAATAAATACATAATTCCAGATTTTTGTCATTCATGGTTATTTTTATTTTCAGTTACAGAGTATACATCGTGATATATCGTTGATTCAATCTCTTGCAATATATTAAATATCGCAATATATATATAATATCGTAATATTGTCATGATCAAGGGCCTAATCTCGCCACAGATGTCGTATCGTGAGGTACACAAGTCGTCCCACCCCTAGTTGAGTCAATTATGCATCAAAATTCTCAGGACCATTAATAACACCAAATTGTTTCATTTATGATCAATCATTAATTATATAATTTGTACATGAGCTAATGGATACAACACATTGCACGCCACGCAGTCTGCCATCATCATTGTACAAGGTCAATTAATTAAAAAAACACTAATCTGTGTAAAAAAAAAAGTATCTAAAAAGGCATTCACATTTTGCAGTTTATTAATTACTTTGTTCCATCAATACCAATGCTTTTCTCCTCTTACAATAAATGCTACTTGTAAATTGAAATGTTCTCTGTTGCCTGCCTGCATTGTCATTGAAAATGAAAATGATACACAATAAAGAGATGAATGATATCACAGCACAAAATAAGCTTTGACTGCATACCCTAACCCCCCCCCCACCCCCACAAACCCAATTGACTGACTTCTATGTTCTAAGTAAAACAAAATGCATTAGCCCCGCTATAGAAAACCCCAGGCACCCCCGCGTTCATATTCAGCCAT
Source organism: Protomyctophum parallelum (assembly GCF_964188405.1). Classification (NCBI taxonomy): domain Eukaryota; kingdom Metazoa; phylum Chordata; class Actinopteri; order Myctophiformes; family Myctophidae; genus Protomyctophum; species Protomyctophum parallelum. Next base: position 14,422,546 of record NC_139702.1, read on the forward strand.
AATTCCCATTATTAATGTAAAATACACTACCATGCACAGTATCCGTCTATAACTAACAAATTTGCCCACAATTTAAGACATTGCCCACACATTGCCGATATGGAGGGAGGGCTTTGACACATCATGGGGCTGTATTTTGCGTGTCTTAAGTGTACCAGGTCTTATTACTTAACTTAAGACTTGGAGGCGTGATCAATGCCATTTGGTTATTCTGAGTGGCCAAAGAGCATTGACCACGCCTCCAGGTCTTAAATTAAGTAATAAGACCTGGTACTGAAGACACGCAGCCCGTTCGTCTTGTTGTTGGGAGCGCTACATGCCTACATCTCACAGATCCAGGTGTTTTTGTCGTCACATTGGTCATCATTCCAGTAACCGCCCCCCGTGTCTTTCTTCACCACCTCCACACAGTCCTGCAGCCCGTTGTAACTGTTGGGCTGTCCTTTGCCCCAAAACTTGCTGTCGAAAGAAGGGAGAGAGAGAGGCGCCAAAACAGAACATAATGTAGCAGCTTCTTCCACTTTTTATTTAACCTTTTTGTGACCCAGCTTGACTTGTCGTCCAGCCTCCAGCTTTTCACCAGGATAAAAACATTTTTTTATTTTCAATTAAATTATTTTTGAATCCAAAATGAGTTAATAATAATTCACATAGGCTACTAGAGCATGTCTGAAATAAGTGTCAAGAGCTGAAATCGACATGTAAATATGAAATAAATGCTTAAACACGTAGCTTAGGTGTAATGTTGGAGTCCACAGAAGTGAACTTTTCAGGCCTGTTTTCTCAACTCGCTAATTTGACAATTTGAAGCTATGATTCCCTGCTTTCATATCATAATACATGGAAAAAACAAATGACAAACAAATAATCCAATGGCCGCCCCTCAGTCAATCTGGGTCACTTTTGTTAAATCTTATAGTCCCGTTGAGATTGTTGTCCTGAAGAGTAATGTGTAATTTAAGAGCTGTCATTAAGGTTAAGGATTCATAACGCACACATTAATTTACAGAGGTGTAAAGCAACTAAGTAGATTTACTTAAGTTCTGTACTGCAGTATTGATACTTTTACTTAAGTACTTTTTTCCCCCCCACCACTGTTAATTAATTTATTAAAAGTTACAAAGAATTGAATTTCCGTCGCAGAGAAGATTTGAATGAATGCTCTTTCTTACTCTATGGTCAGCGGTGTGCCGTCCACCCATTCCCAATGTCCCTCTCTCCTCATGTCGGTCAAACCAATCCAGCTTGCAGAATCCGCCGAATGTAAGGTATCGATGAAGTCCTTTGAGGGAGGAGGAGAAACAACAGGTTAAAAGAAAATCACATGTATAAATGTGCACAAACATACAAGGTAGCTCATACCAGAGGCGTATCTACAATATTTCATTTCTGCCTGGCCAAAATTAATAAAAGGAAAATAATTTAGGGCAGGGGTGGGCAACTGGCGGCCCGCGGGCCACATGCCTTCACTTAATGCGGCCCACATGTTGATATCAGAATACTGATATAGTATGGATTTCAGCTGTTACAATTCCATACCCCCCTAATTACTTCATGACTAGTATTAAATTACTATAGTACTTAATGACTAGTATTAAAAAAATGTTATTGTCTTTTTGTGTCCAATGTAGTTATGTTAACAGTTCAAAAAGTTAACTATAACTAAATGCATTTGAAATTCAATAAAAAAGGTTACTTTTCAGGATTCCAATTCAAAAATAGCAACAAAAAAAACAGGTTTTCAATTCAAATAGCAAAAAATAGCTGAATAGTAGATCGGCTTTTTTTGCTACGACAGTAATAGGCATGCACTGTGGCCCCTCTGGAGTGAGTATGGAAATATATTGGCCCTCGCCATCGTCAAAGTTGCCCACCTCTGATTCAGGGATCAATGCCATTTGGCTATTCTGAGTGGCCAAAGAGCATTGATCACGCCTCCAGGTCTTTAGTTTACTCAAGTTAGGGAATAAGACCTGGTACTTAAGAAACGCAAAATACAGCCCGCAGTCTCAATGTGTTTTTACTGGTTAAATAAAGGTTAAATAAAACAAAAAAGGATGTGATATATATACTGTTCCCACCATTTCCTCTGTGCTGTTGAGGATGGCCAGGTCTGCCCCTCTGTTCTGGCAGTCCTTCCGGCTCTCGGACCAGGATTTACGGCCGGTGGAGATGTAATAGCAGCTCTGCTGGAACTTCGTGAAGGAGGGAGGACATGCCTTACCTGTTGAAATGATTTTTTGTTTTAAGTATTTTCTACAAGTGATTTGAAAAATGTATATCCAAAGCTCAACATGCATATGTTCCCCTTATAATAATAATAATAATAATAATAATACAACTTTATTTGTATAGCACCTTTCATGACATGGAATGCAGCTCAAAGTGCTTTACAGAGCAACGGAGAAAAAAATGAAAAGAAAAGCAAGGCATCAACATTAAAAAACAATAATGCAATACAGTGGGGACATGAATAACAAAAAATAAAAGATCAATTAAAAGCAATGTTGTAGAAGTGGGTCTTGAGCTGTGCTTTAAAAATGTCTACAGAGGCTGCCTGTTGAAGGTACAGTGGGAGTTTGTTCCACGCCGTCGGCCCGTAGAAGCAAAAAGCTGCTTCCCCATATTTTTTAGTTGCCATAATGACATGCCCACATTGGGATGTCATGTTGAAAAGGTGGGGGCAAGAACCCCTTTTATTTAGCTATTTGAAAATAGCAGATCTACAAGCTCATAGCGCGGCACTCGGTGCCGCGCTATGAGCTTGTAGATCTGCTATTTTTGAAAAATCATGAAAATGTAGTGCAAATCTTTGAATATTCTTTCAGAGCGAACGTTTTAAACTCAAATCTTTGCTTCTGGGGAGGAACCTGGAACAACATATTTTGAGATGGGGTCGGAGGCCAATTACATATAATTTTGGGGGTCCTTGACAGGAAAATGTTTGAGAACGACTGATATAGAAACATGTTGTTTTTTTCAGAAAACTGTCAGGATTTAGAAGACATTTGTAGAATCGTCCTCATGGTCCTAATGGAAAACATGACATCCTTTCTGTTTCAATGTCACTGTTCTTACCATTTCAACTATTGATTTCCACCAGACAGCATGAAAAGGCATGGGTGGGGGAATCATTATGCAATTAATTAAAATGATATGTTGTCCTGATTGTTAAAAGGATACTTTCAAATGAAATTGTCATAATGAAACATGCCAGTAGGAGGTGCCACTGACCCACGTAACCCATGTTCCCTTTAAGTGGACCACTTCAGGACTTACTTATTTAGGCATAACTTTGGAGGATCTGTCATGCTTCTTCAAAAGAATATTTGTTCTCGTCAGAAAATGTATATCCTATTCAATTGGATTATGGCTAAACCACCAACAGATTGCACTTAGATATCACTTTATGTAGTCTTAGATAGCATTTTATACAGACTTACAGCATGTTACGTAGACAGCACTAGAATTGCATTTCATGTAGTCACAGCACTTTATATTAATTGTATAGTAGTGTATATATATATATATATATATATATATAGTATATATTGTTTCATTATATAGATATTCCACTGTTACGTTCTTATAGCTAACGCATGTTTCATGATAACTACTTTTTATGTATGTGATGTATTGCCATGCTTTTTGTTCTTTTCTCTGGATTAAGAGCGTCTGATAAATATGCCTAAATTGTAATTGTAAATTGTAACAGTTACACAATGGTACTGGGATATATACAAAATTCTGCCCATGGAGAGAATGAGTGCTACTGTAGGTCTAAAGGCAATGAAGACATTTTCATTAAAATATGGAAACCTCTACTTGACCACATACCATCGTTATCCTTAGCTAAAGACAGATGTGACATGTCTGAAAACCCTGGCTAATGAGGACAGTGTGAGTCAGTGCTGAAGTGTCCTTTAGAAGGAATGTCTCTGTATAGCTTATGAATTGTTTTAATGAACTAATGCAAAAAATAACAAAATTATCAATTTTCGCTAAAATATGGAAACTCTATACTTGACCACTTACCACATCTGTTATCTTTAGCTAAAGACAGATGTGACATGTCTGAAAACCCTGGTTAATTAATGAGGACAGTGTGAGTCACTGCTGAAGTGTCCTTTAGAAGGAATGTCTCTGTATAGCTTATGAATTGTTTTAATGAACTAATGCAAAAATTAACGAATGATCTTTTTTGTTTGTTGTTTTTTGTTTTTGAGTGGTGCAACCACTGCTATATGTGTGGCTTAGCTAGGGCATTCACTTCTAGTCATTTTTACTAGTTTACTAGTTGCCTAGTTTACTAGTCGACTAGTTGTGTACATTTAACACAGAAACTGTGTACATTTGTGACTATAACTATTACCTGATCTTGAGGCCTACATTATCAACTAGTCAACTAGTACCAACAAGGTCGACTAGTGGATTTACTAGTCGACTAGTAAACTAGTCGACTAGTAAACTAGACGACTAGTTGCTTAATGCCCTAGTGTGGCTGTGTCCCTGAGTCCCCCCAAAAAAGTGTGTTTATAGTCATGATCATCCGAGTTTGGCTTTGTCCGAGGCTTACAGGTCTTTAAATAAATACTTTCTGAAACGTCTATGGGGGAAAAATGAATGGGAAATTGTCTTCGTCGTTATGAAAGGGGGCGGGAAATGGGGAATGCGACACTCTATATATGGACCATGCAGAGCTAACACCCAGACCAGAAAACAAAAAAGCCTCTCCACTTACCACAGTTCCTTTCATCCGAGTTGTCCGCACAGTCGTTGTCTTTGTCACAGACCCAGCGGTCGGGAATGCATTGCAGATTATCACAGCGAAACTCTGTCTCTGTGCACGCGCGGGGATCTGAGGGAACACAGACAGGGAAAATACCAGTTCCACATTTGTATTGTTACTAGGGCTGGGACTCGATTAAATAAATGTTATCTAATTGTTTCGAGGCATTGAAATGAATAATTCGGAAATTAATCGCATTTTAATCGAATATCAATATTTGGCCTGAGAAGCTTTTTCTTTTTTGAGTGGTGCAACCACTCCTACAACCAGCAATGTCTGTGTACACCTATGTGTTTCACCTACCGTATGTGTATGTGTTCATGTATGTATGTGTTAATGAGCACCAGTATGAGTACCAGTAGGGGCGCTGTTGTGCCATGCAGAAACAGAGAGACAGTGCTGACTGTTGCCTGCTAATGAGAGATGAGAGAGAGAGAGAGAGAGAGAGAGAGGAGGAGGAGATGGGGGGGGGGGGGGAGAGAGGGGAGTTGCACCACTCGGTTCACACGGGTGTGATTTTCTTTTTAAATTTAAATGGATTTTGGTATACGAGTGAATCAATGAGTGAGCTTTTGAGTGGTGGCTGGGTGGGTGCACGAAAACAGCATGGTTGATTTTCACCACCTGTGTGCAACCTAACACACACACAAACACACACGCACATATTAACTGTATATATGGTGATTTCGGGTGTACAAGTACAGTACGGTGATAGTACAGTAAAGTAGAGGGACCCCCCCCCCCCCCCCCCCCCAACAATGAAGTTTCATTCCAAAGACTATGACTAAACTAAAATAGAAATTTGCTGCCAAAAACAACACTGCTGTGGAGAGGAACAGAGCTGGCTGCCTGGAGGGAGGGAAGGAGAGCGGCCATTGACCAGAGGGTCCAGAGGGACACCACCAGCCAGGGTGCCAATTAAGGTTGCTTGGCACCGGGCGGTGCTTGGCACCGGGCGGGGTGTGTCTGTGCCCGTCCCGTCCGCCTATGGGAGCTGGACCCATCTGCGATGGCGCTGAGAGTCGATGCCAGAGGAGGGAATTAAGGTCCGAGACGGCAGATGGTGAAAGAGGGAGGACGCCAAACGAACTCAGCAGAGAGAGGGGGCAAAGCATGGGACTTAATTGCCCCTCTTCAAGATAAGTACCCCGGGCCTCTGTGATGTTGACAGTGTGTGCACTGCATGTGCTGCAGAAGGATCATTGTTATTATAGCCCACCATTTTAGTTAGTTTTAATGATCTTATTGTTGTCAGCCACCACCAGGTTTGGGACAATTTATTCACTGTTTGGAACAATTCACTAGCTGGCCTGTTTTTGAGTGGTGCAACCACTCCAAGGAACAGCTTTGTCCGTGTTCACCTATGTGTTCACCTATGTGTTCACCTATGTGTTCACCTATGTGTTCACCTATGTTTTCATGTGTTCACCGATGTGACTATGAGCATCATATAATGAGTACCAGTAGGGGCGCTGTTTGCCAGAAACAATGCTAATGAGAGAGAGAGAGAGAGAGAGAGAGAGAGAGAGAGAGAGAGAGAGAGAGAGAGAGAGAGAGAGAGAGAGAGAGGGGGAGGAGGGGCGGGGAAGAAAGGGAGTTGCACCACTCGGTTCACACGGGTGTGATTTTTTAAAGATTAGTGCATTTTTTCATTCTTTTCATTATGGCATTAGTATTTGGTTGTTTCCTTTTCGTACAGTGATTGTGAGGGGTATGGAAAAGTAGGCCATTGCAGAACGCAAACTTTAAATTATTATAAATGTGTATACTTATCATGAGTCTTGCAAGTAATATTAGCAAAGCAAGAATAAATAATAACAATTAATGACATGAAAATAAAAATAAATAGCGAAAATGTGTCCTTTGAATATACATATTCTTTCACAGTGAACATTTTTAACTCAAATCCTTGCTATATTTTCTCTTACCTTCTATATTCGTGGCATTGAGTGACAGTCTCTTGACCTCTTGCTGTAGCCCATCTCTCTCGAGGGTGCAGTTTTCAGCAGTGACCTGTAACAGTGTTGTTTTTGGCAGAGAATTTCCACTTAGTCCTAGTCTCTTGAATTGTTTTCACTTAGTTTTAGTCATATTTTAGTCACCCGGAATGTTTTAGTGTTAGTCTAGTTTTAGTCAACTAAATGTCATAAGATTTTAGTCGACTAAATCTACAGTTAATTTAGTCGACTAAAATGTATTTTAGTGGGCCTTGATGTAATGACTGTTTTTACACTGAAAATAACAGATCTACAAGCTCACAACGGTGAGCTTGTAGATCTGCTATTTTCAGTATAAAGTAAAGTGTAAAATGTGGATCTCTTGTACACTAGTCTCTTCCTAACATTTTAGTCTAGTTTTTATTTGTCGACGAAATTGTCAGTAGGCCTATAATTAGTCTTAGTTTTAGTCATCATAGCTTACTAAGCTTACTTTCCATTTAGTTTTTGTCAGTGAAAAAAGGTAGTCGACGAACATTTTTCGTCTTAGTTTTAGTCGGCGAAAACAACACTGACCTGCAACACGTCTCTGTCGGTGGTGACGTTGTCGTAACGGACTCTCAGCGAGTCTCTGTCTGCTATCAGAGCATCGTAACTGGACCGCAACATGTTCACCGAGAGCGTACAGAACCTCATCCAACCCAGCCGCGAGGCGGATTCTTGCGACTTGTGCCGGTGATCGATCTCCAGCTGCTCTTTCTCGCTGGCCGTGGCGTTGTGAGTGTCCTCCAGTTTCCCGAACTCGGTAAGCAAGGCGTCGTAGTTGACCTGCAGCTGCTCCCGGGCTCTGGTCACGTTGTTGTAGCGGTTCTCAAACGCGCCCCTCTCTCTGACCGCCGCGCTGTAACCGGCCTGCAACTCGTCCCGTCGTTTGGCGGCCGAGTCGAAGTTGCTCTGCAACAGGTCTCTGGCTTTGGTCAAGGCCACGACGTTGGTCTGCAAGCGGTCGTGGTCGGCTTTGAGCCGGTCTCTCTCCGTGGCCAAAGCGCCTCTGTCCGTCTGCAGTTGCTGTTCGCCGGCTTTGAGTGTGTCTCTCTCGTTGGTCAGGACGCCGTTTCTCTGTTTCAGGGCTTTGATTTCGGCCGCCGCTCGGCCCGTCTCTCTCTGTAAGTCGCCGTTGCTGCTCTGCAGGCGGACCTGAGCGGTCTGCTGCTCCTCTCTCTCCTTCAGCACGGCGGCCAGGTTGGTCTGCAGGTTGTCCCGTTGTTTGGTTAAGGCGTCGTACTTATTTTGATGATGTCGTTCTGCTTCCCTGGCTGCTTTCCTGGCTGCGAAAATAAAGAGACAAGTATACACTTTGAACTTGAAGCCGAATAAAATATCAAACAATGAACTGTACAAACACACAAGGGAGCCGGAGCATTACCAAGGACATTACACACAGACGCCTGATATGGCTATAGGACATGTACTGAGGATGGAGCAGGACTGCATCACAAAGGTGGCCTTATAGTAGCCCAAAAATTTAGATTCTCGTAGAGGTTTTTTTTCAGATTCTGACGAATCTCTCTACGAGAGTCTAAAAGTTAACCCCGCCCCTAACGTCGAAGAAGCATCCTTGATGCCTTTAAATCACTCTTACCTTGTACAAATGCAAATTCTAAGCTGCTTTTATTTTTTCCCCACTTGTTTGTGACGTCTGCGGAACCATATTAAACGTCTGCGGAACCATATTAAACCCTGTAAAAGGTATTTGAATCCACTCTGTCTCGGAATCTGGCGGCCATCTTGCTTTTCTCTCCGTTGTAAATGCGCAAGAGAACCCTGGCCGCTAGGGGCGCGGGCAATATTCTGTTGCGCCGTTTACCGCATTTACAATGGAGGATTCAGAAACGGAGTGGATTAAAATACCTTTTACATATATATATCTATATCTAAGGCTCTGGGCAGTTTGCGTAACTCTGTTCTATATCTAAGGCTCTGGGCAGTTTGCGTAACTCTGTTCTATATCTAAGGCTCTGGGCAGTTTGCGTAACTCTGTTCTATATCTAAGGCTCTGGGCAGTTTGCGTAACTCTGTATATATCTAAGGCTCTGGGCAGTTTGCGTAACTCTGTATATATCTAAGGCTCTGGGCAGTTTGCGTAACTCTGTATATATCTAAGGCTCTGGGCAGTTTGCGTAACTCTGTATATATCTAAGGCTCTGGGCATGCATTATGTTGACAGTTTTCCAATGGTTCCCTTATATGGTCAGGTTAAAAAGGTTCACTTCCTCTTCTGCCAGCGGTGACAGAGAAATGCAGCCATGTTGGATCCCACATGTGTTCTGTGTGTTTGTAGAGAAATGCAGACATGTTGGATCCCCACATGTGTTCTGTGTGTTTGTAGAGAAATGCAGCCATGTTGGATCCCCACATGTGTTCTGTGTGTTTGTACTGCAAATCTTTGAGATAATGAATCAAAGATAAAGAAAGACTGAGTTTGTGCCTTTCTTGACCTGAAGTTACCACGTGACTATAGTAACTAAAGCTAAATGTAGTGGAGTAATAAAAGTACAACATTTGCCTCTGAGATGTAGTGGAGTGTAGGCTATAGGACTCAAGTAGGCCTAAGTAAAGTATTGGAAATACTCAATTAAAGTACAAATACCTAAAGAATGTACTCAATACACTAGGTCAGTGGTTCTCAAAGTGGGGTCCCCCAGGGGTCCTTGAGGCAGTTCCAGGGGGTCCCCGGCTAAATGATAGTTTGGAACCAAAGGGACCCTTATGGGTCTCCAACTCTGAGAGTTTACATGGATAGTTAAATTAACGTTGTTTCTTTTATTTTTATTTTTTTTAACTATTTTTACAATATAATTGGGGGTCCCAGAGATAGAAATGACATTGAATGGGGGGGGGGGGGGGGGGGGGGTCTGTAGCCTGATGCATGTCAAACTGGGGGGTCCTTGGAATGAAAAATGGTTGAGTGAAATTTTGAAAATCTTCTCTCATGGGGGTCCCCGACATATCTTTTCAAATGGGGGTCCGTGGGCTAATTAGTGTCAATTTGGGGGTCCCCCCAGACATGAAAAAGTTTGAGAACCACTGTAGTACAGTATAGGTTACTTTCCACCACTTCTGGAGTTGAACGTGTTGTGAAATACAGAGCATGTGATGCCTTTAATTAAGGCAAATATGTAATTCTATTCACGTTTGTATTTCTGTTTACATTAGAAAAGTTTGTACTTTATTGTGAAAGTGTGTACCAGTGGTTTTATTTAGAAAACTCTGTATTTAACCCATTTTGGGGCGGGAAGACGTTTTGGTGTTAGCAATATGTTGTGCTTTAGCTATTGAAAAATAGCAGATCTACAAGCTCTACGAGCTTGTAGGTCTGCTATTTTTTGAAAAATCCGAAGAGCGACTGACATAGAAGACATTTTTAGAATCTGATCTCAGGTCAGAATGGAAAACTGTCAGGATGTAGAAGACATTTTTTAGAATCTGATCTCAGGTCAGAATGGAAAACTGTCAGGATGTAGAAGACATCTTTAGGATCTGATCTCAGGTCAGAATGGGTTAATGAGAGTCACTTCCTGTGACCATGCAGCAGCAGTGCACAGAGAAGGCAGACCTGGTCATAGCTTGAGCCCTGAAACACATATCTTACCCACATGGAAGCAATATTGACGCAATGTCGTAAGTTGTGCTGCTCAATTCAGTTATTGTATCTTGCTGTGAACCCCTTGTGTGACATCACATGTTGTGAATGTTTTTGACAATGTTTGCTGCTGTGTCTGCAGAACATAGCCTAGTGCACACTCAGGTGCATGTCATCCTACTAATTAACACTGATGAGTACTGTAGGTGGTTTAGCCACAGTGTGTATGGTTAGTTCATTGCCTGGGTTTCTTTGTTGTTCGAATGTTTGCATTATTTTTATAATTTTTTGCAGTTTCCATTGCCTTGTCAGTGAATTAAGTAAACAATCAATTCCACCTTCGACTCATGTCTTCATTGGCTGCGGTTTATCTTGATGTTAAGTGGCAGTCCCATACACTGCCATAGAACATTACGGAGCATATATACAGTAGAGGTGCGTGTTGTTAAATACAGAGCATGCACAGTAGAGACCGTGTTGTTAAATACAGAGCATACACAGTAGAGGTGCGTGTTGTGAAATACAGAGCATATAGCCTACAGTAGAGACCGTGTTGTTAAATACAGAGCATACACAGTAGAGGTGCGTGTTGTGAAATACAGAGCATATAGCCTATACAGTAGAGACCGTGTTGTTAAATACAGAGCATGCACAGTAGAGACCGTGTTGTTAAATACAGAGCATACACAGTAGAGGTGGGTGTTATGAAATACAGAGCATACACAGTAGAGGTGGGTGTTATGAAATACAGAGCATATACACAGTAGAGGTGGGTGTTATGAAATACAGAGCATATACACAGTAGAGGTGTGTGTTATGAAATACAGAGCATATACACAGTAGAGGTGCGTGTTGTTAAATACAGAGCATATACACAGTAGAGACCGTGTTGTTAAATACAGAGCATATACAGTAGAGCCGGTGCGTGTTGTGAATATATATGACAATAATGTAATGTCTGACTTACAGTGGACTGCTTGACCTATGACCCCAGCCAGCAGGAGAGCACCCAGCAGCCCAAGACACAGTGCAGCCGTCCTGAAAGGTCTGCTCCTCAACTCAGAAACTGGACACACATAGGTAGGAAGCAGAGCAAAGGTTCTATAATCCATTCTGACCTGAGATCAAATTCTAAAAATGTCTTCTACATCCTGACAGTTTTCATTCTGACCTGAGATCAGATTCTAAAAATGTCTTCTATGTCAGTCGCTCTTCGATTTTTCAAAAATAGAAGACCTACAAGCTCGTAGCGCGCCACTCGGTGGCGCGCTATGAGCTTGTAAAATAGCTAAAGCACGACATGATGCCAACACCAAATTAAAAATAGCAGATCTACAAGCTCATGCTATGAGCTTGTAGATCTGCTATTTTTAAATGGCTAAAGCGCGACATGATGCCAACACCAAAATGGGTTCCTGCCCAAAATGGGATAAACTATAACATTTAGAGATGAAAACAAACACATTCTGATGAATTATTTTAAATGTATATTCCGCCGGTGATTCTCTTTTAAGTCTTAAACATATTGAGGTTTATTGCTTTCAGTTGGGTATTTATTTATTTATTTAGTATTCTCTCCAAAATATTTGTATTATTCCATTTTCGAATTAAGCTTTTTATTTATTTATGTATTATTGCAATTTAGGCATTTAGCAGACGCTCTTGATCCAGAGCGACTTACATTAAGCAAAAACAAAAGCATGGCATACATATACACATATATAAAAAGTAGTTATCATGAATCATGTATAAACTAAGAACGTAACAGTGGAGTATCTATGTCAACTATACATACTATACTATATGTACTATAAAGTGCTATGACTACATAAAATGCAATTCTAGTGCTGTCTACGTAACGAGCTATGATTCTGTCTAAAATACTATCTAAGTCTATTATTATTATTATTATTATTGTACCTGTTAGCTTAAACTTGCTTCCATCTGCAGTAAGCGGACTGTATCTGCTCCGACTGTCCTTCATATCCATAATTTCCATGGTCGTCAAGGTGTAGGTTGGGCTGGAGATAGAAATTTGACTAAATATATTTTAATTGATCAAAAATAAATCAACTCAAAAGACAACAATTTACAATTTAGGCAATTTAGCAGACTCTCCCTTGCATTCTGGACTGCATGGAACCCCTTTTGGAAGTTTTAAGCATTGTTATACTTTAGCTATTGAAAAATAGCAGATCTACAAGCTCATAGCGCGGAGTGCCGCGCTACGAGCTTGTAGGTCTGCTATTTTTGAAAAAACTTTCAAATGTGGCGCAAATCTTTGAATATATATTCTACGTTTTTAACAAAAATCTTTGTTTCTGGGGTGTGCCTGGAACAACATATTTTCAGATGGGTGGTCGGTGGCCAATTTACATATATTTTTGGGGGTCCTTGACATGAAAATGTTTGAGAACCACTGACATAGAAACATGGGGTTTTTCCAGAAAACTGTTACAATTTAGAAGGAATTTGTAGAATCGTCCTCAGGTCTAAATGGGCTAATCCAGAGTGATTTACAGTAAGCAAAAACAACACATGGTAATACATCAAATACATAGAAATAGTCATCAAGAATCATACAGTACGTAAGCTAAGAACCTAATATCTGTCGAACAGTAGAATGTATGTGCAGTGAAGCTACGAGTGTACAGTACACTATAGAGTGCTACGTGCTACTGTATAAGTCTTCATAAAATGCTAAATTATAAATATAGAATAAAAGGTTAAATTATAAATCTAAATTACATAAGTTAAAGTTTAGCCTTTGCGTGCGCCTGTAAGGTCGACGAGGCTATAGTGCAAGGGCTACAGCTACAAGTGCCACGATAAACACATCAATTTCCTGGACCAGTGTTGTTTTTGTCGACTAAAACTAAGACGAAAAATGTTCGTCGACTACCTTTTCCACTGAAGAAAACTAAATGTAAACTAAATTAAAACTATGCTATGGTGACTAAAACTAAGACTAAATATACTGACAATTCCGTCAACAAATAAAAACTAGACTAAAATGTTAGGAAGGGACTAGTGGACAACAGATCCAGTATAAGTCATTTTACACTTGGTTGCATGCTGAAAATAGCTGATCTACAAGCTCACAACGCGTCGCGCTGCAACGCGTTGTGAGCTTGTAGATCGGCTATCTTCAGCAAGTGTAAAATAAGTCATTATGACGGCAACAAGGCCCGCAAAAACACATTTTTGTCGACTAAATCACCTGTACATTTAGTCGACTAAAATCTTATGACATTTAGTCGACTAAAACTAGACTAGCACTAATACATTCCAGGTGACTAAAATGTGACTAAGGGTAAGTGAAAACTATTCAGGAGACTATGACTAAAACTAAAATAGAAATTTGTTGCCAAAAACAACACTGACCTGGACCATGGAGGGTAGAATGATTCTCCTGTTGGTCACGTATTTTAAGTTTGTCCGAGAGAACAGTGGCTGTCGAAAAAAGGGGAATTAGTTATTCTCATGGTGGGATGAAACTTGCTGACCTATACACAACTTAGGACAGAAAAAAAGCTTATCTTGTGGTTTTCAAGGAAACATTTGAGTTACTCAGCATTACGGTAATTTGTGTCTTGAGTAATCAGACTGCTAACTAATTGTGTAAACACACACACACACACACACACACACACACACACTCTCACACACACACACACACACACACACACACACACACACACACACACACACACACACACACACACACACACACACACACACACACACACAGAGAAGATGCAGCAAGATTACAGCAGTGGTGGAAAAAGTACTTGGATGTTTTTCTTAAGTAAAAGTATCAATCTGGTTTGAGCAGCTAGCTGTGCTCAAGACCGTCAAGATCTAGCTAAATAGAAATTAGAAAATATTAAATCCTGGAACACAGCCCCGCCATTATAAATCAAGACATGTGTGTGGTCTTTATTATTTTTCTCCAATCAAAGGTAGTGTCATGGGACGTTATACATTAAAGGAGAATTCCATGCTAGAAGGCTTTCTTACCTTTCTTTGTAGTTGTTACGTCCCCACCAAAGAGGTCCAGGTGTTTTTTTTGTGAAAAGAACTCCTTATTGGCTATTGCCCTCAATGAATTGCATTGAATTGAATGGGGCTATGGGGTGTTGTGCTAATTTGCTTATTTCCATCAAAATAAGTAGTAAAGTGTGCCGCTTGGGTTATTATTTACATTATGAAGAGAGGATATATACAAAAAATATATAATTTTGAGCGATGGAAATAAGCGAATTAGCACAACACCCCATAGCCCCATTCAATTCCCATTCAATGCAATTCATTGAGGGCTTATGGTCGGGGCAATAGCCAATAAGGAGCTTTTGCACAAAATAACACCTGGACCTCTTTGATGGGGACATAACGACTACAAAGAAAGGTAAGAAAGCCTTTTAGTAAGGAATTATCCTTTAATTAGCCTAAAAAAATTACCTTTATATAGGAACAGTTGTATTTGCAACAGTACACCAAGGGTTGAGCAAAAAGCTTTATTTACCCCTATATCATTCATGGTTATATTACACATAATATAACAAATATATACAAAAGGTCACATAATATATTAATACCCTATAAGAAGACATTCCGCACAACAAACGTAATAACATAACATTACACAGCGTTACAGTACTATTGTAGATTGACATTTACATAAATCTGCATTTCCAGGTGTATTCATTAAAGATCTGGGCCAACAACAACCTGTGGATCCTATTGACCATATTATGCAGACCGCGTCCATCTTTCCAACAAGGTTTGTTTGTTTCTTTGTTTATTTATTTTCACATACAAAAATATTCCGTAAGGTCAATAAAAAATGTGAAGGAGAAAGCCTAAAAACCCTCCAGGGGCTTGCAAGTGGCTTCTCCAGGCATGTTTATACATTCATAGTTGTTTTTGTTTGTTTAAAGACAAAAAACAATTATATTGAACATTAGAATACAGATAAAATACAGGGACAGTGAGAGGACGGAAATGTACTGTATAACAAGAAGGAAAAAAAGGCACAATAGACAGAAGTCAGACAATAAAACCACTATAGGAGAACATTTAGTACACCAGGTTAATTTAGCAGACCGTATGGGAAGTACTGGTGGTAACTAGACTAGTAGCCTATAAGTGCAATTTCCCATATATCCAAACAGGAAAGTCTTATTGTATTAAACAACGTCAAACTCACCAACATTGCAGCAGTACAAAAAAAGCTTGAATTACCCCTATTTCTATCTGCAAAGTTTTTGTCTCGTAAAAATCATAAAAAAGGGCCCCCACCCGCTGTCTGAAGCCCAGCACAAACCGTCTGCGAACGCCGCGCGTCAAAACAGCCGCCTCCGTTATTTTTCAATGAACCTATCCCACACCGGCGGCGTCCGACGCGCGTTCACGCCTCGCCTGACGCTCCGATACGCCACTGTTCTATTTTCCATGGCGTTGCGGCGCGGCAGCACCTGTGCACCGCGTCGCTGCTCACCCGGTGTGTGTGTTGGGCTTGACCTGAATTAGGCAGGCCGAACTCCAGCACATCTAGGGTGGGGGAGATATGGCCAGCACATCTAGGGCAGTGTTGTTTTTGGCAGCAAATTTCTATTTTAGTTTTAGTCATAGTCTCTTGAATAGTTTTCACTTAGTTTTAGTCACATTTTAGTCACCTGGAATGTTCTAGTGTTTAGTCTAGTTTTAGTCGACTAAATGTCATACGATTTTAGTCGACTAATCTACAGTTGATTTAGTCGACTAAAATGTGTTTTGACAGGCCTTGATGTCGTTGTAATGACATATTTTACACTTTGGTTGCATGCTGAAAATAGCAGATATACAATCTCACAACGCGTCGCAGCGCGACGCGTTGTGAGATTGTATATCTGCTATTTTCATCATGCAACCCAGCATAAAACTAGATATCTTGTCCACTAGTCCCTTCCTAACATTTTAGTCTAGTTTTTATTTGTTGACGAAATTGTCAGTATATTTAGTCTTAGTTTTAGTCATCATAGATTCGTTTTTATTTAGTTTTTATTTAGTTTTAGTCAGTGAAAAAAGGTAGTCGACGAACATTTTTCGTCTTAGTTTTAGTCGACGAAAACAACACTGATCTAGGGTGGGGGAGATGTGGCCGGCACGTCTAGGGAATACAGGTGATGAGAGACACGGTAGAACATCCTCTCCAGCGCCGACGCCGGTCCGTCGTGTCCCTCGTTGGTGGCGACGTGACCCCTGACCTCGCCGACACGCCGGAAGCCCAGCCGCCGGTAGAGCTTGTGCGCGGACGGCGAGTACGCCGTGGTTCCCAGGACCACGGACGAGAACCCGCGGGCCGCCGCGAACGCCAGGACGGCGCGCCCCAGCGCCCCGCCCACGCCGCGGTGCCGATGGCGCCGGTCCACGGACATGCGGCACAGCTCCAGGTCGCCACCGGGGGCGCCACCGCTCCTCCTCGTCTTCGGGCCGCGGCCTACGGCCGCGACGGTGCCCACCACGCTGCCCTGCCATACCGCCACCCACATGCAGGAGTCTGAAAAGAAACGGAGTTATAGTACAGTGTTGTTTTCGTCGACTAAAACTAAGACGAAAAATGTTCGTCGACTACATATTTTCACTGACAAAAACAAATGGAAACTAAATGAAAACTAAGCTATGATGACTAAAACTATAAGACTAAATATACTGACAATTTCGTCGACAAATAAAAACTAGACTAAAATGTTAGGAAGGGACTAGTGGTAAGAGATCCAGTATAAGTCATTTTACACTTGGTTGCATGCTGAAAATAGCTGATCTACAAGCTCACAACGCGACGCGTTGTGAGCTTGTAGATCGGCTATTTTCAGCAAGTGTAAAAAACACTCATTACGACGGCATCAAGACCCACCAAAATACATTTTAGTCGACTAAATCACCTGTAGATTTAGTCGACTAAAATCTTATGACATTTAGTCGACTAAAAATTGACTAACACTAAGACATTCCAGGTGACTAAAATGTGACTGAAACTAAATGAAGTTTCAGTCCAAAGACTATGACTAAACTAAAATAGAAATTTGCTGCCAAAAACAACACTGTTATAGTACAACAGCTGAAGAGATGAAGAAGACACCAAAATGCAGTTATAATACCTATGCTGTCTGAAAAATATATACAAATGAAATGAATAAAACCTTAACATTATTTTTAAACGATGCAATACTGCCTCATCAAAGTTGGTGTTGTGACTTTAGATGTTGTCAATTACTTGCACGAGAAGGAGAGAGGTGGTGAAGTTATAGCTGTTTTTTGCAGACAGTTTGAGGGTCCAATGGAGTTGAGAGGTTTTGTCCAATGCGTTTTTTACTACTTTACATTGGTTCAATATTTTCACACAGACATAAAGGGAGTCTGACGTGGGGAAAAAAACTGTTATAGTACAACAGCTTCAGTGATTTATTTGGGTGATTTGCAACCCCCCCCCCCCCCCCCCCTCGGGGGGACAGGCCAACTCCTTATATATAGTATGGAGGATTAAAACCTCGTAAATGTAAAAGGAGATCCTCCTTTTGTTTTTTAACCTGGCCAGCCCAGTATTGGTCTTTTTTTATTAAAATGTAATGGAACTAAACTATAATATATAAGTGATGTTTCAATTCACAATTCTAGTCTATACCATGTTCAAGCTACAGTGAATATAATTCAAAATGTATGTTCAGTGGATATTGTTGTCAAACAACCTGGTTGTACATGATATAGTCCTGTGTTTTCAGACATGATCTCGCAATGTTCAAATGCTTCCGTCATATACCGTTGTTCCAGAATGTATGAGTCATACAGTCTGGAACAACGGAAGCTCGATCTGACCATGAGTAAAATATAAAGCGGAAGTGGTTCCTCCTCCCTACTTCCGTTTCGTCTTTATGTAACAGAGTTTAGTGGGTTCCACTTGCTCCATTAGTAATGACAATTCTTATTGGTTAGTGGGCGGCACCTCATTGAATAACACGGGTGTCCACGTTTAGAGTGGTGTCAGTCTAACATGAGACATGCCCATGGTAAGATGTGTTCCTCAGCACATTTTCAACAAGAGTCTGTATGTTTACTGTGGTCACAATGTTAATTTAGTTATAGACGTGCTGAGGATTGGGTGTGTTACACAGACAGAAACTGACCAGATACGTCTGTGTATTTACCAGATTAAAATGTCAACAAAGAGAGAAGTCGTCCGGAACTTCATTATTCCACAACACAACGCAGATTACACGTTACATTTACAGTCACGCATATTTATCCTAACATAAATAGACTGTAACAGTAGCCACGCCCCTCAGAACATACGCGACTTTATGGTAATTATTTTAATAAATGGGACCATAGTTTTCCAAAAAGAATATTATGACATGAGAAATGAGACTTTAAACTAGTGACTGGAAGCAGAAAGTATTCATGACCATGTTTATTAAGGTAATACAGTCTAGGTGAAGTTGGGCCCAAATACATGGACCTCTATGGGGATATGGGTTTTTTTGGGCCCAATGACAGCGCCACAACAGGCCATTATATGAACTTTCAGGATGTCCCGATTTCCTTAGTGGCTTCACAAAATATCTGTCTGACTGCTCCCCTGGTTATACCTGGTGGTTTGATGTAGAAGGCCTGGATGTCGGCCATATCTCCCCTCCTGGCGTGCTCCAGGTACCGGAGGGCGACCCGCCGGCTGCAGAGATACCTCGCACACAGGACGGCAGGCGGGACCAGGCCCGTCAGCAGCCATGACCCGGTGACCACAAAACACACCGCTGCAAGAGGTATGACATGTATCTGTTTATAAATACACTCTTAGTGTGTGTGTGTATAAGGACAAGACCTGAGTCTACTCTATGTATGCAAACATCCTTATATGCAGGTTTTGCACATACCCTGTGTGTGTGTGTGTGTGTGTGTGTGTGTGTGTGTGTGTGTGTGTGTGTGTGTGTGTGTGTGTGTGTGTGTGTGTGTGTGTGTGTGTGTGTGTGTGTGTGTGTGTGTGTGTGTGTGTGTGTGTGTGTGTGTTGCGTAATCGCTAAATCACTTTACAGAACAATTTTGTGTGTGTGTGTGTGAATGTAATGCATAATCGCTAAGTCGCTTTACAGAACGTGTGTGTGTGTGTGTGTGTGTGTGTGTGTGTGTGTGTGTGTGTGTGTGTGTGCCTGCGTGCAATCATTGAGTGAATTCCTGCACTGTCTGCATGGAGTGACCTCGTCACATAGAGATTGATTTATTAGATATTCTACTGTTTAGACTGATCTCTATTTACCTGGTGTTTTCCTTGCTTACTGTACAGTATGTACTGTACTGTATTAATCTAGATGAATCCATTTTGGGCGGGAACCTCTTTTGGTGTTTTAAGCATTCTGTTCTACTTTAGCTATTGAAAAATAGCAGATCTCTCGCCTGAATGCCTGCAGGGAAAAAATAGACACACTGACTGTACATACAAATAACGCTTTTGAAAAGCAGCAAATGCTTGTGCTATATGTGTATGGTATAGGCTAACAATCTCTGACAGTAAAACGCACAATTCTTATGTTTGTTTGTTTTTAAGTTAGATTTCCCTCTGTTCTGTTGGCAATGTAAACGCATGATATTTTCTCATGCCAATAAAGCAGTGTTAACTTTTGACTAAATTAAGACTAAATCAACACCCTGACTATAGAATCAACCTGGGGACCACCACCCTGACTATAGAATCAACCTGGGGACCACCACCCTGACTATAGAATCAACCTGGGGACCACCACCCTGACTATAGAATCAACCTGGGGACCACCACCCTGACTATAGAATCAACCTGGGGACCACCACCCTGACTATAGAATCAACCTGGGGACCACCACCCTGACTATAGAATCAACCTGGGGACCACCACCCTGACTATAGAATCAACCTGGGGACCACCACCGTGACTATAGAATCAACCTGGGGACCACCACCGTGACTATAGAATCAACCTGGGGACCACCACCGTGACTATAGAATCAACCTGGGGACCACCACCCTGACTATAGAATCAACCTGGGGACCACCACCCTGACTATAGAATCAACCTGGGGACCACCACCCTGACTATAGAATCAACCTGGGGACCACCACCCTGACTATAGAATCAACCTGGGGACCACCACCCTGACTATAGAATCAACCTGGGGACCACCACCCTGACTATAGAATCAACCTGGGGACCACCACCGTGACTATAGAATCAACCTGGGGACCACCACCGTGACTATAGAATCAACCTGGGGACCACCACCCTGACTATAGAATCAACCTGGGGACCACCACCCTGACTATAGAATCAACCTGGGGACCACCACCCTGACTATAGAATCAACCTGGGGACCACCACCCTGACTATAGAATCAACCTGGGGACCACCACCCTGACTTGTTCTGGGCTGTTCTATAATAACTAGTAGTGTAAATATGCACTCCAGGCTCTCATGCTCACTATTGAGCAAAGAAGTTCCTCAAGTTTGGCCACATTTTTACTTTTGTGTTATTAAGTCAAAGATGCCTTGGTTTTTGTTTGAACAAATAGATTATTGTTAAGGATGTCCCTTTTTTCGCTTCCGATCCGATCCCGATACCTCAATTTCTGTGTTAGCCGATACCGATACGAATAGCGATACCAGTGTCGTGATCTCATGTTGTGTTTATAGCTATATCTCGTGTTGTGTTTATATCAGACTCCTCACTCAAATGTGCACTTGCAGTTTGGGGCAACTCCAAAGCAAACTCCACATGCCCCAACATTCTCTTTACCTGTCATAGTGTCAACCCCTTACCCCTGTGTCGGATCTGTGGTTAGACTGGCATAGTGTCAACCCCTTACCCCTGTGTCGGATCTGTGGTTATAGACTGGCATAGTGTCAACCCCTTACCCCTGTGTCGGATCTGTGGTTAGACTGGCATAGTGTCAACCCCTTACCCCTGTGTCGGATCTGTGGTTATAGACTGGCATAGTGTCAACCCCTTACCCCTGTGTCGGATCTGTGGTTATAGACTGGCATAGTGTCAACCCCCTTACCCCTGTGTCGGATCGCTGGTTAGACTGGCATAGTGTCAACCCCTTACCCCTGTGTCGGATCGCTGGTTAGACTGGCATATAGTGTCAACCCCTTACCCCTGTGTCGGATCTGTGGTTATAGACTGGCATAGTGTCAACCCCTTACCCCTGTGTCGGACCTGTGGTTAGACTGGCATATTCGCTGATACCGATATGACCCAATATGACAAATAAGGGCAGATCCGATATTTTTCCAAATACAGATACAGTATCGGGACATCTCTAATTGTCAAGATTAGATACACACCCACAATACAAGGCATGCTGTGAATGGGCATATCGCCGTACCTATAGTTCAAACACAAACTCAATGAAAAAAACTGTAATTTATAGAGCTATAGATTTTTGGAACAAGTTGTGCTATGTTTTATTACTGCCTAATTGTACAGCACTTTGGTCAACTTTGTTGTTTTAAATGTGCTCTATAAATAAAATTGGATTAGATCATAATGACGTGACAATAAGACATGAGACAAAGTACCGTGACTAAAGATTAATCATTGTGTATATTCCTGCACTATACCTGCATTGAGTGACCTTGGTACATAGAATTTGATCTATTGAAGATTCTGACCTTCAAATGTACATCATTTTTGTTTTGATTGTATTGCTGTATTGTTGTATTGTTCTTTCTGCTTTGGCAATGTAAACATATGTTTTCTCATGCCAATAAAGCCCTTTGAATTGAAAATTGAATTGACTAATGCAGCAAGGCTGACCTTGTTGTCTGAGATGTCTCTCGTAGCCTATCTATAAAGTATGCTACAGTACAGGCAGTACACAATACATATCAAGTACACTGTATCTCAGGTTCAAGTACACAGACTTCGTACATGGGCAACTCATAATATAACACTGATATTGATGAACTGAATTAATTCAATTCATGTTTTAGTTTTCTTCCTTTTTTTATTTAATGTGTTTTGTAATATGTTGTGTGTGGACCCCAGGAAGACTATAGCTGACTGCCATGACATCAGCTAATGGGGATCCTT
This sequence comes from Protomyctophum parallelum, assembly GCF_964188405.1. Lineage (NCBI taxonomy): Eukaryota > Metazoa > Chordata > Actinopteri > Myctophiformes > Myctophidae > Protomyctophum > Protomyctophum parallelum. The sequence goes on from NC_139702.1 coordinate 14,445,013, forward strand.
TTCAAATAAATAAATAAACTCCCTTTTTCTGTTGAATTTCTTGACCTCCAAACTTGTCAGTAAATGACTACATGGACGGCCATCATATAGGTCAAAGTCGTACGATTTGTCACACACGTTACCGCGGTGAAATTTGTCCGTCCCCCCCCCCCCCCCCCCCCCACCTCCCCCCCCACCTCTATCTCTCTCTCGCTCTCTCTCTCATTAGCAGGCAACAGTGCAGCACTATCCCTCTCTCTGTTTCTGGCACAACAGCGCCCCTACTGGTACTAATAGTCTTATACTGGTGCTCAATTAACCAACACATAGACACGGACATTGCTGTTCCTTGGAGTGGTTGCACCAAAAGGGTGTTCCCGCCCAGAGTGGGTCTTGGTTTACACATCTTACTTGTCATAGTGGCGTAGAGCAGCAGGCTCTCGTGTGGTGTCTGAGCCCCCAGAGTGGGTCTTGGTTACACATCTTACCTGTCATAGCGGCGTAGAGCAGCAGGCTCTCGGGGTGGTGTCTGAGCCCCCAGAGTGGGTCTTGGTTACACATCTTACCTGTCATAGCGGCGTAGAGCAGCAGGCTCTCGGGGTGGTGTCTGAGCCCCCAGAGTGGGTCTTGGTTACACATCTTACTTGTCATAGCGGCGTAGAGCAGCAGGCTCTCGGGGTGGTGTCTGAGCCCCCAGAGTGGGTCTTGGTTACACATCTTACCTGTCATAGCGGCGTAGAGCAGCAGGCTCTCGTGTGGTGTCTGACTCTGAACACATCTTACCTGTCATAGCGGCGTAGAGCAGCAGGCTCTCGGGGTGGTGTCTGAGCCCCCAGAGTGGGTCTTGGTTACACATCTTACTTGTCATAGCGGCGTAGAGCAGCAGGCTCTCGGGGTGGTGTCTGAGCCCCCAGAGTGGGTCTTGGTTACACATCTTACTTGTCATAGCGGCGTAGAGCAGCAGGCTCTCGGGGTGGTGTCTGAGCCCCCAGAGTGGGTCTTGGTTACACATCTTACTTGTCATAGCAGCGTAGAGCAGCAGGCTCTCAGGGTGGTGTCTGAGCCCCCAGAGTGGGTCTTGGTTTACACATCTTACCTGTCATAGCGGCGTAGAGCAGCAGGCTCTCGGGGTGGTGTCTGAGCCCCCAGAGTGGGTCTTGGTTACACATCTTACCTGTCATAGCGGCGTAGAGCAGCAGGCTCTCGGGGTGGTGTCTGAGCCCCCGGAAGGCCGTGTCCTCCACCATCTCCATCAGCCCCTTGCGGAAGATGCGCTGCACCTCGGGATCGTCGTCCGCTTCAAACTTGCGTACAAAAACGTCAGCTTTGGGGGGTTCGGGTTCGGGTTTGGGTTCGGTGCTCCTGCTGCTGCTGTCACATTTGTTTTGTCCTCCCAGAAGTACCCTCTGTTCTTCTCCCTCCATGACGACTACCCTTTTGATCTTCATATATATATATATATACCTTAATGTCTATAGCTCTTTGAATATTACATTGTAAATGTTTTTTAGCACGTCTGTCTTGTCAGTAAGCTCTCTCTCCAGATGAGATTCCACCAGCGCATGTCTGCAGGAGTCCAGACAGAGGGGGGAGGGATCTATAATCTATAAAGTCAAAGTGGACAAACATGAAGTGTGTGTGTGTGTGTGTGTGTGTGTGTGTGTGTGTGTGTGTGTGTGTGTGTGTGTGTGTGTGTGTGTGTGTGTGTGTGTGTGTGTGTGTGTGTGTGTGTGTGTGTGGTATTTGTACTTTACTTGAGTATTTCATTTGTGTTGCATTGTGAGGCATTGTGAGGCAACTATTGTACTTTTACTCCAATACAATTATTTAACTTTAGTTAGTTATACAGATAGATTTTGATTATTTATATATTGTTTTGATGCCAATATTTTTACTCAAGTACATTTTGAATTCCATAACTTGTACTTGTTACAGAGTATTTCTACATTGCAGTATACTTTTAATAGGGAATGTGAGTACTTTTTTTCCCCCCACCACTGGCAAGTTGTGTCTGGTTTGTCAGGAAACTCTTGCAGAACTGCATGTGAGCATGTCAACGCAACAGTCAAAAGATAAAATAAAAACATCAATCATATAAGCAACATTTGGTTATGATTGACTGGTCTAACATTCCAGACACATTCTGTACGTACCGTACACGCAAGGTATTTAACTACAGCAGCGAAAGGCAGTGGCGTTTCCAGGAATTACATGTTGGGGCAGGCAAGATGTGTTAATTGTCGTCTCCCCGCAGCGCACAATCGTAGCACTATCTAAGAGATATACCTGCCCGACGGATAGGATACAAAGGCATGCATTTACATTCCAATGGGTGATTGAGGGTCTAAAACTAGTAGATCATGGCTTACAATTGGGAATAAAATGGGCTCTTGGGCTTGAAAAGGTTGGTTTACAACTGCTATAGATCAAGGACAGAAGCAGATAAAGAATCAACAGGAGTTAATCTGGTTATCATATGTTAATGTTAATGTTAATGTTAATCAGTATACATTGATTATCTTTACTGTAAGCCATGATGACACAGCCAAACATGGAGAAGACGCTGATTGAGATGCGGGTTAAAGGTGGTGGTTTGTTCTCTAGTCCAGGGGTGGCCGGGTGGGCAACTTTGAACATGGAGAGAGCCACTATATAGTTCCACACTCACTCCAGAGGGCCACTATATAGTTCCACACTCACTCCAGAGGGCCACTATATAGTTAGTGTGGTTGCCTGAAGGCAACCATACTATTGTTTTTGTGACCTTTTATTATTATTATTAATAATGTTATTATTATAGATAAACTTTATTTTGTCCCGTTATACCTCCCACAGTTTTTGTCGCGCGCACTCGAGCCATATGTCAAAACGACGGGCTACATCGGGAATCGTGTGCGTGTATTGGGATAAGACATTTGTTGGATAGTTTAATTTATATGAATTAATTGGTGCATTAAATTTCCCCATAGACATGAATGGGAAAATGCAAAAACTCACTTTCAAGTATTTTTTCCTCTGAGACCGTAAGGGCTATACTTACAAGACTTGGAGGAGAGATTCATAATAATTACTAAAATTAATTACCTTAGAAGTATAACGTTCTGCCTCATGGTGGCGCTATAACAGCCAACTTTACCTTTTGGGGTATAACTCTTGAACCGTAGGTCGTAAAATCAAAAATATTTTTTCCCTGGATTCCTTGGGTCATGACGCATCTCCCCATATAGGCCCCGCCCATTTGCGTCTAGATAGATTTCCCGCCATTTTGAATTTTGTTCAAAACACACTTTTTGCTCCTCCTCCTACAGATTTTGTCCAAATTTCACAAAAATCGGTACACATGATCTCCGGACCTATCCGATTAAAACAGCACAGTCAGAATTTGGATCTTCTGTATCGTTCGGCCGTAATCGTCTTCCGAAGTTAGTGGGAGGGGCCTACTTTACAAAACACGCCACAATTCACGCACGGAATGTCCGATCCATCCCAAATCTGAATCACATGTCGAGGGTGGCTTCATCAACGCAGAGCCAAAAGCGATTCCATTTTCGACGGGTGCGATGTGGGCAACCACACTTTGCAATTTCCCGGAATTGCCTCTTTCTAGTTCCACACTCACTCCAGAGGGCCACTATATAGTTCCACACTCACTCCAGAGGGCCACTATATAGTTCCACACTCACTCCAGAGGGACACTATATAGTTCCACACTCACTCCAGAGGGACACTATATAGTTCCACACTCACTCCAGAGGGCCACTATAGTTCCACACTCACTCCAGAGGGGCCACATTGCATATTACTGTCATAGCAAAAATAGCTGTTCTACCAGCTCAAATTAAAAATAAATAAATAAATAAATCAAAATAGCAAATATCCCAGCGGTCACTTCGTGCCGCAATGTATTCAATGGAAATAGTTGAATGTCTTGTGCGTGCGTGCAGCATACCTAACTTTTTACTAGTACACAATACAAATAGGAGCCTAATTAGCTTAGGCCGTGAATGAATTGTAGATCTTGTGACAAGATGTACAATTCATTCACGGCCTAAGCTAATTAGGCTCCTATTTGTATAGATAGCTAATTATATAGTTGTGTGTGTGTGTGTGTGTGTGTGTGTGTGTGTGTGTGTGTGTGTGTGTGTGTGTGTGTGTGTGTGTGTGTGTGTGTGTGTGTGTGTGTGTGTGTGTGTGTGTGTGTGTGTGTGTGTGTGTGTGTGTGTGTGTGTGTGTGCGTGCGTGCGTGCGTGCGTGCGTGCGCGTGAGACAGACGTGATCTTGCGTTGTGTTATGAAGCACCATTGACCAGGATCTCAGCAGTGAGTAGATTTATTCTGTACAAAAGACAATGAGGCAATCACTGCTCTGCTCTCACTCGTATGTTTTCCACAATACATTTGCTGGAAATAAAGCAGACGCAGTACCATGAAAACACAGTATGTGTCTTAACAACTTTGGGTACATATATGTATCAATATATTACACAATTGTAATTGAAAATAATAAAATAATCTGCAGAGCAAAATGAACACAACCTACCGATTTCAAAGCCAATATGAAATAGGAAGTGCGATAGGTTACGTCATTTCCTTAAAGTCAACCGCCTGAACTCTTAAAGTCACAGAACACTGGATCACTGAATACAATATAATGCGTGGGAAAGTGGAAGCACTATTAACCATGTTACACGTGCGTGCGTGTGTGTGTGCGCGTGTGTGCGTGTCACACTAATCATGAGCAACACCTGCACAAAGAGTGTGTGTGTCTCTATACATCAAGAGAGAATTCTATGAAGTCTTTTTGATGCTCTCTCATCACGGCGACCTGCTTCTGTTCAGCTCTCTTTAATATGTCATATAATTACATCCCTGTACAGAAGAGCGCAAAACCTTACAACCTTACAACGAATCAAAGAAAATGGAATGAATGAAAGACGAGGAAGAACCCGAGCAGGAGTTCAATGGCAGGCGTCCTTTACCTCACTCGGTGTGAAGGAGACTATAATGGGCTCCATTTTCATCACCGCTAAACTCCTTCTCCCTAACCTTCTTTGCCTTTTAAAACAAAGCGATACTGCCCCATCAGAGTTGGTGTTTTGACTTTATATATTGTCAATTACCTCCATGAGAGGGGGAGAGGTGGTGGAGTTAACTGCTTTAGCAGACATTTTGATGGTCCAAATGGAGTTAAGAGGTTTTGTCCAAAGCACTTTTTACTACTTTCCATTGGTTACATTTTTTCGAAACAACACACAGACGTAAAGGGTGTTCGATAGCACTGATTTATGAAACAACACACAGACGTAAAGGGTGTTCAATAGCACTGATTTATGAAACAACACACAGACGTAAAGGGTGTTCAATAGCACTGATTTATGAAACAACACACAGACGTAAAGGGTGTTCGATAGCACTGATTTATGAAACAACACACAGACGTAAAGGGTGTTCAATAGCTCTGATTTATGAAACGACACACAGACGTAAAGGGTGTTCGATAGCACTGATTTATGAAACAACACACAGACGTAAAGGGTGTTCAATAGCTCTGATTTATGAAACGACACACAGACGTAAAGGGTGTTCGATAGCACTGATTTATGAAACAACACACAGACGTAAAGGGTGTTAAATAGCACTGATTTATGAAACAACACACAGACGTAAAGGGTGTTCGATAGCACTGATTTATGAAACAACACACAGACGTAAAGGGTGTTCAATAGCTCTGATTTATGAAACGACACACAGACGTAAAGGGTGTTCGATAGCACTGATTTATGAAACAACACACAGACGTAAAGGGTGTTCAATAGCACTGATTTATGAAACGACACACAGACGTAAAGGGTGTTCGATAGCACTGATTTATGAAACAACACACAGACGTAAAGGGTGTTCAATAGCACTGATTTATGAAACGACACACAGACGTAAAGGGTGTTCGATAGCACTGATTTATGAAACAACACACAGACGTAAAGGGTGTTCAATAGCACTGATTTATGAAACGACACACAGACGTAAAGGGTGTTCGATAGCACTGATTTATGAAACGACACACAGACGTAAAGGGTGTTCGATAGCACTGATTTATGAAACAACACACAGACGTAAAGGGTGTTCAATAGCACTGATTTATGAAACGACACACAGACGTAAAGGGTGTTCGATAGCACTGATTTATGAAACAACACACAGACGACGTAAAGGGTGTTCAATAGCATTGATTTATGAAACGACACACAGACGTAAAGGGTGTTCGATAGCACTGATTTATGCCACAACAAAAATACCAAAAACCTAAAAAAATTAGTTACGAATGACGGCAACGAATGCAAGCATGAATCAGTTCATTAGCCGAGCGTTGAATGAAATGTGCTCTCCAGGAAGAATGGCCCGACAGACACGGATGGTCAGGAACAGACACATGGTCAGAAACAGACACGGATGGTCAGGAACAGACACGGATGGTCAGGAACAGACACGGATGGTCAGGAACAGACACGGATGGTCAGGAACAGACACGGATGGTCAGGAACAGACACATGGTCAGAAACAGACACGGATGGTCAGGAACAGACACGGATGGTCAGGAACAGACACGGATGGTCAGGAACAGACACGGATGGTCAGGAACAGACACGGATGGTCAGGAACAGACACGGATGGTCAGGAACGGTCAGTGAGTCAGTCCACACGTCACTCCGACGCCTGGCGTGTACTGTATACATTATACAGCGAGTGAATGACGCCTGGCGTGTACTGTATACATTATACAGCGAGTGAATGACGCCTGGCGTGTACTGTATACATTATACAGCGAGTGAATGACGCCTGGTGTGTACTGTACATAGTGTACATTATACAGCAAGTGAATGAGACATTCTCTCTTTTCAAAGCTCAAGCTGAAGCCCATACACTGCAGAGGTGAATATAAGCTACTCCCAAACAATAACAAATGGCAAGGTGAAATTCTAAAGGTCCTTTTCAGACGCTACGGGGAGCGTGTGACACAGACGGTCCCACTGAGCATTCTTTTGAGTGGTGCAACCACTCCTACAACCAGCAATGTCCGTGTACGTACGTACGTACATACGTGTATGTGTTGTTCACCTATGTATGTGACGTTAATGAGCACCAGTATATGACTATTAGTACCAGTAGGGGGTGCCAGAAACAGAGAGAGGGATAGTGCCTCTGTTGCCTGTATATTCCTGCACTATGCCTGCATCGAGTGATCTTGGTATAGAAGTTGATCTATTGAAGATTCTGACCTTCAAAGTACATAATTTTTGTTTTGATTGTATTGTTGTATTGTCCTTTCTGCTTTGGCAATGTAAACGTAGGTTTTCTCATGCCAATAAAGCCCTTTGAATTGAATTTAATTGAATTGAGAGAGGGAGAGAGAGAGAGAGAGAGGTGGGTGGGGGGAGTTGCACCACTCAGTTCACACGGGTGTGATTTTTTAGTCTAATAGATGTCTAAATGGCCGTTTAATTTGTCAATTGTTTTGTTTTGTTTTGCGGGTTAGGCTTAGATTAGACGTTGAAACAACGTGGTTTCAATGTCTATATTTAGAAAAGTCTATAGACATTTAACAAAAATGCTAATCAACGTCTAGGCTATAAGATTAGACCGCAAAAAAAACCCATCATTTTTAGACCATAATTTAGACGGACGTCTAAAGGTTCGGGGAGCAATAAAACGCGCCTATAGTTCATTCTCAATGAGAACTGCGTTTTTGGTCGCAGAAGTCGCGGTGTAACACAAGCGTATATTTACGTGAGTGCGGTCCCGTGAATTTGTTGTGCGCGTGCTCGTTTTGTGCACACGCCCGCGACTCACCAGACATGGATTCTGTTTAGCTTTTTTTTTTACACCTGCGTTGTCGCGCCCCTCTGGAGGAGACCTGGAGGAGACCTGTCGTTGATCCAGACCCTCTTCAACAGACCTGGAGGAGACCTGTGTTGATCCAGACCCTCTTCAACAGACCTGGAGGAGACCTGTGTTGATCCAGACCCTCTTCAACAGACCTGGAGGAGACCTGTGTTGATCCAGACCCTCTTTAACAGACCTGGAGGAGACCTGTGTTGTTCCAGACCCTCTTCAACAGACCTGGAGGAGACCTGTGTTGATCCAGGCAACAACGTGTGCGTTCCTCGCTTCACGTTTTTTGCAAGGCCCTGAATCGACTATCTCTCAGTGGGTTGTCGCCTGGGTCAGCGACGGCCATGCAGGGTCTGCTCACGAGGAACGCGACAACGTAAGTGGAAAAAAAAGGTCAAGACAATCCAGGTCTAGTCAGTCGCTCGTGGGCGTGTGTGTAACAGACGTGATCTTGCGTTGTGTTATGAAGCACCATAGACCAGGATGCAGCAGTGAGTAGATTTATTCTGTACAAAAGACAACGAGGCAATCACTGCTCTGCTCTGACTTGTATATACGTTTTTACACAATATCAATTGCGCTTTCAAAGCCAGTATGAAATAGGAAGTGCGGTAGGTTACGTCATTTCCTTAAAGGCAACCGCCTTAATTATTTTTTATTTTTTTTATAATAAAATAAATAATAAATAATAAAAACTTCTAGGATCCCTATTCTATGGGGTGCACATGAACATTCAGTGAAGTATAGCAGATCTACAAGATCTACAAGCTTGTAGATTGACTATTTTCGGCGAAGAGATATGGGGTGTAGACTGTAGACTATAGGCTAGACCCCTGTGAAGAATATAGGCGTGCATGCGTGCGTGCGTGTGTGTGTGTGTGCGTGCGTGTGTGAATGTGTGTGTGTGTGTGTGTGCGTGTGTGCGTTGCAACAGTTGGCTGTGGGTGGAGATGCATTGAGTGATTCAGGGCTACAGTCATTGTGTTTTGCATGTGCTGTGGAAATGTGACTCTCTCACAATGTGGAGGAAACTTGTGAAATTCTATTGACGTAACTATGAACCCGCTGTCTCCCCCCCCCCCCCCCGCCCCCCCATCCCTCACACTGTCTTTCTGAACATGAACAAACAGGGGGCGGTGCATGAGGTTTTATTTAATATTCATCTATTCATAACATAGTCTTGTCTTGCCTACTGTGTGTCTCACCACCACCATCACCGCTCATCTCCAGTGACTCCCATTGTGCATGGCTGGTGATTAGATTAACGCATTCTGTACGGGAACCCCTTTTGGTGTTTTAAGAGTTATATGTTATACTTTAGCTGTTGAAAAATAGCTAAAGCATAACATAATTATGCTAACATAATCTACAAGCTCGTATCTGCTATTTTTGAAAGATCGTGATAATATGGCGCAAATCTTTGAATACGGTATATATTCTTTCAGAGCGAACATCAGAGAACATTTTTATCAGATGGGGGGGGGGGGGGGGGTCGGCGGGTCTGAAAGGGTTAAAACGAGATGCCACCCCCCAGCCAATCAGACGCGCGGCCGCTACGTACGTATTGTGTGCGACGGAGGTGCGTCACCCAAATCCGTTGGCGCGCAACGGAGTCAACGGAACCAATGGGGAACGGGGAAACGTGAGCTGGCCTGGGCTCCGTGGCTTTGGTTTATTTATATCCTAATATGGGCACAGGCTGTTCATTCATCCCCCGTGTGTGTGTGTGTGTGTGTGTGTGTGTGTGTGTGTGTGTGTGTGTGTGTGTGGGTGTGTGTGTGTGTGTGTGTGTGTGTGTGTGTGTGTGTGTGTGTGTGTGCGCGCGTGTGCACAGCGTCTGTTGGAGTCGGGGGGAAAGATACAGACGCGTGCTCCAGAAATGACTTTTGCTGACATGTTTGGGTTTACAAGCTGAGAACCTCTTTATTTGATTAGAAGGATCACATACCGTATAGAAGACATTTCATGGTGGTTTTCATGTATAGAATGTATTTCCTGGTGACTTTTTGAAGCTCTTTAAAAAGGCCATTTCATCCCTTTCTGCATCCAGAGCTTATTTTTTAATGATGTTTAGGGCACACAAAAACACTTTCCTGTTTGTTTATTTATGTGTAATATGTATTTATATTTCATGTTCACGAACAATCCACACACACACACACACACACACACACACACACACACACACACACACACACACACACACACTAAAACATTATGGGCATTGTATAGGAATTCAGCAATCCAGTCAAACCGTAGTCAAACACACAGACGTCAAATTTCTAATTGTGCTACTGTTCTCTACTACAAATACTTTTAATATATTAGAAGGCCTTTAATATTTGAATTCTCATTTCATTTTACTGTATGTAGCCTAAAGATCATATTATGTGTTTATAAATATTACGGTAAAAGGTTTAGAATGGTATACATTCGAGGCATCTTCTTTAGTGGTGTTTTGTTTCGAGTATACAAATTAAACAATGCAAAACATATACAGTACATCACACGGAAAAGTATAACTGTACGGGAAAGCACACACTTTCATGTAAAATTGCTTAACCTATTTAGACCTGAGAAAAGATTCTACAAATGCCTTTTAAATCCTGACAGTTTTCTGAAAAACCTCATGTTTCTACAGTATGTCAGTGGTTCTCAAATATTTTCATGTCAACGGACCTCCAGAATTATCTGTATTTGGCGATTTGCCGACCCCCATCTGAAAATATGTTGTTCCAGCTATAGGCACCCCCCCAGAAGCAAAGATTTGAGTTAAAAACGTTCGCTCTGAAAGAATATATATTCAAAGATTTGTGCCACATTTCCACGACTTTTCAAAAAATAGCAGATCTGGTAGCGCGGCACCAAGTGCCACACTACGAGCTTGTAGATCTGCTATTTTCCAACAGCTAAAGTATAACATAATGCTTGATATGGGCCCTCATGATGAGTCAAGGCATCACTTATAGGTGTCAATGTTTCAACGTTGGCTGTCGGTTTTCAAAACGGGGCACATGCAGCGAGTTGCATGAATTGATTTGTTTAATTATAGACCCCCAGCAGCTTCCAAGCTTGGGTTTTCCCACATGTATTTATTTTATACCCAAACAGTGCATCGCTATAAGTGTTGACTTTATAGTGATCTAAAGTGAATCTTGAATGAAGCTATATATTATGGTGAAATAATGGTGTAATATAATATTAATATACTGCACACACGAACGGCTGTCTGGAGAGCAGTAGAGCGCCCGTTTGCGCAACACGTCACTCAGCATCAGCACAGAATAAAAAATGGCAAAATGTCCATGTGTTTAGCTGCCCTGCCCTTGCAACACGAAGCATTTTGGATCAATTTCTTAAACACTGTATTTCCTAAAGGTCTAAATGAAGAATTGGTGTTAAACAGTTTTCTATGAACAACTTTTCTTGTAATGTGGATTCTAAAATAAGACAATGATTTCTTATAATAATATGTATGTTCACTACTATGTATGTCTTTAATAATGTGACACGGCTGTATAGTCCCTTCTAATTACTGCCAATTTTGACACTGACGAAGGCCTGCGCGCCGAAACGCGTTTGTCTGTCTGGTATGACTGCTGCTGCGGAGCACATTCTTTATGAATAAAGACTCTTACTCGACTGGAAGTGCGGATTTAATTCATTTTCTTTAGCTGCCCTGTCTCATTAAAGTCCTCGCTTGGCCGGAGCGTACGTGCTTGACGTTTTATACCCTTTTGATTTTTACCGCCTTTCATGGCAGGATAACGTTCCTTACTGCGGTGTCTGTGGAAGACATGTGGGGATGTACAGGGCTTGTGTATATATATTATTATATATAGGATGTATAGGGCTTCGCTCCCACATGCATGAGGAGCCACGCTAAAGGGGGAGAAATAATTGCCTGTGCGGAAGAGCTCTCCTCCGCGTCAAACGTCCGGAGGTGGAGCTTAATTCCCATCCACCAGCTGTCTAAAAAAAACAGTTTTTAAGCTGCGCGCAGCAGGGAACGTGCGCAGGTTTTTTCATAGTGTGGCAGCACCCATAGTCACACACCTGTTTCCGCCCCCTCTTCAGCCCAACAGTGCCACGCCCATTCCACACCTGAGAACACTTCTGCAATCACCCTGCTGCCCATAAGACTGGACTCATTCCACACCTGAGAACACTTCTGCAATCACCCTGCTGCCCATAAGAATGGACTCATTCCACAAACACACCGTCAGTACATACATTGTTGTTCCAGTGTTCTGCCTTGGACTTCTGCTTTGTTATTTTGGTCTCCTAAAAGGTATCTTGGATTTCATGTGCTTTGTGTAACTTTTGGACTTCTGGTTTATACATTTATGCTTTGCAAGTATAGTATAGCATTTTTGGACTTCCTGTGATTTTGCAATTTTGTCCCTGAAGTTTTGCATGTTTTGGATTTAGATTTTTGCATTGACTATTTTACTTTGGCTGTATGCTTCTGTGCATGCATAAATAAGTTACTTTAAGACTATTCTGCGTTTGGCTCTGCACTTGGGTTCAGTCCTTCCCTGCGAACCGTGACAAGGGGTTGTTCAGAAAATATCTGGCTCTCAAAGTACCACGATAATAACTGATGTTAAAATACAGGAGCGTATAGACCTGCCCGTCAAATTCAGCTTGTTGAAAGCGTTGAAAATGTAATTCATTATTTTAATTGTTTCGTTTTTGTTCCAAATTCCTAAGCCAATGTTGCTGCTGCTATATGACAAGGGTTAGGGTTAGGGTTACACACGTGTGTGTGTGTGTGTGTGTGTGTGTGTGTGTGTGTGTGTGTGTGTGTGTGTGTGTGTGTGTGTGTGTGTGTGTGTGTGTGTGTGTGTGTGTGTGCATGCATGCATGCATGGTTGATACCCCAGGATATTGATCTTGACACACGGTAGAAGGAAACGCCCACACAAATCATTTCTTGTAAAGAAAACTAATATTTATTATTTCCTCACAGAGTGTATTTCAATGTTATCATTACTTTACAATTAAAAAAAGAAAAATGCAGGTATGACAAATGAGTCGAATCAACATGAAGATTTAATTCTTCTCAGACACTAACTAACAATACAATACAAACACAGAGACACACTCCACATTTCCTTACAGTCACACACTTACAGTTTGGTTCAGTTTGACCTTCAACCTCACATCCAGCATTGACCTGCAATACACATCACAATACAATGCAGGACCTTGAGAGTCTTTCCTTTATCATCGTCAGCCGTGTGGGGGAAATCATAGATTTTTCAACTGAATAACATTGAACGTGTGCGTGCGTGTGTGTGCGCGTGCGTGCACGCGCGCGCCTCTCTTCCTTCCGTGTGCGTTCGCCTCCTACTCTGCCTCCTACTCCCGGATGGCGTCCTTGCCCTCTCTCCCTCTCTCTCTCCATCTCGGTTAGAACATTTCTTTCACAGACGTGAACATTCTGTTCTATTTGAGAAGCACAGCTTGAGGAGTTACGTGTCCATTAGTCCATCGCTATACTGTACATAGCAGTGGTTTTCAACCAGTTTCATATTAAGGCCGGTTATTTATCCGGCATTCTGAGCCATGCACGGAAGCACCGCTTGATGAGATTTTAGCCTCTCGAACTCAAATCCTAGAAACCTTTGTCCACAATTACAGTATTCATTTGCCATATTGATGTTGGTAGAGAAAAGGCATAACATGATCAAAATAACAATTCTTCTACATTGTAATTGTTAGACTTCTGGTAAATTAAGTACCATTTAAGGTCAATTTGGTTCCATTTTACGCTCTCAAGAGTTAAAGATCTAATAATAAGGGTCCATTTGGTTACCAACTGTCCATCATTTTAGGGGACCACCTGGAACGCCCTCAAGGACCACTGGTTGAAAACCACTGCAATAGAGAGAATTAAAAGCTTGAAAGCGTGTTATTATCAGACCTGGCAACATGATGCAAGGCAGGTCTTAAAAACCAGAGAAATCTGCAATTGTGTTGAATATTGTTTTCTATTGGTTTTCCTTGCTGTTAAAATAAAAATGTGATCACACACAAAAAGGAAAAAGAAAATACAATTGGAGATAAAAGAAAAGGCAGAACATAAAGGAGGGTTAGGTTAGGGTTTTACAGGAGACCATAGTTCCTCTGTGTTGTCGGTTCCATCCCTCTGACTGCATTCATATGATGTCTCCATCTCAGTTATGGTTGGCTGTCTACTGGGCATCCGTTTGGATGGAGTCTGTCTGTTATTCTTAAACTGTTCCATTTCCGTCTGGTTGTGTTCACAAGCTATAGTCACTTTCCCTACAAGGCATTCTCCAGTCAGTCAGTCAGTCAGTCAGTCAGTCAGTCAGTCAGTCAGTCAGTCAGTCAAATCCAGCATCGACAGTGAGTTAGTCACTTGAGTGTCAACCTCACTGACGTATATTTGCCTGCTGTTGCATTGGAAACATGCCAGTGTGTCTCATCCCAGATCCCACCACACACACAGACAGATGTCCAGGATCACAGTGAGAGTATCCTATTCCTGTCACAGTCTATAGTAACAACAGGTGCTTTTCATTGACATGGTTTACGAAAGAAGTTGTCATGTTTAATTAAGCCACACAGAAAACATCCTGAGTACCAGGCTTAGCTCTAATTTGCTAAAAAAAACTAAAAGGGTCCAGGGTACAAAATGTGGTTCCTCATTTCTTGCACTGTAGTGTGAATTAGCGGATCACAGCATACTGTATATAAAATTAAGATTATTTCAGATTTTTGGTTAAAAGTTATGGTTAGTACATTTTCTCCTCCTGGCGGGGAGAGGTGATTGCAACAATGGCCAGGTTTATATGAGGACTTTTAACCCCTTTTAATTCCGAATAAACGTTAAATCCTATTAAAAGTTGTCATGTAAACGCCTACAAAAACTTAAATTCGAATGAAAAATGCGCAATTTAAAAACCATTCCGGATTATTCCGATGTTGAATGCGATTGAAAAAATTGTATACACTCATTCGGAATGACCATTTCCCATGTAAACTCGTATAGCAAAACACATTACTTCCGAATAATTTTATTCTGAAGTTTTTATTCTGAATGAAAAGCCCTCATGTAACCACGGCGGCGTATCTAGTGTCGAATTCGGTGCACCAAATTTGTTCTCTTGAACTAGTTCAACCAGTCACCTACATTAGGTGTCCCAGAGCCATCTAATAGAAGAGTTAGGACATAGAGGGGGCAGAAACCGAGCGCTGTTCATGCAGCCTGAACTGAGACAAGCTGGAGTTGGAAATACATTGTTTTCAACGAGGGCGGCGCAAATAAGAGCTATTTTAGGCATGTGTGCAACATGACAACTGTTTTAAAGTATTGTACAGTAACAACTAAAGTCTGTAATGATTATTGTTGTACTATTACTATAAAAACAATCTAAAATAAAGGGATTTAAGATCATTAAAGCTGGTCTGTTGCCTGGTGGGTCCAATGTATTTCTGCCTACTTCCAGTCCAGGACTTGTCCCAGTTGGTTGTCCCCATTCTCAATAGAAGTCTATGTAGGAGAGCCTCCATTGGACTGAAGCCCCATGAAGTGAATGGAGCGTAACTCCGTCTTATGTCTATGGCTCTGAGGTGTCAATGGAGGATTGACACATTTTTCCAACCACTACAAAATCAAATGTGCTCGTTATAGTACCGAAGTCTGACTGTCACTAGAGGGCGCTAAGTCCACGGGTTTGTGTACGTATTTAATTGTATTATTACGCCCATAGGGGGATCTTAGATTGACTCATATACGAACTGTGTTTGAACAATACTTTCACTCGTATGAGAGAAAACGCTAATGTTACTGCTGCCAAATTAGTGAAATCTTCACTATAGAAACAGACTATCAAATATGACTGACAAATTGACAGTTTGTATATTTTTGGACCACAATTCTTATATGAGATGATTTTTAAGATGTTATTCTCCATATAGAGAAAAACTTCCATGAACACCTTGGAACCAGGGGATGAGCGAGTGACGTCATGGCTTCGGCGCTCTATTGTGTTATCAGTTATCAGGTGTGTTATTATTTAACACAACTGTTATTATTGCTGTTGTCATCTTTGTTATTATTTAACATAAGTAATGGCTTGAAGCTTTAAGAGCAAGGTGTTTTGAAGGATATTCGTGATTGTCCCTATATGCAGAAAAGGAGCCAGGATTAGAGGCAAGTTGTCTTGCGTAAAGCCAAAGCCCTCAAAAGTAAAATGGCACACGTGACAGTAGCTATACTGTCGCCCTCCAAGAGAATGCATGCATTTCTGATACAGTATACATTTAAGTGTTGCTGGTTGAACCCATTCAAATCCAAGCTACCGTCGTCTCCTTACAAACTTGAATCCACAAAAATGCATTCTAAAATAGCTCTGTTATTGCACAAAATAAAAGTCTGACAAATGTTATTCAGAAAATCTGGATGATATTTTTTTATATAAAGATAATTTAACCAATATTCCTAGCATTCCTTACAAATGTTATAACAGACATTATTTTTTCCTGTACTTTGTAAACAGTCACATCATATTTACATGGATGGGTATATAACTGTGGCTTTGTGACAGACAGACAGACAAACACCCAATACATGGATGGGTTTATTACTGTTCTCCTGCACTCCCCATGGCCAGCACGGTCTCCTTCACTAGCCCTCCTGTCGCATGCTTCATGCAACGGAATATTGCCTTTTTTATCTCCATTCGTATTGCTGTGCCCTCGCCCTATATTTCACTTTCACTCCATTGATCAATCAATATCTGGTTCTCTTTTTTACGTTGCTAATAATGCCTCGTTCTGAACAATCGTCCTCGGATGGATGTCGTCAACCATTCCGCTTTCACTGCGTTATGCGTCACTGACATTTTTATTATTTCCATCAAAATGTCCTTTTTTGTCCTGTTTTTGCTTGTATTTATAACTCTCTCTCTCTTCTAACTCTCTCTCTCTCTCTCTCTCTCTCTCTCTCTCTCTCTCCCCGCCTCCAGCCTCCTCCTTGTCCATCTGCCACTACATTCTTCTGTTTGCCTGCTTCCTTTTTGCTTCACAGTATACAGTATCTCTCTCTGTCTCTCTGTCTCTGTCTCTGTCTCTGTCTCTGTCTCTGTCTCTGTCTCTGTCTCTGTCTCTGTCTCTCTCTCTCTCTCTCTCTCTCTCTCTCTCTCTCTCTCTCTCTCTCTCTCTTATTGCCTTTTCTTTCTGAGCGCTGCTCCACATTGTGCTCTGAGTGTGGAACCACCATGCAGTCTTCTCACAGTAATGCTCAATAGGTGATAATAATAATAAAATAATGGATGTGTCACAGACACAGAAAACAACTAGAAAAAATACACATAAACAAAAGCATGTTTCACATGACACTCTGAGTCATTTCAGTATTGCCATTATAATGTGACATTGTACTGGTTATAACAGTATAGTTGCTATCTTTGTAGCAGCCATGGTGATTATTTCGATGTCATGATAATAGCAGGTATACGGCCGCGAGGAAAAGTTCACAAACACTGACTTAAGATCGTTCACCGCCGTTTCTCCGAGCACAGATATTTACGCCATCTGAACCCCTGATTGCAGGTGCATCGTGGGTAATGATAACTTCACCTATAGGTGAGACGCAGAAAGTCACACCATTATAGCAACATTGTAGGTATATAATTATACCGTATAAAGTACATTATAGTCTTGGCTGAAGAACACTTAGAAACCCTGAAGTGTTTTAAGCCCTGTGGATGCAGGTTAAGATGCAGAATCTAACCCTTCCCGTCCCCTCCCTATTTCCCTCGCTGTGCCCTGAGTATCCGTTTAGATACGAGCAGCTCAGCAGAGCAAAGGGCAAAGGGTTGGGGGTTGTCGAGCGTCTAAAACAGGGTACCTCGTCGCCTTTACAACAGGCTTAGGAGGACAATGTGGTCGTCTAATTAACCAAGAGTCCCATTCAGCCAAACAGCAGGTGGAGACTGAGGGAAACGCTGACCACGACGGAGAGCACCAGCAGCGAGAGGAAAGAGTGCGAGCGAAGAGGACTGGAGGCGGCGTTGGGAGTGAGGTCGAAGTCGGGCGGGCACTCGAGCTCGATGCAGGTCACGGAGATGCCCGAGTCCTCGTTGCCGTAGTTGGCCCAGTACTCCTCGGGGTCGATCTTGGGCAGCGCCAGCTCCGCCTCCTCCAGCTCCCACTTGACCACGGACGTGGAGGTGGACGGGCCCTTGCCGTGCGCGCCGGCCTTCACCGTCTCGTGGGCCTTCTCCAGCAGCCCCTTGGTGATGGCCTGGGGCTTGTTCCGGGAGAACCACCAGCGGGTCTTGGTGCTGAAGGTGGTGGTGGTGGAGCCGGCGATGGAGGCGGGGTCGGGGGGCAGCGGGCACGGCGCGAAGTCCATCTCGCGCAGGAAGCGCATGTCCTGGCCGCGGCGGGCCGCCGGCGAGGCGCACGGCACCTCGGAGGAGGAGACGGAGCCGCTGGCCTCGCGGAACCACTCCCACATGGCGCGGGACTCGCAGCCGCACGCCCAGGGGTTGGCGTTGAGGCGCAGGAACTGGACGCCCTGCGCGTCCCGCAGCGCCTGGGCGGGGAGCTCCGCCAGGGAGTTGTTGAACAGGAAG
Source organism: Protomyctophum parallelum (assembly GCF_964188405.1). Lineage (NCBI taxonomy): Eukaryota > Metazoa > Chordata > Actinopteri > Myctophiformes > Myctophidae > Protomyctophum > Protomyctophum parallelum. The sequence continues at coordinate 14,463,494 of NC_139702.1, forward strand.
AGCATGGTGAGGCGGCCCAGGTCGCGGAACGCCCGGCGGTTCACCTGCGATATGGGAAAAAATATGATATCACCATATTATCGCGATATTTCTTCATGCCGTTTTTATGGTTTTATGGTTAAAAACTAAAAGAATAAGTATAAATTAAGGTATGAAACTGCAAATCATAGAATGTGCATTCAACGTAACAATAATGTACAATATCTCTGAAACGGCAACACATGGTGGAGACACTGGGCTCCACGTTCATCACCGCTAAACCCCTTTTCCCTAAAAGCTAAACCCCTTTTCCCTAAACTTAACTAAACCGCTTTTCCCTAAACGCTAAACCCCTTTTCCCTAAACGCTAAATCCCTTTTCCCTAAACTAAACTAAACCCCTTTTCCCTAAACGCTAAACCCCTTTTCCCTAAACTTCTTTGCCTTTTTTTTGTTCAACTAGCGGCCTATACATTTACACGTTGTGAGCTTGTAGACTGGCCATTTTTAACTATTCGAAAATGTTTTGCAAAATAGTAAAAAAAAAAGGCAAAGAAGTTTAGGGATAAGGGGTTTAGCGGTGACGAAAATGGAACCCACTGTATCCGATCGTCTTGACCACTGTTTCCCAAACAGTGGGTCGGGACCCATGTGTGGGTCGCGGACACATTGTTTTCGGTCCCCTTAGTTTTCTGTTTCCTTCGTTCTTTTTTAAATTAATTCTTAAAAAAAAAGGGAAACCATTCATGAATTAATTACAAATAATGATCCAATTAAAAGAAATTCAGTAAACGTCTTGGAGAAATGAATGAAAAAAAATCTAAGAAATTCCACAAATTAGAGCAAATATTTTCGTGCCACCTTGTGAGCTTGTAGACCGGCTATTTTCACTATAGTTTGCGTCCCACGGGCGAATATCTAATTTCCGTCTTGGGCCACGGGCACGGGGCTGAAAAGTTTGGGAACCACTGAATTATCGACGTTAACCCATTTTGTGCGGGAACCCGTTTTGGTGTTAGCATCATGCTATGCTTTAGCTATTGAAAAATAGCAGATCTACAAGCTCATAGCGCGCTACGAGCTTGTAGGTCTGCTATTTTTGAAAAATCGAAGAACGACTGACATAGAAACATGGCTTTTTCAGAAAACCGTCAGGATGTAGAAGACCTGATCTCGGGTCAGAATGGGTAAATAAATATTCATCAGGCCACGCCTCCCTACCTGGCGTACGCGGTTGTCGTGCACCAGCAGCCGGTCCAGGTTGACCAGGCCGCGGAACACGTTCTCGGACAGCGTGCGGATGCGGTTCCCGTGCAGGAACAGCTGGGACAGGTTGATGAGGTCCGAGAAGATGTCGTCCTGCAGGAAGTGGAGGTGGTTCTCCTGGAAGGAAGGAAGGGGAGGAGCAACGCGTGATGATGACGACGTGAGGACTGTGATGAGATACAGTGACATCACTGTTGTTTTTGGCAGCACATTTCTATTTCAGTTTAGTCATAGTCTTTGGACTGAAACGTCATTTAGTTTTAGTCACATTTTAGTCACCTGGAAATGTCTTAGTGTTAGTCTAGTTTTAGTCGACTAAATGTCATGAGATTTTAGTCGACTAAATGTACAGTTGATTTAGTCGACTAAAATGTATTTTGGCGGGCCTTGATGCCGTCGTAATGAGTGTTTTTACACTTGCTGAAAATAGCCGATCTACAAGCTCACAACGCGTCGCGTTGCGACACGTTGTGAGCTTGTAGATCGGCCATTTTCAGCAAGCAACCAAGTGTAAAATGACTTATACTGGATCTCTTGCCCACTAGTCCCTTCCTAACATTTTAGTCTAGTTTTTATTTGTCGACGAAATTGTCAGTATATTTAGTCTTAGTTTTAATCATCGTAGCTTAGTTTTCATTTAGTTTCCATTTGTTTTTGTCAGTGGAAAAAGGTAGTCGACGAAAAATGTTCGTCTTAGTTTTAGTCGACGAAAACAACACATCACAGTGATGCTAGCTCATGATTAGCCTGGCTAATAAGCCAGACTCAAATCACACTGTCGTCGTGTGTTATTTGAGTCTGGAGATGCTGTGTGTCTTGTGTTATTTGAGTCTGGAGATGCTGTGTGTCGTGTGGTATTTGAGTCTGGAGATGCTGTGTGTCGTGTGGTATTTGAGTCTGGAGATGCTGTGTGTCGTGTGGTATTTGAGTCTGGAGATGCTGTGTGTCGTGTGGTATTTGAGTCTGGAGATGCTGTGTTTATGGATCATTTTCTCTTTGACGCAATTGGTCAGAGCTATACTGTCAGTCAAAGGTCTCAAGCATTGAACGTCACTGTACCAAAGCCCGCCCATATTGCATACCGTGTCCCGATTGGCCACACCAGTTCTCTGTTGTAGGAAATGGGCGTACGATTGAGCCTCTCCAGACCGTAATCCGCCGGCAGGCAATTATTTTTGTTGCCAACGGCTGATTCGGTCTGGCTTATTAGCCAGGCTAGCTCATGATATGACATGAGATATAGCATGATCTGATGACTGTGGAACTGTAAATGGTCCAAGATTTGCTGACTGTCAATTATTTATACAACACATTGTAAGTATGTGCATGTGTTATTGTATTGCATTGCATTTTGTTTTTTATTGTCCATTCTACAACTCCATTAGGGAGAGACTTTTTAATTTGTATGGTTGGAGGACTTCGAGGGACTGAAGCGCCTGTTTCAAAAGTACACCTTTTCATTTGCCTCATTCCTTGAAAAGGCCTCATGGTCAATGAGGAGGAGAGGGCCATTTACATGTAAAATGGCCTTGTTATGTTTATTTTCGTTTTGTTTAGTTTTTTGTTCAAATAATGTACACATATGTATGAACAGGAAGGACTGTAGTGCCAGTTGCATTCAGTGTACTCTGTTAAATGCGTCATATAATCCTATGGGATGGGCCAAAGTGGCATTCATTTGTATTGTATTGTATTGTGTTGTATTGTATTGTATTGTATTGTTACTTATACTTTACCTGTTATGCAGAAGGGCATCCTGTTGTATGTCAAGCTCATAATATGGTGAACTAAACATATATTATTTATGGTCCCATTAAATGGAACAACTTGCCTGTCGTTTTAAGAAATGCCCCCAGACATTACGCCAAAATGTATCTTTCAACAGTGCTTGCACTGTTTGTCTGCTACCAGTTCCACACCAACTTTTAGAGTTCTGAACCAATTAAAAGTTCTGTGAAAGCACTCAGAACTTAGCCTGGTCAGCATTCCTTTTGGGGTTTATGATCAGGTCGGGAGCGGATGATATCGTTGTTTACGTCATGTTGTAGACATTGTTTTGTATAGTCATTAGGCCGGAACCATCAACGATCTACAAGCTCACAATGTGTCGCATTGTGAGCTTGTAGATCTGCTGTTTTCAGACTTGAAATGGGAGTACATTTTGAATTCCATTCCAGACGCCGGTGATGCTATTGGTGCTATCGATCATTAGCGCCAGATTTTAGTTTTAGTCATAGTCTCTTGAATAGTTTTCATTTAGTTTTAGTCACATTTTGGTCACCCGGAATGTTTTAGTGTCTAGTTTTAGTCGATTAAATATCATAAGATTTGTCAAAAATGTATTTTGGCAGGCCTTGATGGCGTGATTTTATACTTGCTGCAAATAGCAGATCTACAAGCTCACAACGCGTTGCACGCTACGACGCGTTGTGAGCCTGTAGATCTGCTATTTTCAGCATCCAACCAAGTGTAAAATGACTTATACTGGATCTCTTCTCCACTAGTCCCTTCCTAACATTTTAGTCTAGTTTTAATTTGTTGATGAAATTGTCAATATATTTAGTCTTATTGTTTTAGACATCATAGCTGAGTCTTTATTTAGTCGACGAACATTTTTCGTCTTAGTTTTAGTTTAACACATTTTGGACGGGAACCCATTTTGGTGTTAGCATTATGACATGCTTTAGCTATTGAAAAATAGCAGATCTACAAGCTCATAGCGCGCCACCAAGTGGCGCGCTACGAGCTTGTAGGTCTGCTATTTTTGAAAAATCGAACAACGACTGACATACGTATAGAAACATAGCTTTTTCAGAAAACTGTCAGGATGTAGAAGACATTTTTTAGAATCTGATCTCAGGTCAGAATGGGTTAATGACGGAATCAACCCTGATTATATCCCCCCTCGCCGCCACCTACCTGCAGGTAGAGGAACTGCAGGCTGTAGAGCTTGTGGAAGACGTCGTGGGGCAGCGCGGTGAGCCGGCAGCGGTGCATGTGGAGGCTCTGGAGCTTCTCCAGGCCGCGGAACGCCCCGCCCTCCAGGCGCCGCAGGCTGGGGTTGTCCCCGAGGTCCAGCTCCTCCAGGTCCCTCAGCTCGCTGAAGGCCCCCGCCTCGATCCACGAGATGTTGTTGGAGAACAGCCAGAGAACCTGGTGGTGGAGACATGGAGGGGGTTAATGTGGTTGAACAGCCAGAGAACCTGGTGGTGGAGACATGGAGGGGGTTAATGTGGTTGAACAGCCAGAGAACCTGGTGGTGGAGACATGGAGGGGGTTAATGTGGTTGAACAGCCAGAGAACCTGGTGGTGGAGACATGGAGGGGGTTAATGTGGTTGAACAGCCAGAGAACCTGGTGGTGGTGGAGACATGGAGGGGGTTAATGTGGTTGAACAGCCAGAGAACCTGGTGGTGGAGACATGGAGGGGGTTAATGTGGTTGAACAGCCAGAGAACCTGGTGGTGGTGGAGACATGGAGGGGGTTAATGTGGTTGAACAGCCAGAGAACCTGGTGGTGGTGGAGACATGGAGGGGGTTAATGTGGTTGAACAGCCAGAGAACCTGGTGGTGGAAACATGGAGGGGGTTAATGTGGTTGAACAGCCAGAGAACCTGGTGGTGGTGGAGACATGGAGGGGGTTAATGTGGTTGATTGGGACGATGTCTAGACTCAATTGACCGCGGCCATGTTGCCATCAGAGTTTGGAAGTAAAGCAACGTCCTGCTAACCTGACTCTGCCAGATGGGGGGCGGTATTGAGTAACCATGTTCCCCAAGACAGCATCCATCTGAGATCTCTCAGAGAGTTGAGCTAACACCGAACATCCAATCATCTACCATATGAAAATATCTTGGAAAAAAAGGAACAGCCCCGTCATCGAATTGGCGAGATCCCAGATCCTAATAAGCTGTGAAACAATGTGTGTAGCAAGCATCTTGGATCTGGCAGCGTCAGGTTAACGTCCTGCTGCCTCTTGCATTATGTGCAAATTCAAAACAGTCGGTACGCCGGACTGTCGAGTGATATCTAACGAGCACGAATCACCTGCGAGGACAGAAAGTAACTCATAACATGGTGGATTTTTATGAAACAAACACTTTGAGGATAGAAAGAGAATAATTCAAGCTTTTTGTACAGCTGCAATGTTGGTGAGTTTGACGTTGTGTAATACAATCAGATATACTGTAGGACTTTGTCTGTTTGGATGAATGGGCTGACTATGGGAAGTTGCACCTTGTTAGCACCTTGCCATTAACTTATAATTATGGTAAGATGGCCGCTGTCTGCATATGGTCCATATAGGGTTGTTCCAATCCGATCACGTGATCTGAAATCGGGGGCCAATCACGTAATTTTCAAATGAGCTGAATCGGATCGGGAGCAATAAACGTGATCAGGACTAGTGTCAATATTATATCCATATCATGATATTAGACTGGATATTTTCTGTAATTTTGGATATTCTAATATTGTAATATGGCATAAGTGGAAAAATCGATATGGGCAGATACTGAAAATCTTAATGATCGGAATCGGATCGGGAGCAAAAGAATGTGATCGGGACATCCCCACCCTGGGCAAGACCTACGCTGAAAAGACTATCAGCAGAAGTTGCGGGATTTTAGCAGAAGTATTGCCCGAGGAAATGACGTTGATGCTCTACAAATCAGTTTACATTCTCCGGGGGAAATACTTTTGTCGGATGTTCCGGAGGATACATCCGTGACCAGGCTTTACTTTGTGCTTCTCTGCCTTACGTTGTGACCAGGCTTTACTTTATGCTTCTCTGCCTTACGTTGTGACCAGGCTTTACTTTATGCTTCTCTGCCTTACGTTGTGACCAGGCTTTACTTTATGCTTCTCTGCCTTACGTTGTGACCAGGCTTTACTTTATGCTTCTCTGCCTTACGTTGTGACCAGGCTTTACTTTATGCTTCTCTGCCTTACGTTGTGACCAGGCTTTACTTTATGCTTCTCTGCCTTACGTTGTGACCAGGCTTTACTTTATGCTTCTCTGCCTTACGTTGTGACCAGGCATTACTTTATGCTTCTCTGCCTTACGTTGTGACCAGGCTTTACTTTATGTTTCTCTGCCTTACGTTGTGACCAGGCTTTTCTTTATGTTTCTCTGCCTTACGTTGTGACCAGGCTTTACTTTATGCTTAGATAGATAGATAGAATACTTTATTGGCAGTTTAAGAAAATTACAGAAATTGACATCATTTTAAAAAAACGCCAAATGGACTTAGACACAAAAAAGCCTTTGCTTGTTTCCATTGTGGTCCACTTTGAAACATGAAACTATACACATACATACTGTACAGACAAAAACAACCATGGAACAAATAATAAATAATCCTTATATATAAGGCTGGGAGCTATACATAGGACAAGAGGTACCCTGAGAGAAAAGTCCTGAGCATGGGAGAAGGGCTATCCAGGTTTGGAAGCTAACTATGACCAGTGAGTGTGTAGATGGAGCCATGATTTCAGGTCTTTCCTAAATATTGCAATAGAATTTAGGGATTTCAGGGCTGGAGGGAGTGCATTCCACAGAGTAGTGGCTGCGTAGAAAAAAGCATTTTTACCCATGAGTGTCCTGAAACTGGGAGGAACTAGATCATAAGGACTTCCTCTGGTTGAGTACCTGTGAGCATCCCTCACTCTGGGCAGGTAGCCCAGCAGGTACTCTGGAACAGAGGCACCTAGGATCTTGAAGACCAGACACAATGAGAGCTGAGATACTCTCTCCTCCACCCTTAGCCATCCCAGGCTACTAAAGTGGGCAGAGGTAAGATGAGACCTGGGGTTCAATTTTAGCAGTAACCTCACAAGCTTGTTTTGGGAGGTCTGCAGCCTTGTTTTCAAAAGCTTGGAGATACCTCTGTACCATGAAGTACACGCATAGTCAAAGTGACACTGGATGAGGGCACCGGCCAAGGTCCTCATAGCACTGCTGTTGACATAAGGGGATATCCTGCCCAAGAAACGAGTTCTCTGGTTGACCTTTGAGATCACTTTCATTGCCATTTTTTCACCTGTGAGTTTGTTATCTAGTATAAAACCCAAGTAAGTGACCTCTTCCCTATTTGTGACCACACTGTCACCCACTCTAACTGAGAAGCCCGGGACTTGTTGAGGTTATGACTTGAACCAAACAAAATAGACTCAGTTTTCCCAAGGTGCAGTGACAATTTGTTGTCGGAGAGCCAAAGACAGATGCTACCGAGCTCTGTGCTGAGTACTCTCTCGACCTGCGACTTATCTTTGTCCGAGACCAGGAGAGCTGAGTCGTCTGCGAACAAGAACAGATTGCATTTACATGCCGAGTTCATGTCGTTTACATAAATTAGAAACAGTAGAGGCCCTAGGATGCTCCCTTGGGGGACCCCACACTCTACTGGGAGGGAGGTGGACAGGGTACCATTCACATCGACCACCTGTTTCCTTCCCTCAAGGTAAGATCTCACCCAGTTTAACGATGGGCCATCAAAACCAATTGCCTTCAGCTTGTTTAGCAGTATGGAGTGGTTCACAGTGTCAAACGCCTTTTGAAGGTCCAGCATGACCATGCCGCAGTATTTGCCTGAGTCTACCTCACGTCTGATGTTATCTGTCAAGTATAACAGACATGTGTCAGTGGAGTGAGATCTTCTGAAGCCTGACTGGAATTCAAAAAGAAGCTTGTTATGAAGCAGATATGAATTTATCTGTTCATACACTAGTCTCTCTATGACCTTTGAGATGGAACAAAGGATGGACACAGGGCGGTAGTTCCCAGGGTCCAACTTGCTGCCCTTTTTATAAAGAGGGACTACTCTTGCAAGTTTGAATTCCTGTGGAACATGGCCCTGTCTGATGGACAGGTTTGTAATGTGAGCCACAACAGGGGCAATAGAAACCGCTGCATCTCTGAGGAACCTAGTGGGGATACCATCATGGCCGGTAGCCTTAGTTGGCTGTAAGGCACTGAGTTTTGATAACACGTCCTCTGTTGTTACGGACGAGATTTTGAAGCTGTCCTCAACAGCACCAAGACCTTTGTAAAAAGAGCTTATATGCTGCTCTCCATAAAGGCCTGAATGGGAGGGCAACTTGTCCACCAGTGTGGAAGCTATGGTTGTGAAGAAACCATTTTGGCAGTTAGCCACATTCAGCTTATCAGAGATGAGCGAGCCATTTATTTTAATGTTGAGATTTGTGATCTTTGTTTTGAGCCTGTTGTTACAGCCCAAGTTTTTGGGGCTTTTTCTTGTTTTCTTCAATTTTCTCATTGAAGTAGGTTTGTTTGGCTGTCTTGATCATGCCGTTTACCTTGTTACGCAATTGTTTGCATTTGTCGAACAGCTGCTCATCTCTGTTTTTTCTGAACTTGGCATAACTCTCATTTCTCATTTTCATGGCCATTAGGATGTCGGCATTCATCCATGGTTGAGTTCTCGCTTTCGCCCTAATGACTTTCATGGGAGCCAGGCTGTCAACCACTGATAGAAAGGCAGATTTAAAATGAGACCAGGCCTCTTCTGTAGATGTACAGTTAAGGACGTTTGACCAGTCCAGATTCTCCAGAGCTGTATTTAATGCTTCACAGGTGTAGTTTTTTAATCTGAATCTGATTGTGTTATGACAATTGACTGCAGATTTGTGAAGTTTACGAGTACAATAAATGATATCATGATCACTTATATTGCACTGTATGACACCACTTCTGGAGATCTTGGTCAGGTAATTTGTCAAGATGAGGTCTAAGATGGTTTGAGAGTCAGGGCATACCCTTGTATATTGAGAAATCAACTGAACCAGGTTATGCAGGCTACAGTAATTTCAGAAGGACTTAAAGATTGCTGTGTCTTTTACCAAAATATTGGTGTTGACGTCGCCAATCAAGATTTCCCCCGAACATCCTATGTCAGTTGATACATCATCTAACAGGTTGTAAAAGGTGGATTGGGAGGGAGGTCTATACAGAGCCCCAATCAAGAAGGGTTTTGTTTTGGGGAGGTTGATATCAAGCCAAACTGCTTCAATGTCCTTGTTGTCCATCTCGGACCGGACGTTGAAGCTGATATCTCCTCTGACATAGACACAGACTCCTCCTCCATTTCGATCTCTGTCCTTTCTGATGACTGTATAGTTTTCTATCTCTATCTCGGTGTCCTTGATGGAATCATCAAGTCTAGTTTCAGAAAAAGAAATTATACCAACCCTGCCATTGTCAAACATGTCTCTGACTTGATCGATGTATAGTACGAGACTACGTATGTTCAAATGAACAATATGTAACCCTCTAGCCGAAATTTTTTCCAAAATGTCCTCAATAGTGTTCGTACTGTTCAGATTTTCCTCCAAAGCCATGCATGAATGTGTGGGGGCGGGGAAGGGTGTTGAGGGGAGGGTAGGGGACACAGGACGAGACACAGGACCAGGATTTCGTTCGGTTTCGTTCGGCTTCTCTGCCTTACGTTGTGACCAGGCTTTTATTTATGCTTCTCTGCCTTACGTTGTGACCAGGCATTACTTTATGCTTCTCTGCCTTACGTTGTGACCAGGCTTTACTTTATGCTTCTCTGCCTTACGTTGTGACCAGGCTTTACTTTATGTTTCTCTGCCTTACGTTGTGACCAGGCTTTTCTTTATGCTTCTCTGCCTTACGTTGTGACCAGGCTTTACTTTATGTTTCTCTGCCTTACGTTGTGACCAGGCTTTACTTTATGCTTCTCTGCCTTACGTTGTGACCAGGCATTACTTTATGCTTCTCTGCCTTACGTTGTGACCAGGCATTACTTTATGCTTCTCTGCCTTACGTTGTGACCAGGCTTTACATTTCGCAGATAAGTAAGTCTGGGACCGAGGCTAGGACATCCCTAGATGAGGATGATGATGATAGAAATGTTCAGTGGACGAAAAAAGTATGTTTTACTTCAGTAAAAGAAAGTAAAAGATGTACAAGCTCACATGTGTCGCATTGTGAGCTTGTACGTCAGCTATTTTCAAATTGCCGAAATGTATGCTGAAGTGATTAATGTATGTTTTGTAATAATAATCCAAATCTACCATGTAACTAGTAACTAGAAACTAAATATTTTAAATAATTATAGTGAGTAAAAGTACAATATTTGTCTTTGAGGTGTAGTGGAGTAGAAGTAAAAGTATTGGAAATTGGAAATACTCAAGTAAAGTAGCCTACAAACACCAAAAGAGTACAGTACTTAAGTACGGTAAATGTACTTTCCGCAAATGGGGGGGGATAGATTATGATGTATATCGATATTGTTAAGTGACGGGACACAGGACACAGCTAGTAGCTTGTAGTAGCTTGTACAACACTTGTTTACTTTAGTCACCAGAAGTCTGATACGCAAAGCATGATGGACCTTGTAGTCTATCATAGCCCTACTGCCACAGATATCATTTGTGCTCAGGCAAATCAGAAATGAGCTCAAATTTAAAACGCCCATCTCCCCTTTATATTACATGAAGTCTATTGTCTTCCTTGTCCAACCTTGTTGTGCTTTAGTGCTCACCTGAGTTCCAAAGCCAAAAGAATTAACCAACTCTGAGCTCCATTATCTATATATCTATATATATATTTAGTGCTCACCTGAGTTCCGAAGCCAAAAGAACCCACTCTGAGCTCCGTTATCCTGTTGTTCTGCAGGAACACGCGCTGCGAGTCGTAGGGCACTCCCGCCGGCACTATGGTGAAGTTCTGCGCCTGGCAGCTCACGGTCATGGGCGTCGGGTAGCACACGCACTCCTGAGGGCACGCCGCAGACGGACCGGGCTTTACACCCAGAACCAGAACCACCACCGCCAGCCACAGGGAGAGACCGCCTGGAAGAGACAACACAGAGGGAGAGAAGTTAAAGACGAGTCACACCGCCAGCCAGAGGGAGAGACCGCCTGGAAGAGACAACACAGAGGGAGAGAAGTTAAAGACCAGCCACACCACCGCCAGCCAGAGGGAGAGATCGCCTTTAAGACACAACAGGAGGGAGAGAAGTGGATGTAGCGTGGTTAATAATAATAATGCTTCCACTTGCCCTGCAGGCATTAGGCTCCATCTTGCGCCACCCTTGTCCTTTATCCCTAAACTAATTAGCCTTTTTTTTTTTTACTATTTTAAAAACACATTTAAAATAGTTCAAATAGCCGATCTACAAGCTCACAATGTCTCGATGTATAGATCAGCTAGTTTAACTATGTTTTTCAAAATAGTAAAAAATGGATCCCTATATGTGTATTGTGATCCAGTGTTCTGTCACTTTAAAGATATGATGTGTTTTTCTTCAGGGTCTAATGAAGTACTGTCACCTCCTAAACACATGGAAATGTGTTTGACTTATTGGTGGTGTGGTTGTGCAATAATGTCTTCCCTTTGTATTTATAGGGTTTCTTCCTGGAGGCTGAAACCTCGACAGTCAAACGTGCCAATGGAATAAAACGGTGATATAGTGACATCACAATATCATCCCCTAACCCCTCCCCTTTATCATTCAACAACAGCTGTGGGTTACTGGGTTCGGCTTCAGTTCAGGTGGATCACCACCCATCACCATCCACCAGGCAAACCAGGCATACCTAATGAACTGGCTTCAGTTCAGGTGGATCACCACCCATCACCATCCACCAGGCAAACCAGGCATACCTAATGAACTGGCTTCAGTTCAGGTGGATCACCACCCATCACCATCCACCAGGCAAACCAGGCATAATGAACTGTTCAGTTCAGGTGGATCACCACCCATCACCATCCACCAGGCAAACCAGGCATAATGAACTGTTCAGTTCAGGTGGATCACCACCCATCACCATCCACCAGGCAAACCAGGCATAATGAACTGGTGGGCGTGTCCGCATAAAAACGTCATTTTAACAAATACTGTACAATTTTTTGAAAACAAAATCTTCCTCCTTATATAATAATAATAATACCTGAGGATCATATTTTAGCATGGAAAGAAAATTACGGCATTGACGTAACCCAGGGATACTCAAATAGCTGAACCTGTGGGCCACATTATGAAAATGGCAAGGGGCCAGGGGCCAGTTGATAAAAAATAACATTTATTATACTTTTTCATTTTGCTTTATTTCCACCTAAAGTATGAAAAGACAAGTGCAATGTGCATTATTTTATGGCATGGCCATTTTCTCTTTTAAATAATGTCTGTGCAATTATAGCACATTCAACACAAAACACTGTTTCCATAAAACAGTCATATAACCTATAGCATAAACTTCCTATTTCATCTTTGCTATATGAAAGCGCTATAGGTTGTGTTTATTCTTATTTGATTATTTTCATTTACAATGTATTGTGCATTATATTAATAATAGGTATTATGTACCCAGAGTTGTTAAGACACAGACTGTGTTTTCATTGCACTGCATCTGTTCTATTTCCTGCCAAATGTCCATGTTGAAAACACAGTGTATGCAGTGAATGATTGACCCATTTTAGGCGGGAACCACTTTTGGTGTTAGCATTATACGTTATGCTTTTGCTATTGAAAAATAGCAGATATACAAGCTCATAGCGCACCACCGAGTGGTGCGCTACGAGCTTGTAGGTCTGCTATTTTTGTTAAATCGAAGAACGACTGACATAGAAACATAGCTTTTTCAGAAAACTGTCATTTTCAAACAGACATTTTTAGAATCTGATCTCGGGTCAGAATGGGTTAATCGCCTCATTGTCTGTTTTGTCTGTATAAATCAACTCGCTGAGAATCCTGCTCTGTGTCTATATGGTAGCCTACTAATTTCACAGCACAACGTAAGATCACGTCTGGTACACAAACGGCCAGTAAACCACTGGTTCTCAAACTGTTTTCTTCTTCATCATCATAAGCTTAAAGCTTTATTTCAACTCGTATAGTACAGTTTGAGGGGCAAGCCCTCATTGTCAATGTAGCCGAGATACAACACACTACAGTCAACAACAGAAATTACATTCACATTTACACCAACAATACACACATGTGAATTACATTCACATACACCATCAACATAAGAGCAGTACATGAATCGGGTCATGTCAATGACCACCAAACTCATTTGTATTTTTGCAGCAGAACCCTCACTATTTTGTACCAGGGACCCCCCCCCCCCCCCCCCCCCCATACAAGATTTGTGTTAAATAATATATAAATATAATGTATAATAACATTTCTTCAGATTTCCTATATAGTTTAAAGTCAAAGACTGATATAGGTGCTAAATTAATTTATCTCGCTCTTGCAGTGTTGATTTCATTGACTAAAACGAAGGCGAAAAATGTTCGTCGACTACCATTTTCCACTGACTAAAACTAAAAGGAGACTAAATGAAAACTATGACTAAGACTAAATATACTGAAAAAATTGTCAACTAATAAAAACTAGACTAAAATGTTAGGAAGGGACTATAGTGGACAAGAGATCCAGTACAAGTCATTTTACACTGGGTTTGAGAATGCTGAAAATAGCAGATCTACAAGCCGTTGTGAGCTGCTATTTTCAGTGTAAAATCAGTCATTACGGCGCATCAAGGCCTGCCAAAATACATTTTAGTCGACTAAATCAACTGTAGATTCAGTCGACTAAAATCTTATGATAAACTAGACTAACACTACAAACATTCCAGGTGACTAAAATGTGACAAAAACTAAACGAAGTTTCCTTCCAAAGACTATAGGACTAAAACTAAAATAGAAATTTGCAACACTGCTGCTGCTGGCCCCCTGGAACCCTTTCAACGATCCCTGCATGGTCCCCGGACCCCACTTTAAGAACCACCGCATGTAGACGACCAATGGGTGCTGTCCTTGGTGCTGAAATGGCTGTTATAAAGTATTATGCCGTTTGTCACTCCCAATGTAAACGCCTTCAAAACATCATCGCCTTGTTTGGTAGTTCCGGATGTATGTATGTATAGCTTTAGTCACGTTAGCAAGTGATTTGTGATAATAAGCCAAATGGGTTCATGTCTACAGAATAAGTTTATTGAGAACATTAAAAATGTGTGGAGAAAGTACACACATTTTCTGTCTGCGCTATAAGCGTTACGCATGATGGCATTATCTCTCTTCTTGAACTGTTCTTAAACAAATTAGGTATTCCGTATTTTTACAGTTGCAGTTAATTAAACAACATTACAACAAGTGATAGACTTGTGCGTGGATCAATAAATATAGCCTAAATTGTCAAATATAATTCCTCAGCTATATATCCCCGTACAAATGGCCAGCTCCAAGCCATTCAATTCATCTAGAAAAAACATTTCTAAAAGATTAAATAACTTCAAGTTGCTTTAAAACATTTTCTTATATATTTGTTTAACATTTATTACAACAAGTGATAGACTTGTCACTTGTGCGTGGATCAATAAAGCTTAAATTGTGATCATTCCTCAGCTACTGTATATCCCCATAAGAAATGTCCAGCTCCATCACTATAAGCCATTCAATTCAACTAGAAAGATCACAAGTTTCTATTCAATAACTTCAAGTTGGCTTTAAAACATTTACAAACAAACGAGCGACTCTTCCGATCGGATGAGAAGACGAAAAGAAAACTTACTTTTGCAGCTGCGTATGACGGCGCTGCATCGTCGGCTCCGAGCTGTAGTCGAGGGATCCATGTTCAAAAACCAAAGTCCAAAGCGAGTTAGTTATAATAGCCTAGAATGGGGCGTTATTAAAATATAAAGTTAATATAAATGCCCTGGCTCTGCTATATGTCCTATCTCCGCTGGTTATTGTGCTTTGATGGGTCCCCGTGGTTATAGTAGCCTATAGTCGGAGCGACTGGAGTCGAGTCGAGTGCCGTTGGATGGCACCCGGTGTCGTATTTATACCGGAGAAAGCCGTTACACTACGGGCGCCCACGCGGGCATGATGTGGGCACCGTGGAATCTCCTACGTCACACCGACCCGGTGGGGTGGGTGAAGACGGAGGGAGGGAGGGAGAGGAACGGAGAGAGGCGGGGCCAATGCCCATGGGGACGCGCCGGGGAAGGGAGGGAGGGAGGGAGGGAGGGGAGTTGGAGGAGAGCGCGTAAAGACGCATCATCCGAGTCATCGCCAACCGCACATGGACCACTGAGGGAGAGGAGGTTCTGTCCACGTCTTTCCACAGCAGTGGTGCAAAAAGGAACTAACTATGAGGAACTATAAGTATAGCCTACATTTACTTACATGCTTAACCCATTCTGACCTGAGATCAGATTCTAAAAAATGTCAGTCGTTCTTCGATTTAAAAAAAAAATAGCAGACCTACAAGCTCGTAGCGCGCCACTCGGTGGCGCGCTATGAGCTTGTAGATCTGCTATTTTTCAATAGCTAAAGCATAACATGAAGCTAACACCAAAATGGGTTCCCGTTCAGAATGGGTTAAGGATATATTGAGGTATTTGTACTGTAATTTCCAATTACTTCTACTCCACTACATCTCAAAGGCAGATGTTCTATACTTTTACTCGACTACGTGTATTTGAGAATGTTTAGTTACTATGGTTACTTTGATTATTATTACAAAGACACACATACATTAAACCTCTTCAGCCATAATTTACATTTCGGCCATTTGAAAATAGCAGATCTGCAAGCTCAAACAATGCATCTGCTATTTTCAAAATATTTTCTTTATAGATTTGAAAACTTGAAATGAGACATTCTGCATATAGTATACATTTGGTAAATTATAGGTACATTTTGATACCAATACTTGAGTTTTATAGCCGTATACTTTCACTCAAGTACATTTTGAATTCCAGACTTTTACTTGTAACAGAGTATACACTTGCATCTCTGTATTGCAGATACATTTTCCCCCCAGTGAGAGGTGACGTCTCTTCCACGTATAGATCGATATCAAAGGGGTAGAGAGATGTATGTACAGTATGTGTAGGCTGTGTGACGTGATGTGACAGTGATCCTCAAAAGGACCACCTGTTTGATATGCAGATCAGGGCCACGCGGACCCCCTCTGGGACCCCATAATTAACACTGAAAAGACCCCTCTTCTTATCTAACTAGTGAGAGTGTGTATACGACGATATAGGGCATACAGGGCCCCCATGAGGTCCATGTTGGGCCCCTGGCGGTCCCCAGACCTGAGGTTGAGAGACAGTGGTGTAGAGAAGATGAAAGGCATGCAGCCATAGGGGCGGTGGAGATGACTGAGCCTTGTTAGGAGGAGACGGATGCTCGTAGCTTTGACAAGCAACTATGGTCTGTTTCCGGACACACCACGCATGCACGTACACACACACACACACACACACGCACAGTCGCGCACACTCACAGACTCGCAGAGGGAAGGTGCACGTGGGATGCCATGATTGGCTGAATTTCTTTTTTTTTATTATTTCTTTTAGTTTTTCCTCTGTTCGGTGGGAAAGCCCTCTATAGTGATTCAGACGATGCACACAAGATGAGATGTTATTGCCAAAAGAGAAAGTCACTAAATGAAATCATCAGAAAATCCCTATTCACTATAAACAGCATTATAGCTGAATTAATTATACATGAATTAAAGTATGGGATAAATAACCCTATACAGTAACTATTACTGGAAAGACTGCAGGGCTTTGAACATTTGGATAACTTATTTAACCCATTTAGACCTGAGAACATGTTTCTATGTCAGTGGTTCTCAAACATTTTCATGTCAAGGACCCCCAAATATATATATAATTGGCTGCCGACCCCCATCTGAAAATATGTTGTTCCAGGGACCCTCCCAGAAGCAAAGATTTGAGTTAAAAATGCTCGCTCTGAAAGTATACTGTATATATATTCAAATATTTTTTTCAAAAAATAGCAGATCTACAAGCTCGTAGCTCAAATAAGTCTATAGGAATAAGGGGTAATTGGGTGCCGTGGCGCAAGATATGTAGCCCACTCCACTACAACCATGTGGTTCCCAGACCTTTTAACTTGAGACGGAATTTAGTTTGAGACAAACTATAGTGAAAATAACAGATGTACAAGCTCACGACGTGTTGCATCGGGACACATAATGAAGGAAGGAACCCCTTTTGGTGTTAGCATCATGTTATGCTTTAGCTGTCGAAAAATAGCAGACCTATACAAGCTTGTATAGGTCTGCTATTTTTTTTTTAATCGAAGAACGACTGACATAGAAACATAGCTTTTTCAGAAAACTGTCAGGATGTAGAAGACATTTTTTTTAGAATCTGATCTCAGGTCAGAATGTATTAACCCATTCTGGTGTTCGCATCATGTCGTGCTTTAGCTATTTAAAAATAGCAGATCTACAAGCTCATATCGCGCCACAGAGTGGCGCGATACGAGCTTGTAGGTCTGCTATTTTTGAAAAGTCGAAGAACGACTGACATTTTTTAGAATCTGATCTCAGGTCAGAATGGGTTAATCAGACCAGTGTGTGTCCAGTGGAAACCTCGTATGAATCTGATCTCAGGTCAGAATGTGTTAAGAAGGGGGGAAAAGGGGTCTATCTATTCTACACACAGGAAGACATCCAGGACAATGGACACGTGAGTCAGTCAGTCAGTCAGACAGACAGGAGGACAGGAGGAGATCTGTCTCATATAGTAGTATAGTTGTCACTCCTCCTCCTCCAGAGAGCATCCTTTATGGCCACATAAGGATGCTCACCAGCCTCAGCACCCGGCCATTAGCCAGCAGGGACACTATAGTCACGAGTGTGACTAGTGTGTGTGTGTGTGTGTGTGTGTGTGTGTGTGTGTGTGTGTGTGTGTGTGTGTGTGTGTGTGTGTGTGTGTGTGTGTGTGTGTGTGTGTGTGTGTGTGTGTGTGTGTGTGTGTGCGTGTGCGTGTGCGTGTGCGTGAGGGGTATAGGATGTGGTATGATTGAATCATGAATGAATGGAATTATTGATGCATCATCATGTGACAGTCATGTCTATACTTGGACACGGCTGAGGCTTTTCCCAGCCTGTAATCCACTCCCATCTGGGTGCATATACGACGTGCTGCACGTGTGCGTGCGTGTGCGTTTGTCTGTTTCAGCCATCTATCAATGTTGTGTTATCTGGTCTTATAGCACCATAAGTATGCTCATGCATAAAGTGTCAAGTGGCAAATGGAAGTGGCAAAGTGAGTTTAACGTTGTTTAATGCAATCAGACAGGACTTTTCAGATGGCAGAAAGTAGTTTAGCCCTCTAATCACCCGCATTAATTTCTACTTGCAAAAAATAGATTTAAACCTTACTACTACTTTGTACTACTAGGACTAAGACTAAAAAATATGTTAAAAAAGATTTAAAAAAATAAAGTTTGATGAAAAATGTATAATAATTATATAATAATATAATAAATAAATAATTTACATTTTGGGGATATCTTTCACAATAATGAATAAAACATGTTCTAGACATTCTAATGATCACAAAAAAACATATATTACAATTATTTTACCTACTTTTATTAGGGTAAAGGTAAAGGTCAAAAGTCCAGACATTTTTTATTTGTGTGAATTTCAGCCTCTGTGGGGGGTATTTATATGCAAATATCATGACCAATGGCATTGAAATGGCATTGCAATGAATATCACTGATGACGTTTAGGTGAAAAAAGAACAGAAAAAAAAAAAAAAAGATTAGTAATTAATTAAAATAAAATTGTTGCTAAAAAGCAACGCTGGGTCTTAGAGGGTTAAACACACAGATTATTAACGCATTTAGACCAGATTATATACAAAATGTCTTCTAAATCATGACAGAGGACCCCCCCAAAAAACGATATGTATTTGGCCACCATCGACCCCTATCAGAAAATATGTTGTTTGAGTTTAAACGTTCACTCTGAAAGAATATGTATTCAAAGATGTGCGTCACATTTTCATGATTTAAAATGGAAAAAAAATCTACAAGCTCGATCTACAAGCTATACGAGATTGTACGTATGTATAGTTTATATGTATAGTTTCATTATATAGATATTCCACTGTTACTTTCTTAGATTACGCATGTTTCATGATAAATGCTTTTTATGTGATGTATTCCCATGCTTTTTTGTTACTGCTTAAATGTAAGTCGCTCTGGATTAAGAGCGTCTGCTAAATGCCTGAATTGTAAATTGTAAATTGTTGTAGATCTGCTATTTTTCAATAGATTAAAGTATAACATTCCCGATCCTAAATGGGTTAAGCTGCTGTGGATACATTAATTAACCCATTTTGGGGCGTGAACCCATTTTGGTGTTAGCGTCATGTCATGCTTTAGCTATTGAAAAATAGCAGACCTACAAGCTCATAGCGCGCCACTCGGCGGCGCGCTATGAGCTTGTAGATCTGCTATTGTTCAATAGCTATAGCTATTGTACAATAGCCGGCCCAAAATGGGTTATATTGAAGGTTTGGACCCTCGTGGGTCTACGTCTGTCGTTCTGTCAGTGGACTGTCTGTTACCATGGCGACACACATTAGTCCATTTTGTTGCAGAAGTGGGCTTTTATTAGTTTATATATAGTGCCGTTATAGGTCTGCTCTCCCTCCGTTGAGTCTTTTAAATCACTTAAAACTTATAAAACATTTTTATATTCATAAAAGCCTTTGAATCATTATGTTGTGCTTTAGCTATTGAAAAATAGCAGATCTACAAGCTCATAGCGCGCCACCGAGTGGCGCGCTACGAGCTTGTAGGTCTGCTATTTTTGAAAAATCAAAGAACGACTGACACAGAAACGTAGCTTTTTCAGAAAACTGTCAGGATGTAGAAGACATTTTTAGAATCTGATCTCAGGTCAGATGTTGTTTTGTTTTATATTGACTTCACGTATTCTGCACTGTATTGTGTTATTGTATTGTATTGTATTGTATTGCATTGCATTGTATTGTGAAGCACTTCGGTACAATGAGAGTTGTTTTTAAAGTGCTATATTAATAGATTTGATTTGATTAGTGAGCCGAGAAGGAATAACTCGCACACCCCATGAGGCGATAATGAACCTCTCTCTCTCTCTCTCTGTCTCTGTATCTGTCTCTGTCTCTGTCTCTGTCTCTGTCTCTGTCTCTGTCTCTCTGTCTCTGTCTCTGTCTCTGTCTCTGTCTCTGTCTCTGTCTCTGTCTCTGTCTCTGTCTCTGTCTCTGTCTCTCTCTGTCTCTCTCTCTGTCTCTGTCTCTGTCTCTGTCTCTGTGTCTCTCTCTCTCTCTCTCTCTCTCTCTCTCTCTCTCTCTCTCTCTGTCTCTGTCTCTGTCTCTGTCTCTGTCTCTGTCTCTGTCTCTGTCTCTGTCTGTCTCTCTCTCTCTCTCTCTCTCTCTCTCTCTCTCTGTCTCTGTCTCTGTCTCTGTCTCTGTCTCTGTCTCTGTCTCTGTCTCTGTCTCTGTCTCTCTCTCTCTCTCTCTCTCACGTCATGTTTAGTGCTTTAAACAAACATTAAAAGTCCATAGACTTGGCTGCCACATGACATTATGTTTAGTGCTCTAAACTAACATTAAAAGTCCATAGACTTGGCTGCCACATGACATTATGTTTAGTGCTCTAAACTAACATTAAAAGTCCATAGACTTGGCTGCCACATGACATTATGTTTAGTGCTCTAAACTAACATTAAAAGTCCATAGACTTGGCTGCCACATGACATTATGTTTAGTGCTCTAAACTAACATTAAAGGTCCATAGACTGGCTTCCACTCTATATGTTTGTTAAAAGTCCCCTAAAGCAGGGCTTCAACCTGCTGACTTTACAAATGATTTCACGGTCACAGTCAAGTCGTAATAAAAATCAAGACAAGTCACGACGGGTCAACCAATCGTCAGGTAGGCTATGAGGCGTTGTTTGACCTTTTGACCCCGACGTGAGACTCACATTCTGTTTCCATCATATGAAACCTTAGAGTATTATATGAATAGAGACGGCACCCAGAGGAAACCCTGAGGCCAAATGGACATAGTGGCCGGATTTGTCATTGCAGCTCGAGCCAGCGCTGGTCCGTTGACTATCATTGCGCACGTTCATGTGTTTGAGGCCATGACACGTGAACGAATGTTTCATACGTGAACGCGCACAAACGGCACAATGATAGTCAACGGCAGCGCGTTCATGTGTTTGGGGCAAATCCATCCCAGAATGCACTCTGTTCCTACACGGAAAAGGAGGAGTGAAATCGCCTCATGCGCTTTTGAGCAACTTAATGCAAGTGGATGGGAGGAGGAATCCGGTGTCTTCTCTATATACTCTGTATGAAACAGGTTTGGATATTCTTGCCAGTCGGGGGGCGGGGCTGAATGAGTTACAATGACTTAAACATGGTCAACGTAGACTTCATAAAAATCACACCTGTGTGAAGTGAGGGTCTCATCATCATACAAACGTCGTCATACTGTGCATCATCACATTCCGGCCAATCGCTTTTGACGTACTCACTTCTCTGTATACTCACTTTTGAAGCCCTCAGCCAATCCAATCATCGCTATATGGGGCATACACACACACACACACACGCACACGCACGCACGCACACACACACACACACACACACACACACACACACACACACACACACACACACACACACACACACACACACACACACACACACACACACATAAGACAAGCTCCCACTCTTCCGGTGTTTAAATCACCCTTCAAGACGTATCTTTATTCTTTGGCTTTCCCAAGCATAGTATGAGCTGTTTCTGATGTTTAAAGTGACACTGTGTACTGTATGTTGTTTGTTTTTTAAATGAAATTGTGATTTTTATTATTTTATTGTAAAGCACTTTGGTACAACTTGTTATTTAAATGTGCTATATAAATACAGATGGTATGGTATGATAATGGTACACACATGCACACACAGCTGGGCACATCTCAAAAATAAAACCATGGTGTTGACTAATCATTACAAGTGGCTCTTATTTTGAAGGAGGAAGAGGAAATCTATTTGGGTTGTAACCAAGCTGCCATGACAAGCTCCTTTTGGAGTGACAAAAGTAAACAATTAACCCACATGGATTTAAACACAAGCTTTTAGCCAAAGTTCATGTTATCTTAAAGAATGTACACTTAGGAATTATGTTAAACATGCAGGAGTCTCCAGTCCACGGCATTAGGTGAGTAGTTCATTTTAACTATAATTTGATTGATTGATTGTTTATTTATTTTCCTGTCCTGCACACAATGTGCACCATTTCACAATTGCATTTACAGCATGTTTTACATTACATAATTCATTACATAATTCATTACAACTCTTCTTTCCCAAGCTTGACAAATAAAATCTGCCACAACAAAATTTCCCTTTGGCAAAACATATCTCCATTTTTACAGTACATAGTCATTTAAATCTAGGAAATCCCCACAGATATAAGACATCTTATTAACCAAAATATCCCTTAAAGGGATTGTGACATTTAAAACACATTTTTATAGATTTTTTGGCTTTTTGGCTTTTCTTGACATCAATTTCACCAAAAAAAAACGAAGTTTGAACATTCAGTGTATTCTCTGCTGTCTGGACTTTTGTGAATAATTATGCAAAAATGTCTCATCTGGTTGGACGGCAGGCATATACGTAGATCCCTGCTAAACCTCCACCCCCTCCCCACTGCTCCCTGCCTACCCTCTCTTCTCCGCCCCTCTCCTCTCCGCTTCCTCATTGTGACCGCGACTTTGTTTCTTTGTAATACTTACGAATAATGGCTTCTAGAGAAAAATCAATCTGCTCTGTTGTTGGCTGTGTCAATCAACACAAGTCCTTACACTGGATACCAACTGGCCTAGATGACTCTTTTATTTTTGACGGTGACGTTCCTACTAAGTTGTCAAAGAAGCGCATCTTGGGTTGACAGGAAAGGGGGAATTACCGACATCTACAGGCTAAAAGAATGTGTTTTTCCATGGCTTCTCAGGATGCAGATTACACATACACAAAAACTCCTGGCAAGAAATACTGGAGTGGAGTTGAGTGTTCAAACTTTTTAGACACGTTTGAAGGACCATGGCCAAGACTTTTAATGTTGTTAAAATTATGTTATAAATAATGTCATAATACCTTTAAGTCGTCATATTTATTTCGTCTATATAAGTCTTTGAAAAGTATTTAAAAAATATTTAACAAACATTAAATGACCATACACTTACTTAGCTGCCATATGACATAATGGCAGATGTTGAAGGGGCTATAGCTAGCTAGGGGCCCCTCAGATGTTGAAGGGGCTATAGCTAGTAGGGGCCCCTCAGATGTTGAAGGGGCTATAGCTAGTAGGGGCCCCTCAAAAAGGGGATCCTGTAGCTCGGTGGTTCCCAGAGTGGGGTCCGGGGATCCCCAGGGGTCCTTGAGGGAGTTCCAGGGGGTCCCCAGCTAAATGATAGTTTGGAACCAGATGGACCCTTATGGGTCTGTACCTCAGAGTTAAATTAACATTGATTTTACACAATATAAATTGGGGGTCCCATAGATAAAAAAAAAATGCCATTAAACGGGGGTCCGTATAGGCCTGAACTAATGCATGTCAAACTGATTTGCGCCACATTTTTTACGAATTTTCAAAAATAGCAGACCTACAAGCTCATAGCGCGCCACTCGGTGGCGCGCTATGAGCTTGTAGATCTGCTATTTTTCAATAGCTACATTTATAACATAATGTTTAAAACACCAAAAGGGGTTCCCGCCCAACACTCTGGTGGGGACTCGGGAAAACTGTACAGTCACACATCACGCACTGCAGACGGTTTGAGACCCTGCCAGCATGGAAGACGTTTTCGCAGTCTCAAGCCACTGGAAATAGACTGCAAAAAAAAGGTTATTTCCCCAAACAATAGCCCCCCTAATGCTAGCCTCCTGCACCGCACCCTCTTCTCGCACTATTATGCTCAAATTGCACCTTTCTAAACAAGATTTGGTGTAAATATGGAACCATAATAGCCTTGAATAGCCTTGAATTGCACCTTTTTTAAACTAAAATGTTGTATTATGGAACATAACGTATATAGCCTACTGTGAAGATTTTCACAAAAGAGGTTACCTAACTTTGTTACTATGGGGATAACATGTCATGTACATATATGTGCATTTACAAAATGTCACTCTTTTTTACTCGTTCTTTCCTGCTCTCTTCATTCTATCCCTTTGTTTGCTATGAATGCTATGTTATCTATGCTGCTGCATTGTCTATGTTACATCTGCTATGTTATCTATGCTGCTGCATTGTCTACAGTATGTTACATCTGCTATGTTATCTATGCTGCTGCATTGTCTGTGTTACATCTGCTATGTTATCTATGCTGCTGCATTGTCTATGTTAACATCTGCTATGTTATCTATGCTGCTGCATTGTCTGTGTTACATCTGCTATGTTATCTATGCTGCTGCATTGTCTGTGTTACATCTGCTATGTTATCTATGCTGCTGCATTGTCTATGTTAACATCTGCTATGTTATCTATGCTGCTGCATTGTCTGTGTTACATCTGCTATGTTATCTATGCTGCTGCATTGTCTGTGTTACATCTGCTATGTTATCTATGCTGCTGCATTGTCTGTGTTACATCTGCTATGTTATCTATGCTGCTGCATTGTCTATGTTAACATCTGCTATGTTATCTATGCTGCTGCATTGCCTATGTTAACATCTGCTATGTTATCTATGCTGCTGCATTACCTATGTTACATCTGCTATGTTATCTATGCTGCTGCATTGTCTGTTACATCTGGGGGGGGGGGGGGGGGGGGGGCACAGACCTGGGGGGCACAGACCTGACCTGAACACAAGCTGTAACAATAAGGTACAACCTTTGAACCTTGAACCCTTCACACGGTTCACACCTATAAGGTGTGAAGTGGTGAAGTGTTTACGCTCTGGTTCAGCACCCTGGGCCGTGACCATATAGGTCGCCACCTCTCTGACGCTGAGGGTTTCACACAGTGAAACACACCCTATAGACTATAGAGGGTATGCGCATGCATAAAGTGAAAGGCAAATCGAGTGGCAAAGTGAGTTTAACATTGTATAACGTTGTTTAATGCAATCATATTGGACTTTTCTGTTTTTTGCCACACAGTAGGCGTTACCGCATAACTTCCGGGTTTGATGATGATGTCACACCCTCTAAGGACAGAGTGTGTTAGAGAGGCAGGGGCTGGAATGGACAAAAACAGCGGAAATAGCAGATCTACAAGATCACATAATGGATATAGATATAGATCAGTACCGTATAATATGCCAAAATATCGGGTTTGTTTATGGTTATGTCGGCGTCGGGGCCTATTCAGACTCCAGTTTTAGGTGAGGAGCTGCATGGCCACCTTCTCGGTGGTCACCTCTTCACCAAAACGGTGGTTCTGATGGCACGGCACTCATGATCCATCACCGTGCTCATATCTGCTATAATGACCTCCATGGCCAGAGATTCCTCAAATCCGTCCTTTGTTTTCTCTCTGCTTTCTCTGCCTCTATTCTATCCCTTTATGATCCTTTCCTATTATAGGCTCCGGGCAATGTGATTGGTCTAGATAAGTTGGGTGGGCGGTCTCGGTGGCCACCGTTTTGATGGTTAATTAAAACAGAGAGAATGGCTTCATGGGGCGAGCGGTGGTTTGCTCTAGACCACAGCTCAGTGACGCCATGTTGTAGTTCTTGACCGCAGCTCAGTGACATCATGTTGAAGTTCTTGACCGCAACTCAGTGACATCATGTTGTAGTTCTTGACCGCAGCTCAGTGATGTCATGTTGTAGTTCTTGACCGCAGCTCAGTGACATCATGTTATAGTTCTTGACCGCAGCTCAGTGACGTCATGTTGTAGTTCTTGACCGCAGCTCAGTGACATCATGTTGTAGATCTTGACCGCAGCTCAGTGACGTCATGTTGTAGTTCTCGGTGATATTTAGTCACATTTTAGTCACCTGGAATGTCTTAGTGTTAGTCTAGTTTAAGTCCATGTAATGTATTTTGGTGGGCCTTGATGTTGTCGTTGTTGTAATATACAACATGCTGTGTATTGATACTTGGTACTTGTACGTGAATATGCAATGTACTCATATGTATGATGCACTGCCTGAACTGTAACATACTTTAGGGCTGTGTTAGGGCATGCTGAAGGCCGCGTGCTGCAGGCAGTGATTGTGATGTCTAGTCAGTGACGTCATTAGGACATGAAGTATCCAAGCTATATAAGATTCTGTATGTGTAATAAACTGCGTGAATGAATTAATGTGACCAAGTCTTCGTGTCATGTTAATCTCTTCTCCCCGGCCGGCCTGCCTGTCTGTCCGCCGCCGAACCATGGAAATATCAGCCGGGTCGTCACACACCAGAACCAGAACCAGAACCAGAACCAGACGAGGGTCCAATACTTAGAACACATAATCATAACAGTCGTAATGCCTGATTTTACACTGCGACGCGTTGTGAGCTTGTAGATCTTCTATTTTCAGCATGCAACCAAGTGTAAAAGGACTCATACTGGATCTCTTGTCCACTAGTCCCCTTCCTAGCATTTTAGTCTATAGTTTTTAGCTGTTGACGAAATTGTCAATACATTAGTCTTATAGTTTTAGCTTAGTTTTCATTTGGTTGCCATTTAGTTTTCGTCAGTGGAAAAAAGGTAGTCGACGAACATTTTTCGTCTTTAATAGTTTTAGTTGACGAAATCAACACTGGTGTGCCGGCGAGATCGCGGCGGTGGATCCTATTTGCTTCACCAATCAGAACACCCGGTTAAAGCGGGTGGCTCAGAACCAGCTCTACTATACCTTTTTGCACCGAGGAAAACTACATGAAAACTACATGAAAACAAATTAAAAACGAAGCCATGATGACTAAATAATGTACTGGCAATTTAACCCATTCTGACCTGAGATCAGATTCATACGAGGTTTCCAGTGGACACACACTGGTCTGATTAACCCATTCTGACCTGAGATCAGATTCTAAAAATGTCAGTTGTTCTTCGATTTTTCAAAAATAGCAGACCTACAAGCTCGTAGCGCGCCACTCGGTGGCGCGCTATGAGCTTGTAGATCTGCTATTTTTCAATAGCTAAAGCATAACTGTGTGACTCTGCATAAAACATCTCGGTTTTGTGAGACCTTTTGTTAGCTGTTTTGGTGAGTTATCTTGTTTTTGTTTTTGTTTTTTTGTCCCCCCCCCAACTTTGGTTTGACTTTTTGCAATCAGTTACCATGGGTCCCAAAAAGAATGCAGTCCAGGAAGAAGAGTTTGTGACTGTCTCTGTTCTTAATGATATGTTAGATCAACAAAAGCAATTTTTCAAAGAACTGATGGATCTACAAGAGAAGAACTTTAAATCTTTCTTAAGTCTCATCATGGACTCTACCACAAAAAGAGTTCATGAGCTGGTGAAAACAGTCTGTGACCTTAAACATAGCCTGGAGTTCACACAAGCAGAGACAGATAATTTTAAAAATGCAAATGTTTTGAACCAGGCAGCACTTTGTTGCTTGGCCAACTGCAATCTGCTCTTGACAAGATCTCCTCTAAAGAAGACTATCTAGAAAATCAGTCTAGGAGAAATAATATCCTGATCGATGGTATTGAGGATTCTAAATCTGAAACAAGGCAAGAGACTGAGATTAAGATAAAAAAGATGATGTATGAAAAACTTGATTTGGACTCAAACTGATTGAGATAGAGAGGGCACACAGAATTGGCACCTTTCTGCCAGACGGTCGACCCAGATCTACAATTGCCAAATTGCTCAGATATAAAGACAAGGAGGCGATTATGAAAAGGGGCAAAAAAACTCAAAGGTTCTAATTAAGATCTTCATTAATGAGGACTTTTCAGAGAAAGTCAGACTAAAACGGAAAGAATTACTTCCCCTTCTTCGTGAAGAACGAAATAAAGGGAACTTTGCATATCTCAAATATGATCAGCTGATTTCCCACCCCCCCTAGGCCTGTTGCAATCGATACAAACGTTGCAGACGAGGCCAGTTGAGCCAATGGCTGGCTAACCTTGGTATATATCTATTGCCAAAGTTGTATTTCTTTTAACTGTTATGGTTGATACACATTTGGTTAATATCACTCTTTTAACACTAGGAATAGGGAGAGGTTTGGGAGTTTGATTCGTAATATTTCCTGGGATGATGTTTATGAGTACTCTGATGTGCATCTTGCTTATCAAACATTAATTAATTTGTTGACTTCTGTCTTTCATCGCTGCTTTCCTTTGGTTAAATCCAGGAAGAAAGCTGGTGAAGGTCTTTGAAAACCATGGTTTACAACAGGTCTCCAAAAATCCTCTTTTCTAAAAAATAAACTATATAAAAAATTCCTTACAAATCCCACTCCACTTAATTCTGCAATTTATAAAAAATATAAAAATAAATCTACTGAGGATATCCAAGAAAAAGTATTTTTCTAACAAATTCAGAGAATCATCAGACATCAAGTCCACTTGGAGAACTATTAACGAACTTCTCAACAAAAAAAAGTCTACTGTACGGTCTGTACCTCTCCCATCTCAGTTCAAGGATGGTGAAAATATGCTAAATGATCCTGTTATAGCTAATTAATTCAATATGTTTTTTGCATAGGTTCTTCTCTGTCCAAGGATATGGGAAAACCCAATAGTAATCATTTAGATTACATTAAGGGTAACTTCCCTACTCTCTTGAAATTTGAAGTCACGAACGAAACAGAAGTTTTGGAATTAATTGCCAACTTGAAGATATCAGCAGCTGGTCATGATGATATAAGCGCATCATTGATTAAACCAGTATCTTCTTTTATTAGTAAACCAATTACCCACATTCTCAACCTATCACTGCAATCGGGGGAGGTTCCAAATTATTTAAAAATAGCCAAAGTTATTCCTTTACATAAATCTGGAGACCCAAGACTTTTTAATAATTATCGACCAATATCAGTGTTACCATGTTTTTCGAAAATGAGAAACTGGTCTACAATAGAATGTTTAACCATTTAAACGAACACAATATCTTACAGTATATGAGCATCAGTATGGTTTTAGGAAACGTCATTCCACCGATATGGCCCTTTTACAGCTGGTTGACAAAATCTACTCAGCCATTAATAACAATGAATTTGCTCTCGGCATATTCCTAGATCTTTCTAAGGCTTTGGATACTGTTGATTATACTATTACTTGATAAACTACATAAATATGGATTTCATGATATAACACT